>NC_058083.1:73983356-74293048 GCF_014858855.1 Bufo gargarizans
GTGGTCTGACTAGCGATTTATAAAGTGGTAGGACTATGTTCTTATCACGGGAATCTATGCCCCTTCTGATGCAACCCATTATCTTATTGGCCTTGGCAGCAGCTGCCTGACACTGTTTTTTGCAGCTTAGTTTGCTGTTTATTAAAATTCCTAGATCCTTTTCCATGTCAGTGTTACCGAGTGTTTTACCATTTAGTATGTACTGGTGACTTGCATTTTTCCTTCCCATGTGCATAACTTTACATTTATCAGTGTTAAACCTCATCTGCCACTTATCTGCATTTTGTGCTGCATTTTGGTATTTGGTTCTGCAGGGGTGGGCCCACCTACTTCTTTTGTCCTTGTATACTTGTGTTGGCCCTGGCCGCTTGTTTTGGCCATCATCTGTCAGTTTGGACCCAATTACAACATGGGGCCACTTTGCGATACAGTTGAATACTGTGGCACGAGTGGTAGTATTCTGTGCTTCACGTTGGTATTTGGTTCTGCTGGAGTGGGTCCACCTACTTCTGTTGTTCTCGCCTACTTGTGCTGGCCCCAACTACTTGTTTTGGCCATCTGTCAGACTGGATCCACCTACAAGGGGCTACTTTAGTTTTTTTTTCCAGGGCCACTTTAAGTTGTCCACCCTGGATGAGCGTCATAGTGGACAGGTCTATAAGCCAGAACAGAGTTCTACTCTGTAAGCCCCAAACATCCATGTCTTACATTTCAATGATCTGCACTTAAACGGGTATTCTAGTTAGCTGGTTAGAAAAAGTGGATCAAGTGAAGATCAACCCCCCCCCCCCCCCCGGTTTATTATTTATTTTAATTGATTTCACAAAATTTTCTAGCACAACATGGTTATTTTCATCAATAGACAATGGCCTTGCTGTCCATGGAACAAAAACACGTCCCACGGCGCGAATTACCGTCAGCCAGTCACCAGGATCAAGAAGAAATCTTTTTATTGCAGCAATACAACGTGTTTCGGGGAATCACTCCCCTTCATCAGGTACACAGAGCTGCACCTGGTGCAGCTCTGTGTACCTGATGAAGGGGAGTGATTCCCCGAAACACGTTGTATTGCTGCAATAAAAAGATTTCTTCTTGATCCTGGTGACTGGCTGACGGTAATTCGCGCCGTGGGACGTGTTTTTGTTCCTTTATACTACTATCTTCTTGGGGGCTCCAGGCTTCTCCGTTTGAAGATCTTCTGTGATCCCGTGGCTGCAGACCGCCCTATCCAGACATCCAGGCTTGTTTGATAATACCTACAATAGTGTTGTGCCTATCCTTGCACAACCATATAAGGTGAGCCTTACCATCTCTCTCCGTATATCAATATATACCCACAGAATTACCCTATGGTGCGCCCATCTGTGTTTTTTTACAGATTTTAAACCAGCCTGATATATTACATTGCTGTCCATGGGTCATGTCTTCTATTGCAGGAGAGTTTTGGACAGCGAATGGGGACACACAACCTGTGGACACATGAGGCACCGTTGATGGAAAAGGATGTATTTTTCAATTTCTTCCTGAACTCCCCATACACATGCACGCTCAGAGCATAACTAGGCAGATGTAGCATTCAATACCTGGGTGATAGACCATGTGGGAACTGCAATAAGAGCCATATTGGTTGTCAAACTGCTTTTCCAGTAACAGATATAAGAACTGAATAGAATCTTGATAAAACTGCAGCTCGCTGTAGGAGGGGCAACATTGGTTGCAATCCGATCAAGATCAACATCTGCATGGAGTTTGTATGTTCTTCCCAAGTTTGTGTGGGTTTCCTCCGGGTTCTCCGGTTTCCTCCCACACTCCAAAGACATACTGATAGTGAACTTAGATTGTGAGCTCCACTGGAGACAATGTGATGATAGTGTCTGTAAAGTGCTGCGGAATATGTCAGCGCTATATAAGTGTGTAAAATAAATAATAATAAATAAATATATTTACCAATATTTTTTCATTGTAATGTGAAATTCTCAATAATAAAACGTAATCTTGGGATGGAAGTTGATCAGTTGCGATTTTCTGATTGAAAAGCTGTGTTTTAGATGATCGTCCCCCGACTCAGTATCCAGAGTTAAAAACAATGTACAGGCAGAAGACATTTACTGCTGGAAGCTCTCACTTATTTAAGTGTGAACAACGTGACATGCAGCACATCTATACTGCCAGACGTTTATACCCAAGTAGAGCTAAATAAAACCAGGGCCTAATCTATAGAGCTAGTGGGCAGCAAATTGCCATAGTGAAGTACAGACATACAAGTAATGTAATAGCACAAGAGCAATTTAAAGGGAATGTCTCATGTAATTAAAGGAAGTCTGTCACCAGGAAATTCACGTATAAACCAGGTGCAATGCCTCATAGGGATGGCTCGCCCAATGTAATGATACCTTTCACTTAGAGATCAGTTTCTTTTTTCCAAAGCAGGGTTGAAGCCACTCTCTGCACCCTTGCTCCCCTGCCTTCCTCTGCCAACCCCTCCCGCTCCTTCTTGATTGACAGGACCGGATTCCTGCATAGTCATATCACCAGCCTTTGTCAAACAGGAAGAGGAAGGAGGGGCTGGCAGAGGAAGCAGGTGAAGCAAGGGTGCACAGAGTGGCTTGGGCCCACCCTTGGTGCACTTACAGTACAGACCAAAAGTTTGGACATACCTTCTCATTCAAAGAGTTTTCTTTATTTTCATGACTATGAAAATTGTAGATTTACACTGAAGGCATCAAAACTATGAATTAACACATGTGGAATTATATACATAACAAAAAAGTGTGAAACAACTGAAAATATGTCATATTCTAGGTTCTTCAAAGTAGCCACCTTTTGCTTTGATTACTGCTTTGCACACTCTTGGCATTCTCCTGATGAGCTTCAAGAGGTAGTCACCTGAAATGGTTTTCACTTCACTGGTGTGCCCTGTCAGGTTTAATAAGTGGGATTTCTTGCCTTATAAATGGGGTTGGGACCATCAGTTGCATTGTGGAGAAGACAGGTGGATACACAGCTGATAGTCCTCCTGAATAGACTGTTAGAATTTGTATTATGGCAAGAAAAAAGCAGCTAAGTAAAGAAAAACGAGTGGCCATCATTACTTTAAGAAATGGAAGTCAGTCAGTCCGAAAAATTGGGAAAACTTTGAAAGTGTCCCCAAGTGCAGTCACAAAAACCATCAAGCGCTACAAAGAAACTGGCTCACATGCGGACCGCCCCAGGAAAGGAAGACCAAGAGTCTGTACTGTAACTGCAAATTTGCATAAGGTTTAAAAGTAATTTTTTGTCCAGAATCGAGCAATGGATATCTAAGTGAAAACTATCATTACATTCAAAGCGCTTCATTTTTTCCCTAGTCTTCCCCCATCTTTGGCTACAGAACGACTGGGTAAACGAGCCCGACATAACACACACACACTGAACAGGGAGTTCGTGAGAGGGGTAGGGCTTAAAGGGGTATTAAATAGAGGAAGTTAATACAAGGCACTTTCTAATGTACTGTGATTGCTCATATTGCCTCCTTTGCTGGCTGGATTCATTTTTCCATCTCATTATACACTGCTTGTTTCCATGGTTATGGCCACTGTGTAATCCATCAGTGGTGGCTGTGTTTGCCAATGCACTTTCCCGAGGTCCCAGCCACCGGAGAGGCTGGCGCCATGAATGAGCGAATCGACTTCGATTTGCATAAAACTTTGTTAGAATACTGTACGGAGTGTGCGCTCTACAGTATTAGAATGTATTGGCTCCTATAAGCAGTGGTTATTACTTCGCGAAGTGTCACGAGAATTCGGGTAATGGCTTCAGAAATTAATTTCTACTGTAAAAAACCTTTTACCAAACTTGGTTTTGGTTCCGAGTGGTACCATGAAACCGAACCTGAGTTCGGTAAAAGTTTTTTTACAGTAGAAATTATTTTCTATTGTTCTAATAAAGTTTTATGCAAATCAACTTCGGATGTTTTATCCGAAGTCGATTCGCTCTTCCCTAGCTGGCGCCTTTTCCTATAGTGTGTATGCGCGACCACCACTGCTGGAATGCAGGGTGCTTGTAACCATAGAAACGAGCAGTGTGTAATAGTAACATAGTAGTAAATAAGGCAGAAAAAATACATTTGTTATCCTGCAAGTTGATCCAGAGGATGGCAAAAAACTGTGAGATAGAAGTCAATTTTCCACACTTAAGGGGGGAAAAAATATTTCCAGACTCCAATCAGAATAACCCCCTTAATCAATGACCCCTCTCTAGTAACTATAGCCTGTAATATTATTACACTCCAGAAATACATCCAGGCCCCTCTTGAATTCCTTTATTGTACTCACCATCACCACCTCCTCAGGCAGAGAGTTCCATAGTCTCACTGCTCTTACCGTAAAGAATCCTCTTCTATGTTTGTGTACAAACCTTCTTTCCTCCAGACGCAGAGGATGTCCCCTCGTCACAGTCACAGTCCTGGGAATAAATAGATGATGGGATAGATCTCTGTACTGACCCCTGATATATTTATACATAGTAATTAGATCTCCCCGCAGTCGTCTTTTTTGAATAACCCTAATGTTGATAATCTTTCAGGGTACTGTAGTTGCCCCATTCCAGTTATTACTTTAGTTGCCCTCCTCTGGACCCTCTCTAGCTCTGCTATGTCTGCCTTGTTCACAGGAGCCCAGAACTGTACACAGTACTCCATGTGTAGTCTGACTAGTGATTTGTAAAGTGGTAGCATTTTTCATAGCATTTTGTTTGAAAATTGCAGCATACTCGAGGTTTGGCTCATTTCTGGTGTTTTTGTGGCACAGCGATTTGTTGTTTTTTATATACTGTATGTGTTGTGTTATGTTTGATGTATTTTTTTTTATATAATGCCTTTATTTTAATAGAAAGCTACAGAAGAATTGACATTGAGAGGGGGGGTTTAAAGTTTCGTCTTCTTGCAATAAAAAGAAAGGCCATAAAAAATGTACTAAAATGTGCGATCTGTACAAAATTGCAACATAAAAGGCAAAAAAGTCATAAAAAGCCCAAAATTTTTTAAAATCTTTATTGAGTTTTAAAAAGAAATTAAAATACAAACCTAGTATGAGGCATAAACAATATTTGCAAGAACTGGAACAATTTTCAGAGGAGACAAAACATTCTAATGTCTTGAAAGATATTCACCAGCATCACAAGATACTGAACCACTCGATATATGGGGGGGAGACTTCTGCATTGTATGGCCAGCTGTAGTCTGCTTCAGTTTAGCATTTCTTTTTAGTCCTCCCCCCAGACCCTGTGCCCTTAGTATGTGAAGATCCAGCCAGCCTCTCCACTGCAGGGATGTTCTGACAGAGAAGTGGCTTAAGAGGGCGATGTGAGCGAGCAGATAGCGCAGCTTCTGTATCAGCAGGAAGCAAGCAGAGAACGTGGGAGGTTTTCCCAGACTAGACACAGACTTAACCAGTTCCTTTCTGGGGCCTTGTAATATATAACTAGAAGCTCCTTGGATTTTTTTTAAATATTTTTTCTTTGCCTGTTCATTTCATTTTCTGTTGATATGTATTATATTTAAACTGATAAATTGTGTATGGTTTTTAATTATAAAGAAATGTGTATTTTTTAGTTTTTTTTCCTGTTGTCTCTATAGCACAACGATTGTCATCATTCACATCAGTCCCTGTCCCCAATGGTTCTCACAATTCAATTTCCCAATTTCAACTCACATACACACTAGGGTCAATTTCTTAGGTGGTCATTTTTCATGACGTTATATATTCTGTGGCACTTTATATAGTAAAATAGGTAGAATAATAAACAAGACAGTAAGATAATAAATTGTCTTATTTATAATAATAAGTAAGACAGTAAGCAACGACTGTGCAGAGAAACAGAGCGGGCTAGATTCATTAATAGGGAGACCCTTAAAGGCGTTATACCAAAATGAAAATCAGACATCAGATAGTACATCAACAACACATAAAACAGCAACTGAGCCAGTAACTAATTACCCATAAAAACAATTTTTACGTCCGTCAAAATTTATGGCCGGTAGAAGTAACTAATTACCCATAAAAACAATTTTTATTAAATATCTGATAAAACAGATTGTAACACAATGCAACCCCCAAAACAATTTCTTTGATCATATGAGTGCGGGACAATAGTCCCGCGGGCGGGCCCGATGTGCACAGCATCCTTGTAATCTAGGATGCTGTTCGCTCCCGTGCGCACGATCCATGCCGCTCTGAGACATATGGCCCGCTCACCGACCGTATATCTTGGAGTGCATACGGTCGTGGGCAGGAGGCCTTAAAGGGAACCTGTCATCAACTTTATGCTGCCCATACTAACGGCAGAATAAAGTAGAGACATAGATGCCATACCCAAGATGAAACAGTATTAGTGGTCCTGCCCCGTACCCCGGCGCACATTTTGCATGTTACCGCTTCGTCCTGAAGCCAGAACATATGGCTGGTGATGGATGAAGATTTAAACTAAGCACGTTTGACCAGCTCAGTGAGACGGATGAAAAAATATAAAAAAAAATAAGGAAAAGAACAAACAGCAGGTGGCGCTATACAGATACATTTTATTGAATAGCTCGCTGGCTGCACAAAATTTTTATGATATGCAATTACAAAAATATTCAGATCCAGCTGTTGGTTTGAAAGCTGTAGAATATGCTTTGTGTCACAAACCCTTTAAGGCCTCCATACACATTAGACTATTGTCGGCTGAACTTGCCATATCTGGTGGGACTGACGAACGTTCTAATGTGTTTGGGGAGCTCCAGACTCAGCCCCAACAGATGATGTGTCAGATTTCAGTGCCCAAAACTTTTGTTCTCCCAGGAGATTCAAAATGCATACTCGCTCAGACTCCAGCATGGACATGTATGTGTATGGGGGAATCAAGCATTCAAACCGCTATTAAAATTGTATTAACACCTTTACCTATGTAAGTTAGCAATGTGTTGCAGCTTTATGAATGGAAATATATCTATGTCAACAATAGTGATAATGTATACATAGAAGACAGGGGCCCCGACAGCAAAGGTCAAAATGGCCCCCTTATTATGATGTAGGATTTTCTGCCCATTACAGAAGGGTCTGGGGTTTGTTTCCCCTTCGCACACTTTCTATGACCCTTGGGTCAAATCCCCACCTCCTTCCTTGCAGACAATGGCATCTTCTGAAGCGATGCATCCTGCACAAATTTTTGCTGCTAATCACAATGGTGAAGGGACCAGCCAGGGCTGGGCTCACTCTCTTCAAAGGCTCGATGGTAGCTGCATGGTCGACCTCTATATACTCCCTTCAGGGCCTGTCATTAGGATTAACCAGCAATATGTGGCCAGAGGAAGAAAAGTGCACATCGAGTGTATATGTATGGGTGCAGAAGCCCTCAAACGGGACTGTATTCTGCGCACCTGTTATTGTTGTGCAGTCCTGGGAACATCACCAGTGTTTTGCGGCTTCTCACTATCAACTACAAGCTTGACAGCTACAGTCCAGTCTGTCCTCAGTGCTACCATTAGGATTAACCAGACAGATGCCCCAATAATTCTAGATTGTGTCATGATGGGAGGAGACAGAAAAATACACGTCACATATACTAATCTGGAAGAAGACAACAACACTCAAATGAGTCTGGTGTTATTCAAGTGTATTGTGTCCTCCAACCATTCATAAAATAATTCATGATGTAAAGGCAATACTCTTTATTTTTAGGATGTGTCAGTCCAAGAGGCTTGCCCATCTGCCATGGCGGCCAGCATTCAGGATCTCTAACTGCACTCTACAGTCTTGCAATACTGCAGAACAAAGTTCAATCCAATAAATCCATACATAATTTCATGATTGGTTGGAGTACACAATACATTTGAATTGCACTTGGAATTATATGAGTGCCATTGCCTCTTCATAATGCAATATCCTTCTATCATAATTCAGAGGACCTAGAAGTTTCTGCTTGGGTTGGGGACTCCAGGCCTGAATGCCATTTTAATGATATCTGGGTACAAGCACTATTATTTAGAAGCATATCAGTATTATTAGGATACTGTATGGCATTATTACTTAGGTACCATAGTTCTATGAGCTCTAGAGGTATTACATTGTGCCTTGCATGGTGGTGGTATCAGTGGATGGTAACATTATTTTTGCACTTTTTGATAGACTAATTATTGAATAATTTGTAACTGTATCATATTTATATTATTTATGTAGCCAAAAAGAGAAAGGCCTCACTTTTTTGGGTCTCAGTGAGTCCTGAAAACCCACCTTAAATATAACACCCCTGTAGAAGACAGTTTCTAATATATTTACGATCCCAAACACTGTCTTGGGTCCCTTGAGCCCACTAGAGGAAATAATTTCCGGGAACCAAATCCTAGTACATCAATATTATTTTATATGTTTTAAATCGAAAGAATACACCTGGTGGCAAGTTATTTTCTACAAAGTCAGCTCTAAATGTTTATTTTTTATTTTTATCTTCCACCTTTGTGGCCACTATAACATTAGAGCCTGGGCCCTAGTACTTTGGTGGGCCAGTCCAGACCTGGTCCCTGAGTTGCTTGGATTTACCATTTGGGAACCCAGTCGCATGACACTCCACTTATGAAAATCAAGCTTCCACCAACATCAAGTCCTTTACTGGGTTTCCAGCCTGGGTTTGGAATTGGACATCACTTCCACTATGAATGGAACCAGAAGAATTTCACTCTATGGTGCATTCACAGGTGAGATAGATTCAGGAGTTTGCTCATGTGTCAGGGAGAGGAATAGTTCAGGCCTCGTCCACAGTGGAACTAATATCCGGTCTATAGCCCAAGCCAGAAACCTGATCAAGCATATGACATAGCTGGAAGCACAAGTTTTAGAAAGGGAGCGTCACGTGACCAGTTTCCTTAGCAGCCGATTCATGCAAGTTTGGGACAGTAAGTACATTACAAACTTTCTTCTACAGACAAGTTGTGTGTAACTAAGGTGAGTTTGCGGGACCTGCTCCTTAGAAAAATGTTTTAAAGAGTAGGTACACATTGGCAAAACATTTGATATTTCATAGCGACATATCAAAAGTTTTCTTTGGTGATGGTTTGAGTCCTGAGATTTCTATTGAGGTTGTCTTCTTTCTGGTGGTTCTTACTTCTTGTTTTAGTGATCAGCAGAGTCTAAGCACTGATCAAAACCTTTAATATGTTGCCCTGACATATCAAAAGCTTTGCTAAAAGGTAGTTACCCTTAACATTTTACTACAGGTCTCCAGACACTATCTGGACTTCTTTGTGGACTGAGGTTTCAGGGGGTACTGTGCTTTCTTGTGAAGAGATCTATAACTGGGGTATAGAGTCTTATAGGCCATGCAATACTCCCTGAGAAAAAGGATTTGCAGATAAGCTCTCTTACAAAGAATAGAAAGCCGTCTCTGTAGTTCCAGCTAATGGATGTATATGCCTTATATTGAATGTCCTTCTCTTTAACAGGCATTACATCATGATATTAGCCAAACCAAGAGCCTTCTTTAAAAGCAAAAGGGGGCCCATTGTAAGCAGGAAAACATTTAGATACGAGTTCCTCAGCTTCACTGACTAGCATAGACTAGAGGCTTCACCAAGTAATGAGGAGCTTACACTAAAGCACATGTATGACCTTCAAATTGACCTTCTGAGAGAACCATTTTGTGAGTATCATTGCAGTTCCACTTTTTTACCGTTGTTACAGAGTCTAGAAGGTGCCCTAATAGGAAGTATCTGTCTCAGTTACAATCTCCCAGTAACTATACTTTTACAAATGCATGCAATGATGTCACACGTTATGCTACAGAGCATTTCATATTTTGAAAGTTTCATAATGGAATGTACGGCTGTCAGAGAAGATAACATAACTGCATATGAGAAGCACGTCATACCAGCAGCTTGTCCTGTACAAAATCAAAACTTATGTACAATAAGGGCTAGTTACAGACAGTAATCAAAGTGGGGCCTTCTACATTGTACATGATGGATTGCTGACGTAAAGTCAGCTCATGTACGTATTCCATGATGGACATTGCTAATAGAGAGAGTTATATATATCTCTAATAAGCAGATAACTTTGTCTACAGAAGAAGCAACTGATGGTGTAAGTCCACGCACTGCTTCTGGTGGAAGTGGTCTGCAACCAATTGCAAGATACACAGTGGTGTCTCCACTATTCCCTTTGTCCCCAGTTTGGTAGGTTCAAGCTTCTAGAAGCATCCTGCAAGTGCTCAGTTGGATCCACAGGAGACTCTCCTGTTTAGCTGTACACCCTGCAGAGCTCCACTCCTTTCTGGTTCTGTGCTGTAGTTCGGTCCCATATGCAATGCTTCAGAATCCACAGTAGATGGTTGGCACTCCTTTGGCATTATGATGGCACACCCTGGCAGCTGGAGTGCATGCCCTGAATTTTGTCTTCCCAAGAGGTCCTCCAGCAGTCTATAGTGTTAGGTGTTTTCAGTACTGGTTGCCCCATTAACATGTATGATTGGAAAGAGTGATTGTGTCCTGTGCTTATTTTTGCCGCATACAGCTCTTGGCCAGGAGGCTACCAGATTCAGTAGGTATTAAATTGCGGGTAGATCCTTGCAGAATTGGCAAAATCTGTCAAAATAAATCTTAAGTCTACAGTCAGCTTTAGGGATGTTTATCAAGACTTACAGGACACTTTGAAACAAGTTTTCTCAGCACAGATATTGTCCCATTGATATTATATAGGTGGAATCTGATTGGTTGCTATGGGCAACTAAGCCAGTTCTCCTTTCCACCAGTTTGATAAATCTTCCCCATAGGTTTCATTACAGATCCTCATGACAATCCCTTCTGATTATATCAATGTATTTATTTTATGCACTTATATAGCGCTACTATCTTCCACAGCATTTTACAGACATTAGCATCGGGCTATCCCCAGTAGAGCTCACAATCTAAGTTCCCTATCAGTATGGCTTTGGCGTGTGGGGGGAAACCGAAATACCCGGAGAAAACCCACACAAACACAGGAAGAACATACAAACACCATGCAGATGTTGTCCTTGGTCGGATTCGAACCTAGGAACGCAGCACTGCTCTAAGATTATGTGTCAATGTCAGTTCTCCAAATGAAAGAACTATTGGCTGTGCAGATTGCAGAATTGAAGGAGGAGATGTGGTGACCTTCAATAGGATTAGAGATGAATTTTAATATTGATAAATGTAAAATAATGCACCTAGACTTCAGTAATCGTACTACTACATATAGATTAAATGGAATAAAACTGGGGACAGAACAAGAAAACAGTACTCAATGTCAGACAGCAGCTGCAAAAGCAAAAAAGATATTAAGGTGTATAAAAAAAGAGATAAAAACCTGTGATAGTAGTCCTTTCTATATCCCTCATATGGCCATGTCTTGAATATGGGATTCCGTTTTGGGCTCCGTATACTATTTATATAGGATATAGAAGAGCTAGAAAAGGTTCAGAAGTGGGCGACAAGATTATTAAATGGAATGAAAGGTCTCTTATTATGAGAGGCTTGAAAAATCTGACTTGATCAGAAAAGCTTGGAAAAAAAACTCCTTAGAGGTGATCTCACTGACACGTATAAATACACGCGTGGTCAGTACAAAGGCATGGGACAGGATTTATTTATTCCAAGGACCACTCGGCATTTATCATGTGTGGAGGAAAAGGGATTTTAGACATCAGTACAGTTAATGTCCCGTTACACACTCCTGTGTAAGGCAGACTGCATGGAATGAACGTTCGCACGTTTGGCTCATGTAAAGGTGCCGCTGATCACCTGCTTCATCAGTGAAACATTTGTTTCTACAAACACCAAACTCATCATTTCTGGGCAGCATATCATTCTGTGTAAATAGGGATACAGAAATAATGGGGGGCATTTATTAACATTTTACTCCAAAATTGTGGAGTAAAAAAGTCAGAAATTATAGGGCACACCATATGTGAGCCATAATTTGTAACTTTTTAGGTGACTCACCACTTTTCAGAACTGGGGGCAGATGGGAGTGGGGCTTCGAGAGGCTATATCGATTTACTATAACTTTCTCCACAAACTGGCAGACGTTATAGCTGAAGTCGGCTCCAGGTAGTAATGGCAGATACTAAGCTTATCTATGCAATCTGCATAAAATGGTTATAATTAATCTAACAAGTAATATATACACTCATTGACAAAAAAATTATGCCTCCAGATAAAGAATGCAGTTATGTATCAGGCAGATATGCGAATGATTACAGGTGTGGTCGGAATATACACTGGGTCTTGCTACAAGAGGGTGTTAAAGTGCATCCCTCGCTGACCTATAAAAAAGCTCTCAGAGGCTACTTTTGGGTAGAGTACCTTCTTGGTGAGAGATCGTTGATTGCTAGGCATGTCTCTACAACAGACTTAACAATGGAGAAACATTTGACAAAAAGAAGCTGGACAGTTATTTTGATGAATTGTCCACTATCTTGGCTGTTCTGACCTAGCTGTTAGGAAGTGTTGGGAACAGTGGTTATTTGAGGGCACTTACACACAGTGAACGGCTCTGGATCGTTTGATCCACTGACAAGCACGAGCAGCTCCCACAGTGTTGTTGTCCACCATCCATCTAAAGGTGGCATCTTCATAACACACCCCTGTCTCTTCCCAGACCATGTGCAGGTGCTTAGCAGAAGGAAATTTGGTGTAACACCACAGCTGCCACCTTAGTTTGTATTAGTGTCATGAACAAGAAACATGGACTGCTATGGACTGGAACCGTATTGTCTTTAGCCAGGTTTATCCAGCTTCTGTTTGGGATCTGACAATGGTCAGGTTTCAGTATGGAGGCCTGGTAGTGAGCTTTTCCATCCTGCCTTTCATATTGAATGACATACTGCCCCAACTGCTCCTGTGATGATCTGGGGAGCCATCACATACAACAGTTGGTCACCCCTAGTAGTGATACGAGGGACACTAACAGCTCAGTGATATGTTCAGTAGTGTTGATCATGAATATTCGAATGTCAAATTTTTATCGCTAATATAGGTACTTCGAAAATTCGCGAATATTTTGAATATAGTGATATATATTCGTAATTTCGAATATTCCCAATTTTTTGTATTCAGTACACATGATCCCTCCCTGCTTCTAGCTTGTGGGCCAATGAGAAGGCTACAGTATATTTGACTTTAGGAGTAGTGTTGTTTGCGAATTTTCATAATGCGAATTATCGCAATACGAATTTTTTATTGCAAATTTTTCAACTTACGACTATTAGATAAAGAAGATTATAGCACTATATTAGCTAAATTTCTCTATATTCGATTTTTTTTTTTAATTTTTGCTATATTGCTAGAACTTTGTTTTTTCGAATATTCGTAATATTCTAAAACAAGAATATATAGCAATATAGCGAATATTCGAAAAAAAAGAATATAGAGCAATTTAGCTAATATAGTACTATAATCTTCTTTGTCTAATAGTTGTAATTTTTTTCTCATCTGAACTTCAGATTGGAAAAAAATTACAACTATAAAAAAAAAGATTCTAGCACTATATTAGCTAAATTGCTCTATATTCTTTTTTTTTTCGAATATTCGCTATATTGCTATATATTCTTGTTTTAGAATATTACGAATATTCGAAAAAACAAAGTTATAGCGATATAGCGAATATTCGAAAAAAAATATCGAATATAGAGCAATTTAGCTAAAATAGTGCTATAATCTTCTTTGTCTAATAGTCGTAAGTTGAAAAATTTGCAATAAAAAATTTGTATAACGAAAATTCGAATTCCGAAAATTTGCATATTACACAATCATTACCTTGCCGATTTTTCAAGTAAAAAAAAAAATCGTAGAATATAACGAATATTCGAATTTGCGCATATATTCGACGAATATTCTACAAAATATTTGCGAAATATTGCGAATTTGAATATGACCCCTGTCGCTCATCACTAATGTTCAGGACATCCTGCGACCTCATGTGTTGCTCTCTTGGCAGGGCTTCCAGCAAGGGTTTCCCAGGAAGGTCTACATTAGACTGCAACACTTCTTTGTCCTGAGTGGTCACGATTCATCGAATGGAGCATTTATGGGACCAGCTGGACACACTAGTAATTACTAGTGTACAGGATCTACTGCTCCAGCTTTAAAATCTGTGGGCAAATGTGCTGTAGAATACCATGCAGAACCTGTATGCCTCCATGCTCAACCGTATCTCGTCTTGTAGCCAGGCTAGTGGCAGCCCAACAGTATTCCCCAATAAACTTCTACTTTCGCTCTAATTTTGTAATCACTTTCATATATCATCATTACATCCACGCATAGAAAGTTTCATTCAATTCTAATAACTCCTTCTTGATGCGTTATTGCTTTGGTCAATGATTGTATAATATAGATTATATATATTCTAAACAGCTCTTTTATCGCTTTTATCGTTTTGAAGGTCATTGGGGCATTTAGACATCACAGATGGAAACTCTGCTTGGGACCCCTGTGTTTTATCAAGAACAGTAAGCCAACAAATTAAAGCTCTCGTTTTGGAGAACCTGTCCATGTATTACCTGGCTGACTATATTTACTTGTATTATCAGCCTATCATTCTACATAAGCTTGCTGCAGCTTCCCCCGCCATAATAGCTGATTGCTAAGGAGAGGGTGTTTCTGAAGTCAAGCTGGTTGCCAGAATGGTTGTGATTTATAAGAAAAAATAAAGATCAAATAAAAATCAAATAATAAGTGATGCTGGGAACAGGAAGTCAGGGCATCATAGATTATAAAGATATTTTTTTTTTTTTTACTGGCAACCGACTTTGAGGGGACATCATACTGAATTTTATAAAACCAAGGCTGATAGACTGAACTTCATCTAATGGAATTAACAGCAGTATCCATAATAAACGTCCGACTCTATAAATCAACCTCAAAATTCCAACATTGCTTTTACCTTTGGTCTATGTCATTCTGTTTATTTGAAAAATTACCCCCTGCAAAGCATAATCAATAGGTACATCGTATTCCTGTAAATGGTTAGTGAGCATTTTATTAAGTTGTAGCCAGTGTGTGATTAATAGCCAATCATGGAAAATAAAAATGATCACAACGTACAAGCCGCTTCAGACACATTTCAAATTGATGCAATTTGATCTGCTCGGTATTACTTTATTTCAAGATTTAAAACATAGATTACAGATATGAAATAAAAAATATGAGTGTAGTGCCCTGTAGCAAGGGGTAAATTTGGACATTTTTGGACATTTGCCTATTTCCCTTATGCAACGTTAAAACTTCTTACTTTATTTCACCTAAAAGAGTTAAGTTGCACTGTTTAAAACTGTGTAACTGCATTTTATATATATATGTTGTGATATGTATCCTGTTCATTATCATTGTATTTACATGGCTGCCATAGGGTTTAACTCTTTCAGGACCCTGCCATTTTTCACCTTAAGGACCAGGCTATTTTTTGCAAATCTGACATGTGTCAATTTATGTGGTGATAGCTTTAAAATGATTTTACTTATCCAAGCCATTCTGAGATTGTTTTCTCGTCATATATTGTTACTTCATGATAAAATTGAGTCAAAAACATTTATTTTTATTTATAGAAAAAATGCCAAATTTACCAAAACTTTGGAAAAATTAGCAAATAATTTATATTTCTCTACTTTTATAAAAATATAGTAATACCTCCAAAAATAGTTATTACTTTACATTCCCCATATGCATACTTCATGTTTGGATCATTTTGTGAATGTGATTTAATTTTTCTAGGGACGTTGGAAGGATTAGAAGTTTAGGAGCAAATCTTGAAATTTTTTAGAAAATTTCCAAAACCCACTTTTTAAGGACCAGTTCAGGTCTGAAGTCACTTTGTGAGGCCTACATGATAGAAACCACCCAAAAATGACCCCATTTTAGAAACTACACCCCTCAAGGTATTCAAAACTGATTTTACAAACTTTGTTTACCCTTTTAGGTGTTCCACATAAATTAATGGAAAATAGAGATACAATTTCAAAATTTCACTTTTTGGCAGATTTTCCATTTGAATCAATTTTTTCCAGTTACAAAGCAAGAGTTAACAGCCAAACAAAACTCAATATTTATGGCCATGATTCTGTAGTTTACAGAAACACCCCATATGAGGTCGTAAACTGCTGTACGGACACACGGTATTGCTCAGAAGGAAAGGTACGCCATATGGTTTTTGGAAAGCAGATTTCACTGGGATAATTTTAAGCTGCCATGTCACATTTGAAGACCCCCTGATGCACCCCTAGAGTAGAAACTCAAAAAAATTGACCCCATTTTGGAAACTACAGGATAAGGTGGCAGTTTTGTTGGTACTATATTAGGGTACATATGATTTTTGGTTGCTCTATATTACACTTTTTGTGAGGCAAGGTAACAAGAAATAGCTATTTTGGAACCGTTTATTTATTTACAATGTTCATCTGACAGGTTAGATCATGTGGTATTTTTATAGAGCAGGTTGCTATGGACGCAACAATACCAAATATGACTTCTTTTTTTGGTTGTTTGTTTCAGTTTTACATAACAAAGCATTTTTTTAAAAAAATTTATTTTTTTGTGTCTCCACATTCTGAAATCCGTATTTTTTATTTTTTTTGGGGTGACTATCTTGTGTAGGGGCTCATTTTTTGGGGGGATGAGATGACAGTTTGATTGGTACTATTAAAGGGTGCATATGAATTTTTGATCGCTTGCTATTACATTTTATGTGATGTAAGGTGACAAAAAATGGATTTTTTTTACACATTTTTTTTAACGGTATTTCCCTGAGGGATTAGGTCATGTGATATTTTTATAGAACAGGTTATTATGGACGCGGCGATACCTAATATGTCAAAATTTTTATTTATGTAAGTTTTAAACAATGATTTCATTTTTGAAACAAAACAAAATCATGTTTTAGTGTCACCATAGTCTGAGAGCCATAGTTTTTAAGCGATTGTCTTAGGTATGGCACTATTTTGGTGTGCATATGACTTTTTTGACACTGTTTTTATGTTTATTTTTTACGGTGGTCATCTGAGGGGTTAGGTCATGTGGTATTTTTATAGAGCAGGTTGTTACGGACGCGGCAATACCTAATACTTATACTTTTTTTATTTAGTTAAGTTTTTTTTATGGTGTTTATCTGAGGGTTTAGATCATGTGTTAGTTTTATAGAGCCAGTCGATACGGACGCGGCAATACCTAATATGTGTACTTTTCTTTTCCCCCCTATTTTTTACAATATTTTTTCCTTTTATTTTGGCAAAAGGATATTTTTATTTCTTATTTTTACTTGAAACTTAACTTTTTTTGGAAAAATTTATTTTTTTTAACTTTTTTCACTTTGTTTTTTTGTCCTACTCTGGGACTTCAACTTTTGGGGTTCTGATCCCCTTTACAGTGCATTCCAATACTTCTGTATTGGAATGTATTGGCTGTATGTGTAATACAGTGTGTATTAAACATACAGCTTCCTGCCTGTGAGATCCAGGGGGCTATATCTCACAGGTACTTCACCGGAAGGCATCCACAATGCCTAAGGAAGGCATCGCGTTGCCTTCCATGCCATCGGATCCCCGTCACAGCAGCACGTGGACTCGATGGCAGCTCCGATACCCGCGAGGACATCGCATGTGCCGCGGTCAGCGCTGACCACGGCACATCCAGGGTTTATGTGCCGGCATCAGTGATTCCACCGACAGGGACCCCTGCCACAGATCGAGTGGGCGCATCTCCCTGTAAAATATTTGAGGTGCGGACCTGCTGGTGAGCTGACCCTGCAAAACATTACATGCGAGGGCCTTCTGGTGAGCTGAACCTGTAAAAGATTTTAGGTTTATTTTTGGGGTGAATATCTTGTGTAGGGGCTCATTTTTTGGGGGGATGAGATGACAGTTTGATTGGTACTATTAAAGGGTGTATATGAATTTTTGATCGCTTGCTATTACACTTTATGTGATGTAAGGTGACAAAAAAAGGCTTTTTTTACAATGTTTTTAAACGGTATTCCCCTGAGGGATTAGGTCATGTTATATTTTTATAGAGCAGGTTATTATGGACGCGGCGATACCTAATATGTCTACTTTTTTTTATTTATGTAAGTTTTAAACAATGATTTCATTTTTGAAACAAAACAAAATCATGTTTTAGTGTCACCATAGTCTGAGAGCCATAGTTTTTTGTCAGATTTTGGGTGATTGTCTAAGGTATGGCACTATTTTGGGGTGCATATGACTTTTTTGACACTGTTTTTATGTTTATTTTTTACGGTGGTCATCTGAGGGGTTAGGTCATGTGGTATTTTTATAGAGCAGGTTGTTACGGACGCGGCAATACCTAATACTTATACTTTTTTTATTTAGTTAAGTTTTACACAATAACAGCATTTTTTAAACCAAAAAAATATGTTTTAATGTCTCCATATTCTGAGCCATAGTTTTTTTCTTTTTGGGCGATTGTCTTATGTAGGGGCTCATTTTTTGAGGGATGGGGTGATGGTTAGATTGCACTTTAAGTGATGTAAGGTGACCAAAAAACAGTTAATTTAGCACAGTTTTTTTTTTTTTTTACGGTGTTCACCTGAGGGTTTAGATCATGTGTTAGTTTTATAGAGCCAGTCGATACGGACGTGGCAATACGTGTACTTTTCTTTTTCCTCCTATTTTTTACAATATTTTTTCCTTTTATTTTGGCAAAAGGATATTTAAATTTTTTATTTTTACTTGAAACTTAACTTTTTTGGGAAAATTTTATTTTTTTAACTTTTTTAACTTTGTTTTTTTGTCCTACTCTGGGACTTCAACTTTTGGGGTTCTGATCCCCTTTACAATGCATTCCAATACTTCTGTATTGGAATGCATTGGCTGTATGTGTAATACAGTGTGTATTAAACATACAGCTTCCTGCCTGTGAGATCCAGGGGGCTAGATCTCACAGGCTCTCCACCGGAATCGCGTTGCCTTCCATGCCATCGGATCCCCGTCACAGCAGCACGGGGACTCGATGGCAGCTCCGATACCCGCGAGGACATCGCATGTGCCGCGGTCAGCGTTGACCACGGCACATCAAGGGTTTATGTGCCGGCATCAGTGATTTCACCGACAGGGACCCCTGCCGCAGATCGAGTGGGCGCATCTCCTGCACCCGCCCAATCACAGCGCCGTACATGTACGGCGCTGGTCCTTAAATCACGGACATCTGCTCCATACATGTATGGCACTGGTCCTCTACGGGTTAAAGAATACCATGTTTTGGAGGGAAAAAGCCAGATGTTGTTTACCACCAAAAAGCAGACAGCCTGACTTTTTAAATGTCTGTTGTTATGTCTGGAAACTTTTTTTTGTCTGGAACACTGCTGTGTCATTGCCATCATTGAAGCTCTAATGTAAGTCTATACCAGAAGGGAACTGAAACAATGTACCTGTTTGTGCTGAGTTTCCCCACTCCAGCCCTCCCACTAGAAGGTTCTAGTCTATCAAAAACTGTATATAGGGAGAGCAGTCAGAGCCCCTAGGGTGCTGCAGTTAGGGAACAGTGCTTGGAAGAGGAGACTCTGCCAGACTACTGAGTGACCAGAAGAAAACGCTGAGACAGGGATATGCTGCCACAGACCCTGAATCAACATCCTTGGACCAGGGTACCAGCCTTCTGCAGAGAAAGAGGGACAGCTAGCTCAGGCCTTTCCTCAGCATCGAACCTTTCTTCTGCCAGGGAGGAGACTAGATAAGCCATCCCAATGCCTCACTTGTATTGTTTTGTACCTGAATTTTTCCAGTAAAGGAGCACCCTGATTTACTGCAGACCCTGACTCTCTGGACTTATTTCCCATTGGGGTGTACCACACCTTATCATCCCTTCTGGACGGATCAGTTATGCTTCCAAAGACTTCTATTATGACAGAATGCAAACGTTTCCGTTTTGCATTCCGTCTTAAGTAATGGAAAATAATAAAGTAATTCATAAATGACCAAAACCCCAAACCCAAACCCAGACTTCAGTGCAAAAGTCAGGGTTTGGGTCCAGGTACCCAAACTAGCAAAGTTTGGTACGAACCCAAACTTTGCAGTTCGGGTTCGCTCATTCCTAATAGTGACACAACTGGGGGCCATTATAACTGCAGCGGGCACAAATGGGTAGATATAGATATAGTTTATACGTCCATGTGAACAGACTAATAAATTAACAATACTCCATATAAAGGGCAGGAAGAAATGCATAGAATAGTGATGATAAATACAAACGTGAAAATAGTCTAAGGCTAGTGAGACTTCCGTGCCTATATTATGACTGCGAGCCCCACTTGTCTAATGACCCAATCCAATCTAGGGTCTAAATTACTGTAAGATGTTGTCATTAGACTAGAGGTTGTGTCAGGATTGTTGTCATTAGTGTTAATTGAGCACCATAGTGTTTGGGGGCTCGGGCCGAACACATTGGGATGATCTACCGAGCACCCGAGTATAATGGAAGTCAATGGGAGAACACAACCATTAAACCAGGCACTACCTGCTCTAAAGAGGGAAGGGTGCCTGGTTCATAGGAAAAGGTCATAAATTGATGGAAACACCACCGCAATGGTTCGGGAACAGCATGGGGAGGATGTCTGCATGCATCTTGGACTCCCTGGTCGCTGCTGGGAACAATGTTGTCCGAGTAGTACGCAACTTTTACAGACTGACAATAATACACACCTAAACGAAGATAAAATCGATTTTAGATGAAAATTTTTTAGGAAACATTCTTTTCTGTATATTTACTTGTATATAAGTGAAAGTGCTGCCAAAAATTACAAGGAAGAGGCACTCCGCTACAACCTGTATATCACATAAAGGAGGGCCTCATTCACATTGTGGTACAATTGTTCATGTAGTGGGACTCCTAAACTCATAAAGCCTATGCACTAAGGGCTGCTGGTGACCCTCAAAAACATTTGGAGCAAGGGCCTGCTGATCTGACTATCTAAAACATTATGGGTGAGGGCCTGCTGCTGTTTTGGTGACTCTAGATAACCTGGGGCCGATTGCACGTCCCCGTGACGGCGATGATCCATTCAGATGTCTGGCCTATCAACTTTTGATGTTATTCTCAGCACAAGCAATGGTGACTATGGGTAACGGGGAATCGGGGTTCGATTCCGGAGAGGGAGCCTGAGAAACAGCTACGGCAACCACATCCAAGCAAGGAAGCATGCAGTGCAAATTACCTATTAGGTATAATTAGGTAAGGGCCTGCAGGTGATCTGACCCAATAAAAGATTTTAAGTGTGGGCCTGCAGGTGAGCTGACCCTGTAAAAGATTTTAGGTGTGGGCCTGCTAGTGAGCTGACCCTGTAAAAGATTGTAGGTGAAGGCCTGCTGGTGAGCTGACCCTGAAAAAAATTATATGCGAGGGCCTGCTGGTGAGATGACCCTGTAAAAAAATTATATGCGAGGGCCTGCTGGTGAGCTGACCCTGTAAAAGTTTTTAGGTGCGGGCCTGCTGGTGAGCTGACCCTGTAAAAGATTTTATGTGCAGGTCCGCTGGTGAGCTGACCCTCTAAAAGGTTTTAGGTGAGGGCCTGCAGGTAAGCTGACCCTCTAAAACATTATATGCAAGGGCCTTCTGGTGAGTTGACCCTGTAAAATATTTGAGGTGCGGACCTGCTGGTGAGCTGACCCTGCAAAACATTATATGCGAGGGTCTTCTGGTGAGCTGACCCTGTAAAAGATTTTAGGTGCGGGCCTGCTGTTGAGCTGACCTTGTAAAAGATTGAAGGTGAAGGCCTGCTGGTGAGCTGACCCTGTAAAACATTATATGCGAGGGCCTTCTGGTAAGCTGATCCTGTAAAACATTATCTGCAAGGGCCTGCTGATGAGCTGACCCTCTAAAAATTATATGCGAGGGTATGCTGGTGAGCTGATCCTGTGAAACATTATATGCGAGTGTCTGCTGGTGATCTGATCATCTAAAAAATTATATGCAAGGACCTGCTGGTGTGCTGACTCTGTAAAACATTGTAGGTGAGGTCCTGCTGGTGAGCTGACCCTCTAAAACATTATATGTGAGGGCCTTCAAGTGAGCTGACCCTGTAAAAGATTGTAGGTGAAGGCCTGCTGGTGAGCTGACCCTGTAAAACATTATATGCGAGGGCCTGCTGGTGAGCTGACCCTGTAAAACATTATATCCGAGGGCCTGCTGGTGAGCTGACCTTGTAAAACATTGTAGGTGAGGGCCTGCTGGTGAGCTGACCCTTTAAAAAATGATATGCAAGGTCCTGCTGGTGAGCTGACCGTGTTAAACATTATATGCGAAGGACATATATGCGAGGGCATTATATGTGATGAATAAGCATGTTGATATGATGGAAGAGGAGAAGGAGGATGAGAAAAGGAAGATTCAACCATATACCCTTGTTTGTAGTGGAAAGGGTGCATGGGAATACAGTGTATTCAGTACATGCAAGGACCTGCTGGTGTGCTGAGTCTGTAAAACATTGTAGGTGAGGTCCTGCTGGTGAGCTGACCCTCTAAAACATTATATGTGAGGGCCTTCAAGTGAGCTGACGCTGTAAAACATTATATGTGAGGGCCTGCTGGTGAGCTGACCCTGTAAAACATTATATCCGAGGGCCTGCTGGTGAGCTGACCTTGTAACACATTGTAGGTGAGGGCCTGCTGGTGAGCTGACCCTTTAAAAAATTATATGCAAGATCCTGCTGGTGATCTGACCGTGTAAAACATTATATGCGAAGGACATATATGCGAGGGCATTATATGCGATGAATAAGCATGTTGATATGATGGAAGAGGAGAAGGAGGATGAGAAAAGGAAGATTCAACCATATACCCTTGTTTGGAGTGGAAGGGGTGCATGGGAATACAGTATATTCAGTACATTATAAACAACACATTTAAAGTGCCTTTATGTTCATCAGCTTTCCTATGGTGGAGTTGAGAAGTCATGGTCAATCCAGACCTTGTTCATTTTTATAACAGTCAACCTGTCAGCATTTTCAGTTGACAGGCCAATATGCTTGACTGTTATAATGCCTCCAGCAGCACTAAATGCCAGCTCAGACAAAACGCTGTCTGCAGGGCAGGCCAGCACCTCCAAGGCATAGAGCGCCAGTTCATACCACGTGTCCAGCTTGACACCCAGTAGTTGTAAGGCACTGAGGGATCATTGAGGACGCTGACATGGTCTGCTATGTACTCCTTCACCAGCTTCCAAAATTTTTCCCTCCTTGTGACACTATGCTGCGCATCAGGGTGAGGGTGCTGACGGGGTGTCATGAAACGGTTCCAGGCTTTGCCCTGCCTCTGTTTGAACTGCTGTGTGTTCCCCTTGTCTCCCCTCCTCGGTTGGCCAAGGAACTACGGACTCTGCCGCCAGCGTTGTCGGATGGAAATTTTGGGAGCAAATTTTCAACAAGGATCTTCTAGTATTGCACCGTTTTGCTCGTTCTCTCCAGCTGAGGAATGAGAGATGAGAATTTCTCTTTGTAGCGGGGATCGAGAAGGGCGAACAACCAGTAATCTGTGTTGTCTAAAATGCTAATAACGCGTGGGTCACGGGAAAGGCAGCCTAACATGAAGTCAGCCATGTGTGCCAGAGTCCCAACAGGCAAGACTTTGCTGTCTCAATCTCCTTATCCTCCTCCTCCTCTTCTGCCCACCCACGCTGAATAGATGGAATTAAACCTCCATGGGTACTACCCTCTGTAGCGGAGGCAACCGTCTCTTGCTCCTCCTCCTCTTCATCGTCCAATTTGCGCTGAGAAGATGAACTGAGGGTGGTCTGGCTATCACCCTGTGTATTGTCTTCTCCCATTTCCACCTATTACACATGCAAAGCGTCATCCTAATTGATGGTTATACTGATAATAGTGTTAACGCCGCTCACCATCTGTGTTGATTCCTCAAAGTTTCTTAAAACCTCACAGAAGTCAGACATCCATGCCCACTCCTCACTTGTGAATGGCGGAAGCTGACTGGAAAGGCGACGACCATGTTGCAGCTGGTATTCCACTACTGCACTCTGCTTCTCACGAAGCCTGGCCAAAATGTGAAATGTGGAGTTCCAGCGTGTGCTCACATCGCACAACAGCCTGTGAGCTGGCAATTTCAAGCGCTGCTGCAGCGTTGAGAGGCCATCTGAAGCTGTCGATGACTTGCGGAAATGTGCACACATGTGGAGCACTTTCACCAGTAGCTCAGGCAAATTGGGGTAGATTTTGAGAAACGGCTGAACCACAAGGTTGAACACGTGGGCTAGGCATCGAATGTGTCTGAGTTTGCAAAGCTCCAAAGCAGCCACCGATTTACGGCCATTGTCAGAAACAACCATGCCTGGTTGTAGGTTGAGTGGCGAGAGCCACAGCTCAGTCTGGTCTCTTATCCCCTGCCACAGCTCTGCAGCGGTGTGGTGTTTGTCCCCTAAGCATATGAGCTTCAGCACGGCCTGTTGCCGCTTCCCCACTGCAGTGCTACACTTCTTCCAGTTACCAACTGATGACTGACTGGTGCTGCACGCAGATAAATCGGAGGTGTAAGTGGAGGAGAAGAAGTGGAGTTTGGCGCCACTAACGTAGGTGCTGGCGGAAACCCTGATTGACGTAGGGCTTGCAATCCTTGGCGTCGGTAGCACCTGTGCCATCCCAGGGTACGACTCGCTCCCAGCCTCCACAACATTCACCCAGTGTGCCATCAGGGAAATGTGGCATCCATGGCCAAATGCACTTGTCCATGTGTCCGTGGTTAAGTGGACCTTCCCAGTAACTGCGTTGGTCAGGGCACGTGTGATGTTATGGGACACATGTTGGTGTAAGGCGGGCACGGCACACCTTGAAAAATAGTGGCGGCTGGGAACTGTGTAACGCAGGATGGCTGCCGACATCAGGCCTCAGTGTCCACAAGCCTAAATGGCAACAGTTCTAGGGCTAGTCATTTGGAAAGCTGCGCATTTAGTGCTTGGTGGCCTGTGGGTGGGTGGCTGGGTATTTTTGCTTGCGTTAAAAGTCCTGGGGTAAGGACATTTGGATGCTGCACTGGGACACAGAAGTGGATGTGGTCGCTGATGGTGCTTGCAAAGGTCCAGGTGCAGGGCGGGAGGCATCCGGGCCTAAGCCTTCGACAGGGGATTGACCAGCACGTAACATAGGGGAAGAGGAGGCAGTGGTGTGACCCGCAGACACAGATTGTGGACCCAGGTGTTTGTCCCACTTATTGGGGTGCTTGTCTCATCCTCTTCATCATCATCAACCTCTTAGTAGTCACGGTTGACTCATTGGCAACTGTGTCTCATCATCATCCACCTCATTAAACACTAATTGCCGTTCCCCACCATCATGTTCTTGTGACTATGGATGCTCATGAGGTTGGGAATCAGGGCACAAGACCTCATGTCCCAAATCAAGTAATGGTGATGAAAAGAGGTCCTCAGAATATCGGAGTATGGGATCACTTGTTTGGCCAGACTGTACATGGTGGGAGGAAGTAGGATCAGGGTGAGGATTGTCTTGACCAGACTCCTGCCTACTGAGACTGGACATGGTTGAAGACAGGGTGGTGCTTAACCGACTGGAAGCATTATCTGCTGCAATCCAACTGACCACTTGGTCACACTGGTCTGACTTTAAGAGTGGTGCCCTGCAAACTGAGACATGAAGCTGGGTATCGTGGATGATTGTTTTTCTTGTGCTCTGGCAGCAGGCACAGTTTCTCTGTGCCCAGGGGCACCGCCTCTGCGTGCACCATCAGCATCACAGCCACTTCCCCATCCCTTACTACTCACCTTTTTCATTTTAAATGTGATATATGCTTGAAAGTATGTCACACGTACAGTAGTGTAGGATTTGGAAGTGTATGCGCAAAAAATTTACAAAAGGTATTTGTGATTAGGAAACTTTATAAAGGACAGGTACCACAGGTAATGTCACTGTTCGCAGTGTCTACGGAAAAAGGTACACTGGATGTCACTGATATTTTAGTGATGCGCACACTTTAAACAGGAGATGTGGCGCGGATAATTTAACTGTCCGCCGCGGACACCGTCTATGGAAAAAGTGCACTGGATGTAACTGATATTTTAGGGATGCGTACACTTTAAACAGGAGATGTGTCGCAGATAATTTAACTTTCCGCAGCGGACACCGTCTTGAGAAAAAGTGCAGTGGATATCACTGATATTTTAGGATGCGCACACTTTAAACATTAGATGTGGTGCGGATAATTTAACAGTCTGCAGCGGACACTGTCTACGGAAAAAGTGCACTGAATGTCACTGATATTTTAGGGATGCGCACACTTTAAACAGGAGATGTGATGCGGATAATTTAACTGTCCGCAGCGGACACCGGCTACTGAAAAAGTGCACTGGATGTCACTGATATTTTAGGGATGCGCACATTTTACACAGGAGATGTGGCGCGGATAATTTAACTGTCTGCAGTGGCCTATTACACGATATTTAGCGCAGGTTGTGCTAAAAATATATATTGCTGCTGTCACAGACAATAGGCCTTACAAGGACTTTTGAGTTTCTGAAACATTTTTGTACAAAAAAATATTCAATTACACTCCCTACACTCTCTGTCCCTTCCTATGCTCAGCTCTCCCTGACTATGAATGAGCCGAACATGCGTCATCGGGTGCTGTATATCAGTACTTACCTGCACGTAGCAGCCAAGAAACGTGCGGGGAGGAGACTCGAGCATGGCGCTCGAGCACATGCGATACTCGGCCGAGTACCACCATGTGACGAGCATTGAGATGCTCGAGCCGAACAGGTGTTCGGCCGAGCATGCTCGATCGTCACTAGTTTTCATAGTAGATGATATACTGTATTAAGATCGTCGAAAACCAGCCTTATAGTAGGTTGTTAGTGAATATTGTTGCATCTATAGGCATGAAAATCAATATTCCATCCATATGAGATCTATAATATATCCAAAATATAGTCAGGAATTGCTCTCTCATTTGCCTCATAGAAGAACTCTTTAGGTAATGAATATTTCCCTTCATTACAGTTCATTAATGATGATTCTCGGAGTAATGATGTGTTCAGCTCTATATTGCCTGGAGGAGCTCTGCACTTCTGGTGACTGCCTTCATTTCTTGTGTGCCATATAGATGTGAGTTTAGCCAATAAATATAAAGTAAATTGCAAACGAGATCTATGACCAATAGCAATGAGTTCACTGCAACATTATGATGGGGTTGAATAGGCAGGCATGGGATTGCTGGCACATTTTCGTAGATCATACATATGAACGGACGTCAATATCTCCAATCAATCATTTCTAATGAGTGTGGGATGCAGACCACCTCTAATGACGCTGTGACTTTGAACTCATTCTCCTAAGCTTGTTTATATCTTATATAGACAAATTGTATATATTGATCACCGGTGCAGTTAGCTATGGAAGGTTCAATTGACGTCTTATGTTTGACAATTAGAAAAATGGATGATAGATGGCTTGTGTTTTGATGCATTAGTAATTCACTTTCTAAAATAATTGCATTTTTTTTATTAGAGATTGAAAATTGTGCTAGAATTCTGAGTAGAGATGAGCAAATTTAAATCTGTGTCTGATTCGCCAAATTTATAAAAAAAAATCTAGATTTGGGTCCAACTCGATTCTACATAAATCAAAAGTGCTCCAATTGGCCTGAAATTTGGTATATGACACTCCTGAGTATCTTTCTCAAATGTTTGCTCTTCCTTTCTCCCCCCCCCCCCCTTAAAGCTCTTTAACACAATTGCAGCAAAAGCAAGCAATGTCACAGTGATACTGACATACAGTATATATATAGCTATGGGTAAACACATGGTTGACATTGTTAACAAACAGTGTCTTTAAAATCACTGCACAGTCTCATGTTAAGCATTCCAAAAATGATCCCTTATTGCAGGCAGCTAGGGGGTCACTTATCAAATTGGTGTAAAGTAGAGCTGGCTTCTCCTTTCATTTTCCAGGAACTGTTCAAAATGAAAGCTGGAATCTGAAAAAATCTGTAGCTTGTTGGGAACAAGCATCCAAAAATGATGCTTTAGCAGGGGCAGAATGCCTGCTCATATTTATATGAACACGAGTGTTACTTGTTAGTGGCTTTTTATGAACAAGGATTGAGAAATTCTCCCTTATTTTTGGGAACAGCAGCAGTTTCATGGCGTGCTGGTACTGCTGCCGCTACTATTGCATGCCACTATTACTGCTACATACCTTAGACCTTATCTTTTCCACATCCACACTAGGATGTGGAAAAAATAAGGTCTACGGTATGTAGCAGTAATAGTGGCATGCAATAGTAGCGGCAGCAGTACCAGCATGCCATGAAACTGACAAATTAGTAGATGTGTGTGTGCAGCTTTGTAGGGGTAATAATAGTACTAGTAAAGTCAGTTGGGTAAGGCTAATGGTAGCCTTAAGGGGAGTAGTAGCTGTGCCGATGGTGGCATCAGCAGCAGTCATCCAGTATGGAACGCCATGGTAGGCAGGCAGACAGGCCTTATGGGACTGCCTATAAATATCCACTGTCAGCAATTGGCAGATCTATTCATTGGCCTCAGCCAGTGATGTGTTTTACACTTGTGGAGGACAAGTTTGTCCAATTCAGTGTGATAATGCCATCCGCTGAGCTGAAACCCCTCTCTGAGATGACACTGGAGGCAGGACAAGAAAGTACAGCGAAAGCAAACTGGGCCAATTCTGGCCACTATTCCAATTTGCCTTACCAAAAGTCCATGGGATCAGAGAATGGGATATGTCCCAGGGAAGAGCCACATTCATTTAGACAATAAGACAATTTTAAACAATGGAAAAAAAGAAAAAGAAAAGAAAAGCTGCGCAGAAGTACGAATTTCATACAGTAGAATTACATTTTGATGAAAAAGCAAAACTGCACCACATAAGACAATTTCTATGGACACCTGGCAAAATATTTTGAAAGACTGCATACAGAAGAATTTAATTTTCTGGATAACAATGCATTTGTATGGACACCTACCTGGCAAAAATTCTGTCTGATAGCATATAGAAGAATTCAGTTTTACTGAAGGCATGGAACAGTTATTGTAGTGAAATGTGGTCACTAAAACTGCTCGGTATCCTTGATGCAATACAATGCATTTGCAGCAGAATGAATGCTATCGATACTGGTGCTGGGGGTGTTGGCATTAAGCCTATAAAACACTTATGAACTGTAGAAACTTGAGGTTTCTTTTTTTAAAAAGGGCTAGCTGTTCATTTACAGAAAAAATAGGTTGTTGCGAGATTTTGAGTGCAGCTTGACACCCCCTCCTTTCAAATGAAGCAAGCCTGGTGATCAAATAATTGCAGCTCGACTGTCTTCTGAACCCCCACTGATCGTGTGTTATTGTTGGGGGAGACTGTTGTCAGCCATCCATTTCCCCTTTGGTGGCTATATAGTATAACATGACAGCCATTCAATGGAATGGCTGTGCATACGATACAAGGATGAGTTAATTAGTGGGGGCCCTCGAGCAGGAGATGACATCTATATAACTCTTAATAGAATCATATTTGATATGACTGATTAGTTTTCAAGCATTTCTCAATAAATCCAACACATCACTTTGACATATAATAGGGTCAGCTGGACTTCTGTCAGTGTCCAGTGTTTGCCAGGGTCCAAATTAGTGTTTTCATAAAAAATGGAATCCTAACAATGGTATATTTTTCCATTTTGTGAACAATTCACATGTGGAAGGTAAATGTGCTGCACCAGACCCCGATCTTTGCATGCGTACCTACTCAAAACTTCTCACTTTGGGATTTTTCTTGATTTTCCCCTACATAAATAATTGAGCTAAAACTGCATTTGTGATCTCGGCCTTAGGCCTGTCAAGATTACTTCATCTGCTCCCAGCTCAAGCGCTACAGCCATTTAACACTCGGCTTGTTTGTAGTACTTGAGGTCTGTTTAGCATTTCTTTACCTTGCTTTGAATCACTTTAATATTTAGCAGGGGAATTACACCATCGTTTAGCATTTGTTTACTGCTGTTTTGCATTACCACGTCCTTATGTTTAGTACTTCAGATTCTTTTACATTTCTTTTAATGCATTGTGTAGAGCTTAAGCAGGGCTTCAGGCAGTAAATCATATGGACAAAATTTAAAGTGCAGGTTCACCTACTAGGTTTATTTATGGTTGGCCATATGTCCTCCCTGCAGGCAGCCAGGACAAGTCATTCACGCCCCCCCCCCCCAAATAAAATATATATTTTTTAATGTGTTCTTCACTTTGACTAATACCTGAATGGCAGATCACCCTCTATAATGCGTATATGCACAACATATCCATTAGATGGAGGATGGAAGTGGATTTCTTTTTTTTTAACCATGTATGGAGGAAACATAAACCAATACATTGGAATTCATTTTAAAATATGTCCTGTCACCACAAAATGCAGTGCAGTCTGCAGGCAGCATATTATAGAGCAGGAGTAGCTGATTCAGCTAAAGTTTTGTGGGAAATGTAGCTGAACGCCTGGCACCCGGACTGGGCACCTTCTGCTGACGGATGCTCCTAGCGCTTCCCGAGGGCTCCAACCACTCCTCCGGAAACCTGTCACGGCCTTTGGTTTGCGCTGTGACACTGTTGCCACACTTGCGGTTGCCAGCGGCAAAGTGTTGCTGTGAGAGCATGTGGTGGCAGTGCTGCCACGCATGCTGTTGCCGGTGGTAACGTGTGGTTTGGTTTGCTTGTGTGTGCACTTCCTCTTTAAGTGGCCTCCTTCCTCTGTCTGGTGTTGGAAGGGTTAACTCCCTTCCTAGTGTTTTGTGAACACTGGGTTTATGTGTGTGTGGGTGTGGCTGCTTGGGCTATTTAGCCTCTGCTGGATGCCTGAAGCTCAGTGTTCCTCCAGCCTTGGTGTATGCTGGTGGTTCACTGTTCCTGGCTTTTACCATCTGTCCAGTGAGGGCCACCCTTGTGGTCATTGATGTTATTATGGTGTCTCTTTCCCTTCTTATCTTTTGGTTTGCAGGGGTTATGTTCAGGGTGTTCCAGTCAGTGTGTCTGTGGCAGGTAAGTGTGTTATGGTTTTTGCTTACCTGCCAACTCCATATGCTGTATATATTCCCCTCTCCTTGCAGCCTGGCCTCAGATAGAGACTCCATGACTGGGATGAACAGGTCATCTCTTCCCGGCTCCTTGGTGAGGGAATTGAGGGATTACCAGGGCGACTCAGGGTCTCTAGGAATCCAGAGTAGGAGCCGTCCTACCATCTGGGTCTGCTCATACAGTGAGGAGTCAGGGAGAGGATTAGGGATGCTGTAGGAGGTGGCCTTCTCCCTTATTACTCCTTTTGGCCAGGCTGATACCCTTTTACCCTTTGACACCGCACGGTGAGGGTTTCCCCCACTGTGACAAAACCATAACCACCACAGACCCCACAATCCGCTGCAGCTTGGTTGAGGTCTCGCAGTACTCCACCCACGCTGGACCCAAGACCAGGCTTCATCTTCCAGTGGGTGAACCTCTCCTAAATCAGAGAGCAGGAATCAGGAACAAGCTCTTACAAGAGCTTATACTCAGGGGAGTATTGTGATATAGCAATCTCGAAGAGTGTAGTTATCCCATCCCCCAAACATGAGCCAAGACTTCATGAAGGGGTAAAGCAGGACTCTTTAATGGGGCTACCTGTCAGCCTTTTATGCAGGTCTTCCAGCAAGGGACACTCCCCCTGGGGACCTTGTGGTATACTGAGACAGTTTATACATTAGCTAGTCACTTGCATTTACAGTATTGAAACACTTCCCCCTCTGTCTGTGATACAATTAACAAAATACAATGGGCATTTCTTGTGACACAATTAACAAAATACAATGGGCTCTGCCTGTGATACAATTACCAAACACAATTAACTTAATCACTCACAGGCAGAAAACACACATTTTTCCAACCACAGAAAACACCCCAAAACACCATATATCCCCTGATAGCCTTGATCTGGGTGAACAACCTATCCAAAAATCACCCAAATCGGTTCAGGGGTGCAGGAATTTCCTGGATGTCTTATTTTTGCCCCACCGTGCACATGGTCCCATGCCCAAAATAGTTCCATGCACTCGACGGCAAAACACTGCCTGACAATTTAAGATGGCCGCCGCCACATGTTTGAATCTGTTCCAGTTAAAAGTCCAAGGGGCAGAAACAGTGCCTTTAAAATCAAATATGCCCAAATAGTGTCCCAGGGGCCACAGTCACAGGGCAAGAGGCTGGCAAGCAAGCCTCTCCAACTCACAGTGACGAAGGTGCTTTCGTCACAGGAAAATACTCAGTAAAACTTATAATTTATACATTTCTATATCTACTCCTTCTGGCTTCAGTTGTACACAGGGAGGTGTTATCAGTGATTGATAGCATTCTCTGTGTAAAGCCTGTGTTATACCAAAATATTATTTGACCAATATCTGTCCAATCAGTCCAATAGTTGATGTGTATAACAAAAGATCTGTGTGTGTAATAGGCCACCTGACCAATAATTGGTCAGAAAATCTGTCAGATAATCTGTTTGTGTAATACAGACCTTAGAGTGTATACAGAGGTAGCTGTCAGTTACTTATAGCTGTACATGGGGAGGTGTTATCAGTGATTGATAGCATTTTCTGTGTAAGTTTGTATACATAGATAGCTGTCAGTCACTGATAGCAGTACACAGGGGAGGTGTTATCAGTAATTGACCACATTCTCTGTGTAAGTGTGTATACAGAGATAGCTGTCAGTCACTGATAGCTGTGCACAGGGGAGGTGCTATCAGTGATTGATAATATCCCCTGTGTAAGTTTGTATACAGAGATAGCTGTCAGTCTCTGATAGTAGTACATGGGAAGGTGTTATCAGTGATTAATAGTATTCTCTGTGTAAGTGTGTATACAAAGGTAGCTATCAGTCACTGATAGCTGTACCCAGGGGAGGTGTTATAAGTGATTGTTAGCATTCTCTGTGTAAATGTGTTTATAGAAATAGCTGTCAGTAACTGATAGCCTTACATAGCGGAGGTGTTATCAGTTATCATTGCATTCTTTGTGTTAGCGTGTATACAGGGATAGCTGTCAGTCAGTCACTGATAGTTGTACACGGGGGGGGGGGGGGTTATAAGTGATAGCATTCTCTGTATAAGTGTGTTCATAGAGATATCTGTCAGTCACTGATAGGTGTACACGGGGGAGGTATTATCCGTGATTGATAGCATTCTCTTTGTAAGTGTGTATACAGAGGTTTACACGGGGAGGTGTTATCAGTGATTGGTGGCATTCTTTGTCTAAGTGTGTTCACAGATAGCTGTCAGTCACTAATAGTAGTACACAGGGGCGGTGCTATCAGTGATAGCAGTTGTTACTACAGTATTTCAGGGTCTCTTAGACCAGTGGTCTCCAACTTGTGGCTCCTTAGCTGTTAACTACATCTTTCAGTATCCTCTGACAGCCAGTCAAAAAGAATACAGATATTAACCCCTTCACTGTCCTCTATAACCTGTGTTCTACTTTTTGAGCCTTCCATTCAGCCATAGCAGCATGAAATTCACAAATGGCATAAGGCTACAACATGACTCATGTCTGGTATGTAATAGAGACCCTGTCAGTGTTGCAAATAGTCTATGGAATTAAATGCCCCTATTCTTAGGGTACGACCACACGGTCAGATTCCTGAATGCAGTTTTAGAAACCAAAATCAGGAGTGGATCATAAAAGAATAGAAAGTATACAGAATTCACTCCTGGTTTTGGCTTCCAAAACTGCATGCAGAAACCTGGCCGTGTGGTCGTACCCTTACTCCCATAAAAATCTGCAAGCCTGCAGCGCAGAGTGCTCAGCTGCAGTGGGTCATCTGTTACGTTTAATAAGGAGGGATATGGATGAAAACGGCTAATGTCACGAGGGCTGCAGTCCTTCAGCTCCACCAGTCTTGTAGCCTTGTCTGTTTCTGTAACCAATTGACCATTATCTCTACGGTGAAGAATTTATAATCTAACTTTTAACAGGAGAGATAAGCCCCCGGTGTAGTAAACAGTGGTAAATCTCAGCATCTCCCATAGGCCGGCCTTTTGACTGGATGTGTGGGACTTTTCACTGCTTAACGAAGCTAGGCTTTAAATCTTTCTGAAGACGGCTTAAATGACTTAAAGTCTTAGGGCTATTAAGTAAATCTGGATAAAGATACTAACTCTGGGCCTGTAAGGAATACACTCAGTTGCCAACTGGGTCATCCGAAGCTTGCATTTGTCTGGTTATATATTAATTGTTGGCGCTGATGACTTGCAGCACTGGCGCCTGCATTTCTATTCTAAGCAGAGGCAACATCTGTATGGGGTTTGTATGGTTATACCCGAACCTTCATGGGTTTATCTATTAATATATTTCATGTAACTTAGATAGCACTAACGTGTCCCTTGGCACTGTGCAGAGATTGCCGTCACTCACATCGCTCCCTGTCCCTGATGTGGAGCCCAATTCATTTTCCCTAGCTCATGCATGCACCCACTAGGGCTAGTTTTATAGAAGGCCAATTACAGGGATTTTTCCATTTTAGGCCCCGTTCACAATTGCGTTTGCACACAGCTATTTTTGTCAGGACGATTCTCAGCCATATCTCTGCCATTATGGTCAGTGGGGATCCGGCGGTACACGGTCGTATCCGGCAATGCCTCAGCCGGGTCAATCTACCGGAATTCAAATGCTGTGAACAGGGCCTTAGACATTTATTGTAGAGCTACTATTTTCAGACCTTCCATAGAAGTGAGTGGAGAGAGCCGCGCATGCATGACCATCTCTGATAATTGAGTTGCTGCAACTCTGAAACGATGCCTACATATGCATTGGACAAAGCACCACAGAGGCCTCATGTTTTTCCATGCACCGATATATGCACCTTAAAACTGGCACAAATTTAGGAATAAATCTACCTCATTATCTCTATTTACTTAACTTTCTGTAAATCATAGGTTTTACATGGTGCAGGACAGGTACCCTGGGGGGCCAGTATAATTGGTTGCCCCTGGCATAGTTTATGTTCTTTCCCAAAACATCTGACACATATAGCTTTAGCTGGGTAGACCTCTTCATCCTATGTGATTTTCTGGCATGGGGTGGTGGGATTTACATTTTGCGTATATAGCGCTAGCAAGCTACAATGCACTGTGCACAAATGCAAATAGCCCACAGCATTTCTTCAGTCTCTTAGGAAGACAGTAAATCTATTTGTACGTTTTTGGAGTGTGTGAAGAAATCCATGCAAACACGCGCATGTTGGGTCTTAGTGAGATTTGAACCTAGGATTATCCCGCATGGAAAATTAGTAGCAAGTGAGCTGCCATTCTGACTGCTAACTGGTGTCTCAAGACTTAAAGGGGTTGTCCGAGCCACAGCTATTGATAACCTATGTTCAGGATAGGAGATCATGGGGGACCCACTCACGTACCTCCATTGATCAGTTGTCTCAGGCAGCCCCAGAAACTATACAGTGTACAGAGCTGGAAGCAGACAGCTTCATGCACTGTGTAGTGGCCGTGCCATGGTACTGCACCTCCCATGGACGGAGCTACATAGTATATACAGGTCCTTCTAAAAAAATTAGCATATTGTGATAAAGTTCATTATTTTCTGTAATGTACTGATAAACATTAGACTTTCATATATTTTAGATTCAATACACAAAACTGAAGTAGTTCAAGCCTTTTATTGTTTTAATATTGATGATTTTGGCATACAGCTCATGAAAACCCAAATTTCCTATCTAAAAAAATTAGCATATTTCATCCGACCACTAAAAGAAAAGTGTTTTTAATACAAAAAAAGTCAACCTTCAAATAATTATGTTCAGTTATGCACTCAATACTTGGTCGGGAATCCTTTTGCAGAAATGACTGCTTCAATGCGGCGTGGCATGGAGGCAATCAGCCTGTGGCACTGCTGAGGTGTTATGGAGGCCCAGGATGCTTTGATAGCGGCCTTAAGCTCATCCAGAGTGTTGGGTCTTGCGTCTCTCAACTTTCTCTTCCCAATATCCCACAGATTCTCTATGGGGTTCAGGTCAGGAGAGTTGGCAGGCCAATTGAGCACAGTAATACCATGGTCAGTAAACCATTTACCAGTGGTTTTGGCACTGTGAGCAGGTGCCAGGTTGTGCTGAAAAATGAAATCTTCATCTTCATAAAGCTTTTCAGCAGATGGAAGCATGAAGTGCTCCAAAATCTCCTGATAGCTAGCTGCATTGACCCTGCCCTTGATAAAACACAGTGGACCAACACCAGCAGCTGACATTGCACCCAGACCATCACTGACTGTGGGTACTTGACACTGGACTTCAGGCATTTTGGCATTTCCCTCTCCCCAGTCTTCCTCCAGACTCTGGCACCTTGATTTCTGAATGACATGCAACAGTCCAGTGCTGCTTCTCTGTAGCCCAGGTCAGGCGCTTCTGCCGCTGTTTCTGGTTCAAAAGTGGCTTGACCTGGGGAATGCGGCACCTGTAGCCCATTTCCTGCACACGCCTGTACACGGTGGCCCTGGATGTTTCTACTCCAGACTCAGTCCACTGCTTCCGCAGGTCCCCCAAGGTCTGGAATCGGTCCTTCTCCACAATCTTCCTCAGGGTCCGGTCACCTCTTCTCGTTGTGCAGCGTTTTCTGCCACACTTTTTCCTTCCCACAGACTTCCCACTGAGGGAACAGCCTATTCGTTCAGAAATGTCTTTCTGTGTCTTACCCTCTTGCTTGAGGGTGTCAATGATGGCCTTCTGGACAGCAGTCAGGTCGGCAGTCTTACCCATGATTGCGGTTTTGAGTAATGAACCAGGCTGGGAGTTTTTAAAAGCCTCAGGAATCTTTTGCAGGTGTTTAGAGTTAATTAGTTGATTCAGATGATTAGGTTAATAGCTCGTTTAGAGAACCTTTTCATGATATGCTAATTTTTTTAGATACGAATTTTGGGTTTTCATGAGCTGTATGCTAAAATCATCAATATTAAAACAATAAAAGGCTTGAACTACTTCAGTTGGTGTGTAATGAATCTAAAATATATGAAAGTCTAATGTTTATCAGTACATTACAGAAAATAATTAACTTTATCACAATATGCTAATTTTTTTAGAAGGACCGGTATAGTCTGTTGCTTCCACTTCATACACTGTAGAGTTTCCAGTGCCGTGGCTGATCAGTGGAAGGTGTTGGGGATTGAACCCCCATGATCTGATATTGAGATCCTGAGAATAGGTCATCCATATCTGTTTCCTGGACCACTCATTTAGGGCTCATGCACACAACCATGTCCACATCTGCTCTGCAACTTATTTGTGGATTGGATGTGGACCCATTCACTGCAATAAGGCTGCAAAAGAAGTGAACGGTGCACCGTGTGCTGTCTGCATCCGTATGTCTGTTCCGCGGCCCTGCAAAATGAAATTAAAAATAGAACGTGTCCGTGTTAAGGACAAGGATAGGACATTTGTGATTGAGTGAAAAATAAATGACTGCAGGCTCTCGGACGGTCTCTGGTTTTGTGGATCCGCAATTTGCAGACTGCTAAAACGGCTACGACTGTGTGCATGAGCCTTTAATGTGGAGCGTATGGCAGATAACGGAAGGGGTATGTCCACTATAGTGGCTGACTCTGAAAGAGGAATTATCTGTTACAGTATTAGGGTACATTCACATGGCGGATTTTGATGCTATCAAATTCCGCCACGTCCTCTGCAGCAGAAACCACGCAGTTTCTACCACAGTTGTTCACGTCGAATATCACAGACTCACTTGCAGCTCAGATCCATTAAAAAGAATCTAAACTGCGAGCAGACACCTGCCTGGATCCCACGCCAAGACGCGCCAAACTGGCAGCCTGTGCACTGCAGTGCTGCCTCCCAAAATTCTGACTGCAAATTCCACCATGTGAACTGGCCCTTAGGCTCCTTTTAACACGAGCGAGTTTTCCACGAGGGTGCGATGGGTGAAGTGAACGCATAGCACCCTCACTGAATCCTGACCCATTTATTTCAATGGGTCTGTGTACATGAGCAGTTTTTTTCAAGCATTAGTTCTGTGTCGTGTGGGAATCGCAGCATGTTCTATATTCTGCGCTTTTTACACAGCCCTGGCGTAGAAGTAAATGGGGCTTTAGTGTAAAACGCATTGCATCCGGATGTAATCCATATGCAGTCCGTGTGCAATGCGTTTTTGACTGATAGTTGCTAGATGCAAACCTTCATTTTTTTTCACGTGCAAAACGCATCAAAACACATTGCACCTGCACAAAAAAAACGGAACAACTAAACACAATCGCAGACAAAATTGACTGAACTTGCTTACAAAATGGTGCGAGTTTCACTGAACGCAGCCTGAACACATCCTGAGCCAATTCGTATTGTTCGTGTGAAAGAGGCCTTAGAGTAGAAACATAGGTCATTTTTGTGGCAAATTTGTATATTGATCCATCTTCAAAGATAAGCCAGAATTTACTGACCCACCTCCGCCGCACAAGTACGGTATCTAAGCCTTGTCAATTAAAACAGCACTCATTCTCTATCAAACCAAGCTTCAAACCTGAATCCGGTCAGCAATATTAGATACCATAGAAGCTGCACAAATCATTAAGGATTATAGATGACTTTGAAATATTTGGTTGAAATGTATTTTATTAACAATTACAAATATTAAAAAATATTGAGTTGCATTAAATGATAAAACTGAGCTCAATGATTTGTTTGAAAAGGAAATGTAAGAGAGAGAACACGATTCTTATTTATGTTTGCAATTGAGCAAGCCATGCGACAATTACGGGTTCAAAACTTCCAGTGGAAGACAGCGCCATATGGAGCTGATATTGGAGTCACTCAATTGCCACTAGGGTCTGTTTTCTCATCAGTTGATTCATAAATAATCAGTTCTTCTGGTGGGTCCAGGGTAGTCCAGTCTGACACTGATTGTTACCCACAGTCTAATCTTGAAGAGGAAGTTGGGGGTGCCAAGAGTCAGACCTCCACCGATCGGATATTCATGACCTGTTGATGACCCTCTAAGGTGGATTTCCATGGCCCGATTGTCAGCCTGATTATTGGGATTGAAGGTCAGTACGAACGCTCCTGCCTGATCACCGGCTCGTGTAAAGGTGCCACACACAGATCACCTGGTCAACGAGCAAAACACTCATTCATTGGGTGAAATGCTCTTTCATGCGGACACCTAAATCGTTGTTTCTGGCCAGCAGATTGTGCTGTGTGAACAGCGATCTGCTGCCCAGAAACAAGGAATCTGTATGAGTATGATCGTTAGCAGTAGTCCTCACTCGTCCCCATACATGTAAATTGCATCTCTTACATCCGCTGACGAGCAGGCAATTATCAGAAAGAAACGGTTTCTTACTTGATCCAGAAAAACTATAAGCCTGAAATGAGTTCCATTAGTAATGTCATGTGTAGGACCTGATTAAACCCAATCAAAATATTCTTAACAAAGTCAGTATTGACCTTTCCTTATTCTGTATTCTGGATAGATTGGATGACAAGGGTCACTACATGCTGGTTACATTTGGAATAACATTGCCAACACATTAGATGGCTTATATAATTCAGTATATATATAGGGGCAGATCTCCTCCTCACATGCATAATAGTAAATCACAGACCTGAATTGGATCTTTGCACACTCTCACCTCTGCCATATTGAACATTGTTCCCTTAGGACTTAAAGCCTGCTTCCTAGGTTATTGTAGCCATATCATAATATTCTATTATTAAATAAAGAAAATCCCTGAGGCCGGCTCAGAGGAATAATAGCATTTATTATACTGTATAATATGGAATACATTCAATAAAAAATTGTATATCTTGGGTTATGTGACCAAAACTGCATACAACATAAGATAACAGAAATATCTTATATGAAAAGAAATGTAATAAAGGCAAAAAATAAACAACAAAAAAATAAATAAAAATAAATGCATAGATTTAAAAATAAATGAAAGGATGCCGTCTTAGTTTTCTTAAATAATTTATATCTTGATTTAACAATATGATATTTTTTCATTTGTTAGATTTTTATTTTTTTTATTTATTTTTTAGAAATGGACAAAAATGAAGAAAATAAATATGTTTAACTCTACAGCAAAATAAGAGAATGGCCTGACATTTTTCATTCTCTTAATATGAAATAGACATAGAAAGGCCAGATTATGGTGACAAATAGGACACAAGCACGAATAGAGATGAGGAAATTAATGGGACTCTGTTAATGGCTTTCCTGGTGGGTCTCAGCTGCACCATAAAGGCCTATTTTATTTATCTTGTTATTGGTTTAATTCTTGGTTCTATAAGACTTTTATCAGCAGTACCCTGATACACTCTGTAAAAACAGGAATGCCACAGAACCTCAATAATCATATCAATTAATCACTTCAAACAGTCTAACCTTCAAAGCATGAGCTAATCTGATCTGCTTTATATTGCTGTGGTTTGTGAGTCACTTGATTATATTTTTTCCTGGCAAGATATTACGTTGCGATTAGAACATCTTAGCATGACTAACTTTATCACAGCATGCTTTATTTCTGCAATACAAAGTGATAGACGGAGACCAAATAAAAATGTAAAAATGTATAAATAAAAATAGCCAAAAACATGGATGAGGGCCGTGTCACGCCTGCAGACATTCTGCACATCCACTAATTATTTATGCAATTCTTCTGAGACCCAGCCTTATTTGAAATTTCTCAACCGTTGAATAGAGAATATTAAGTCGGTCCGGGCAATGGATGGCAGGTGTTCATTAAAGCAGAGATGATATTTTCATTTCAGCAAATTGTCAGATAGCTAGCACATCAAAAAAATTGAAGACTGCTCTGCTTCCCATAACCAGGAATAGCTTTTTGGCTGTAAGGTTTCAGTTGTCTTTGAGCTTCGCATGAAAATAACACTGTTGTAGGGGGAAGCAATGACATATCTACCTATATATGTACATAAAATATGTTTGTTTTATTTTTTATTTTTGATATTTTATTATTTATTTACATTATTCCTAAAAATAAAAATGCAATTACTGATATAACTGCATGAATAAAACCATTAGTAAATTAAATTAAAAATAAATAAAAAGTAATATTTTTGTTGGATTAGTAATAAAAATCGATTCACCGTCAAGCAATTTAGTGGTCCATATCTCAATCTACACTGTCTTTTAAACGACAAAAAAAGTCAACAATTTTCTCATCTTTAGAATAATAAACAATCAGTTGGCCCCCGTTGGGGAAAACAATGGAACTGGGACTCTATGGAGTGTAGCAATCAGTTAAAGGGGTTCTCCTTACAATCAACATTTATCACCTATCTACAAGCCTAACATTTGAATGGCAGTCTCTGTCAGTCCCATAGACTTTGAATCGAGAGGCACTGCACATGCTTGATCACCACTCTATTCAAACAACTGCAATGAGAAGGATATGAGGGTGCCCACTCGGTATCCAGATTTGTTTGGCGTCGTGATATAGTATCTATCAAGGTACCTTTTTGTGTACACTGACCTGAATTTTGTGTATATTGGCAACTTATTTGAAGTCCCTACAGAGGTATCTGATATCCCCTGATTTCTGATCATTAGGATGAAACATGTCAAGTTGGGAGTTGTGCGAGGGACAGCTTTAGGGTGTATGGTCATTTAAATGGAATGGTTCCAGCCAGGGTCACTGTTATCATGGTGAGTGCTCTGTGTTAGGTTAGTTTTAGACTACCATTTTTGTCCAGCTGAGTACTGGCATATTCTCCAGCTAAAAGCCAGATTTTTATTCTCAATGGGGCCAGGGAGCATTGCGTTAACATCTGGCAATGCTGGATCCAGAGAGCTTTGGCAGACTGCTCTCTGCCCGAACAGCCGGCTGAAACTCATACCATAGTGTGAAAAAAGCCTTAGATAGGTATGGTTTGATAGGGCCTCCTCCCCTTATATTAGGGTTTATCAGGGGGCAGCATCCGCATCAGTTGCTCTTCATCCTTGCAGCAGTACCCGGTACATGCCACCACTCTGGACCATTGATCTAAATATTTTATCCAACTTATTGGACCTCAGTGTTTACATCATGCCAGTTGATCCCATTTTGGTCTGTCAAGAAGTTCAATCTACTGTTAAGACCAACTCTGGTTGTATTCCTTTTTTGTGGCATATCTCTCTATTCACTGACCACTGACCCCCTATAGATGACCCCTTCAGTTGTTTTAGATATTATTTCTCCCCCCTTATTCCTCCATTTCCTGACAGTAGTAATCAGCGGGGCCCCAGTGACCAGAATTTTATCATCTATCCTGTAGACAGATGATAAATGTCCATTGTGGAGAAGCTTTTTTAAGGCTTGATTAAGGCTGTAGAACCCGAAGGAAATTCATGCAAAAACATACAAACTCCATGCAGAAGTTTCACTTGGTCAGATTGAAACCTAGCACCTCAGCACTGTCCGCCACCGTGCTGTCCTACCACTTCTGTGACTTCTATACCTGTGTAGTTTCAAGCATCATTTATGAAAAAGGTCAAATCTTGCTTTTTGTAGAATTTGTTCAATACTTATTGAATGCCTCCGAAAATTTGAATTCCAAATCACGATGCTTTGATCCAAACTGCGTAGAAACACCCCTTTATAGGCAAATATGTATTAAACCCACCTTATGTGGCCCCCATTTGCAGGTAAGTCCCATGACAAATGCTTCAAGATATGGTATACTGTTATATTGTTATGAATATTAAAATACTCATTTTAGGGTACTTTCACACTAGCGTTAAAGTTTTCCGGTATTGAGTTCCGTCACAGGGGCTCAATACCAGAAAAAAACGCTTCAGTTTTATCCTAATGCATTCTGAATGGAGAACATTCCGCTCAGTATGCATCAGGATGTCTTCAGTTCAGTCCCTCTCACGGTATTTGGCCAGAGATAATACCGCAGCATGCTGCGGTATTTTCTCCGGCCAAAATTTCGGAACACTTACCGGAATGCCGGATTCCATTGAAATGTTTATATGCCGGATCCGGTACCAAGTGTTCCGGAAAAACATGCACAGACCTTTAAAAATGCAGAAATAAATAACGGATCCGTTTTTCAGAATGACACTAGAGAGACGGATCCGGTATTTCAATGCATTTCTCAGACGGATCCGCATCCGGATCCGGAAACAAATGCTACCCGTTTGCATACGGATTTCCGGATCCAGCAGGCAGTTTCGGCAATGGAACTGCCTGCTAGAATCCTCTAACGCAAGTGTGAAAGTACCCTTACTAACCCTACATACATCTTCTTACTTAGAAAATAACTCTTACAATCCTTATCACCATAACTTACCGTACTCACCGTAATGTGCAATTTTTGCAGTTTTACTTTAAATTTTTTTTTTTTGTATATGCTTTAAATAATGGATGCTAAATAATAAATCCTTACAAACATTTCATTAATTTCTTAACTATAGTACTTATGTGCTTTGTTTACACTGAGTGCATTAGCAAGAAAGGTTTGTGTTCTAGAAATGATTCTCCAGCCCCTCTTCAGCTTTTTTTTGTACTACAGAAACATAAAATGTCCTGCTGTGTGTCATGTTTCTTATGCAATTTAATGATATTCTGGTCTGGGAGAAAAAGAGCAGCTGCCCTCCAGGTTGTGTAGCAAAAGATGCTCCCAGGCGCTCAGCAGGATCTCACATAAGTTCAATTCAGTGGAGCAAATGTAATCACTGGGCCCTACTTAAAAGGGACATAAATAAAAATGGTGTAATAATAAATCTTACATTCTGTTTCATCCGAATTTATTTCTATAGATTGCACAATTTCATATCTGGAAATTATTTCCAATCTATAAAATTGTTTTACACTTTTGCATCAATGTATTGCTATTCCTTGTTAGCTTTGTTTATTATTTTTTTTACTATTATATACTTTCATTTTTTGCCATTTTTTTTTTACTTATTTATTACTCTGTAATTATCTAGTAATATTTTGGTTACATATTTTCATTTATTTTTGCTATTATTTATCCCATTTTCTTCAGTAAATGTGTGCATTAGACACAGAGGAAAGACAATTTGTTAGACATGTTCTCTGAAAGAAAGCAGGGCAGAGGGAGAAGAAAATCCTTTCTTCTTGCCGGGTGTGTAATCTTTAACCTAATTATAAGCAGTTCCATTTCATTACATATGAATACAGTTATGGATTTTCAATTTATGTTGGGCTTTTTTCTACAACAATCACCTACAAATGAAAACAGCAGCAAACCTGCCAAGCCAGAAACCTCTTTAATACCCATTATTGTGTTAGTGCAAAAGATTCATGGTTATCTTTCAAAATTACCATCAAAATTTACAACCTGTTTTATGAGCATAGCCCTTCATAAATCACAGGAAACCAGGGCCATACTTATTAATATGTGTTATTTCAGTTTTAACCAGATTTACCTAAATGTATGTTTAGTTATTATAGCCAAAGTGTAAACATTTATATTGGGCCTTCATTGACCTAACTCCTTCTTGGATGTAGTTTTTCAATATGGATATCTCCTATATATTGGCTTTGCATTGCGTTGCACAGTATAGAGTGTATTTGCATTTCAAGATATAGGGTGACATCTTTTATTATAAAAGTGAATGTCTGTTTGTATGTTCTTTATGGGCTTCCAAACGCCTGAACTATTTGACCCCAAATTTGGCACATTACTAAATCGTTTCCATGAGAATGTTTTCATAAAAGTCCTGTCCTTGCTGTATGCCACCGAGCGCTGGTAGGAGTGACAGGAGGGCGCTATCTCCAGCCACAGTTATAATGTCTCCATCTTCCTTGCAATAATTTCTCATAAACACCCCAACTTTAGTAGATTGGTAAATCTGATTTATGAGAAGGTTTTTGTAAAGGTCCTGACCTTATCGGATATCACTGAATCTTGGTAAGAGTGACAGGAGTGCGCTTTCACCAGCGACAGTTACAAGGCCTCCATCGTATAGGCAACCATATTGGATCAGCCATATGCCTCACCTGCATGTGAGCGGACAGTTTATTCCTCATTAGTATTTTGTCAATCAAAGTCAGGCTATATTTTTATTGGACAGTTTACCAGATCATATCACTGTTGTTCTCTGTTATGAGCAGCTATCAACGGATTGATAGTTGAAGTTGAAGTTCAGACTTTCAGCTTTAAGGGTGCTTTTACACTAGCGTTATTCTTTTCTGGTATTGAAATCTGGTAAAGGGTCTCAATACCGGAAAAAATGCATCAGTTTTGTCCTAATGCATTCTGAATGGAAAGCAATCCGTTCAGTATGCATCAAGATGTCTTCCGTTCCGTCCCTTGTATGGTATTTGACCAAAATGCCGGAACAATACTGCACTTGCCGGATCCAGCATTAATTTCCATAAAGATGTGGAAATTGCTGCATCGCCGGATCCGATTTTTCGGTCTGCGCATGCCCCGGATATAGGAGGAGTGGGTTTCTATTTTGATCTTTAAAAAATTTTTAAATACCGGATCCGTTATTCCGGATGATACCGGATGAAGCAGATCTGGTATTTTACCGGATCCATCTAAAGGATCTGGAAAAAAAAGCTTTCCTTTTGTATACGGATTGCCAAAATGATTGCATAAAAATAGGTCTCAAAAGTAATTGGACAAATGAAATAATTGTCTCTGAAAACCCCAGAATTTATCCGGCTGCTTTTGTCCTGTGTCACATCATCAATAAACACTAGGGACCAAGTGCCACTGGCAGCCATGCATGCCCGAACCATCACACTGCCTCCACCGTGTTTTACAGATGATGTGGTATGCTTTGGATCATGAGCTGTACCATGCCTTCACCATACTTTTTTCTTTCCATCATTCTGGTAGAGGTTGATCTTGGTTTCATCTGTCCACAGAATGTTCTTCCAGAAGTGTGCTGTTTTTTTAAGATGTTTTTTTTTTTTAGCAAAGTCCAATCTAGCCTTCTCATTCTTGAGGCTTATTATTGACTTGCACCGTGCAGTGAACCCTCTGTATTTACTTTCATGCAGTCTTCTCTTTATGGTAGATTTGGAGATTTATACGCCTATATCCTGGAGAGTGTTGTTCACTTGGTTGGCTGTTGTGAAGGGGATTCTCTTCACCATGGTAATTATTCTGTGATCATCCACCACTGTTGTCCTCCGTGGGCGTCCAGGTCTTTTTGCAATGTTGAGGTCACCAGTGCTTTCTTTCTTTTTCAGGATGTACCAAACTGTAGATTTTGCCTCTCCTAATAGTGTAGCAATTTATCAGATTTTTTTTCTTCTGTTTTCGCAGATGAAGGATGGCTTGTTTTACCTGCATGGAGAGCTCCTTTGATCGCATCTTTACTTCTCAGCAAAATTTTCAAAATGCAAGCACCACGCCTCAAATAAACTCCAGGCCTTTTATGTGCTTAATTGAGAATGAAATAATGAAGGAATTGCCTACACCTGCCCATGAAACAGCCTTTGAGTCAATTGTCCAATTACTTTTGGTCCCTTCAAAAACGGGGTGCCACATGTAAAGGAGCTGAAACTCCTAAACCCTTCATCTAATTTTAATGTGGATACCCTCAAATGAAAGCTAAAAGTCTGAACTTTATGTCTATGTCCATTATATAACTATAACTTGAATATGTTTTAGTAAACAGGTAAGGGTACTTTTACACTAGCGTCTCTGGATTCCGGCAAGCAGTTTCGGCAATCTGTATGCAAACGAATACCATTTGTAGACAGATACGGATGTGGATCCGTCTCACAAATGTATTGCAATGCCGGATCCGTCTCTCTGGTTGACATCCGGAAAAACGGATCCAGTATTTATCTTTTTCACATCTTAACCAGATCCGTTTTTCCGGAACACTTAGGGCAGGATCCAGCATTAATGCATTTCTATGTAAGAAAATACCGGATCCGGTATTTCGGTAAGTGTTCTGGAATTTTGAACTGAGAAATTATCGCAGCATGCTGCGGTATTTTCTCCGGTCAAATACCGTAAGAGTGACTGACCTGAAGACATCCTGATGCATACTGAACGGATTGCTCTCCATTCAGAATGTATGGGGATAAAACAGATCAGTTATTTTCCGGTATTGAGCCCTTAGGATGGAACTCAACACCGGAAAAGAAAAACGCTAGTGTGAAAGTACCCTAATAAAAACAAAACTTGTGTCAGTGTCCAAATATATATGGACCTAACTGTATGTTATATATACTGTTAGTTCAGGTCATGAGACCGCAGGATTTGTGACCATAATATGGGCAGAAAAATGGCCAGCATTACACTGTTAAATTAGTCACAAAGCCAAATTTCCTTGCGCTTCGTGGTAATGAATAAATTTTTCCTGAAATGGCAGTAAAAAATAATCATCATCCATTTGCTCACAGAGAGGCTGTGGCGGGCATCTTGATTGAAGAAAACATGCCAAATCTTGCAGGCACTGATGTGTGACATCATCATGTCAGCATGAGCAAGATTTGGCACATTCAAGCAAGATGGCCGCAATGGCCTCTACACGAGTAAATGGATGAGGTGAGTATGTATTTGTTCTGTTTTTAGCCCCTGATTAACTCCTGAAAGGCCGTGATGTCGTGATCAGCATTGAATGCGGCATCGGAGGGGTCCAATGATGGGGGGTGGCACGATGGACGTTCCCGTCATTGCGTCCACTGCATACAATGAAATGCGATTCGTGACAAAGTAAGTCGTGACAAATCAAATTTTTTTGTGAACGTCGGCAAAGCAGGCAAATCACATTTAAAATAAAATTCATTCATCTCTACTTACGCTAATGTAAAATCTGCATTTGTCTGGTACATTCTCCAGGATCTAAAGCTTCTAATTTGATGGTTTAGATTGTTTACGTTTCTATCTGGCAGTAGCAGGTTGTGCACTTTACTAGATAATCCTAGCTAACATGAGAGCTGAAAACTGATTAGTTACTGTGGGTAACTGCATCATTATTTTTTTATATCAGTTTAGATAAATCTTCCCCCATTGCATCTTAGGCTTTTTGGGCACAAATTCAAGTTTTCAGTCATAAATCTTGAAGGGGGCGACTACTGCCAGATTATCTTCTTGATCCTTTGGACCCACTAAGAAGTCTTAAAAACTAAACCATTGTTTCTTGCATGCTAAATAGTATGTTGCCTGCTAGAGATGGCATTGCGGTTTGCCCGGCGGTTGTTTAGTGGCGAACTTTGCTCATTCACGATTCGCCAAAAAGGCGAACATATGGCGATGTCCGCCGGCGCAATATTCTTTTGCATTGTGCAGAACTTTGACCCATGACACATCAATCAGATGGGACAGAACAGCCAATTGAGACGTGTCAGCACATAGACATACCCCCTACACTATAAAAAAAAAAAAACGATCTGGCCGCCATTTTACATTCAGTCTCATTCAGTCCACTGGCCTGCAGTAAAATTGATATCCATTGACCGTCTATAATACTTTTAGACACAGAATTACTTGTTCTTTTCTGTACAGTGAATGAATAATTTTTGGGGTCTGTAGTCCACTGGCCTGCAGTAAAATTGATATCCATTGACCGTCTAATATACCTCCACCCACATAATCACTTGATCTTTTGTGTCCGGTGAATGCCTAATTGTTGGGGCCTCGGAGGAATTCAACACCTGTGACGACCACGTGTTATCGAATTTCACCTATTATCATTTGGGGTGTATTCAAGAAGGAGGATTTCTTTAGCCACGTTTTTAATCCAATTTTATATTTTTTGTTTTTTTAAACATATGTATTTGACATGTATTTGTACTGATCTGCAGTAAAATTGATATCCAATGACCATCTAATATACCTCCAGCCACACTTGATGTTTTCTGTCTGGTGAATGCCTAATGTTTGGGGCCTGTAGTCCACTGGCCAACAGTAAAATTGGTATTCATTGACCGTCTAATATACCTCCAGCCACATAATCACTTGATGTTTTCTGTCCGGTGAATGCCTAATGTTTGAGGCCTGTACTCCCGTGGCCTAAAATAAAATAAAATTCTAGGTTCCAGCACGGCACATTTTTTAGAGTTTCCCTTTAAGATGCATAAAAATGGCCCCTGATTAAAAAATATTTTTTTGTCTGAATTTTTGCCATCGATCCCCCTCCAGTATGTCACTGTCCATGTTGTGCACTTCTAGTAAGTATTTGGTGGCTGCAAATATGACCTAAAGGTTTTTCAGGTTCACCTGCCATTAAAGTAAATGGGGCCTGCCGCAAACTTGTGGTTCGCGAACATTTGATTGCGTTTGCGCGATTGGGTTTGCGAATCGTCCCAGCCGATGTTTGTCCATCACTATTGCCTGCTCCAGGGTTGGATCAGGTAAAAATCTTTGGGGGAGATTTCAAAACTGGTATAAAGGAAAAGTGGCTTAGTTGCCCCTAACAACCAATTAGATTCTACCTTTATTTTTCAAAGAAGCCCTGTTGCTATAGGCAATTAAGCCAGTTTTCCTTTATACCAGTTTTGATGAGTGATGAGCAGCAGGGGCAATATTTTGAATTCGCAATATTTCGTAAGTATTTGGGAAAATATTTATCATATATTCGAGAATTTGTAATCTCCAGTCATTATTTTCTTGATTGCGAAAATTGACAATCGCAAAATTTGCGATACGAAAAGTTGCGATAAACACTACTTCGAAAGTCAAAGATATTGCAGCCTTCTCATTGGCTCACAAGCAAGAAGCAGTGAGGGATCATGGGTACTGTTGAAAAAAAATCTAGAATATTCGCGATTTCGAATATATAGCACTATATTCTAGATATTCGCTAATAAAAATTCACGATTAGAATATTCGCGATCAACACTAGTTTTGATAAATAAATGCACCTGACATAAAACTGTTAATGTTTTTTATAAGCAGGATGTATTAATTTCCCCATAAACAATACATTGAGGCAATGGATTGGCCTTTGGGCACCATTGGAACAAATCCAATGAACTGTCAAACAGACAGATTGACACTTTAATATAGTCTGGACTGTGGGTATAATCTAGCCTGTTACACCAGATGGACTGTGAGTTGTTGTTGTTGGCCCACAATTCTATATGTTACTACTACTACTACTAACAAAAAGTTAGGGATATTTGGCTTTCAGGTAAAATTTATGGAAAACATAATACGTTCACGCTACAGTGATATTATATCATGACAGAAGAGCATTTAAGTAGAAGCATGCAGTGGATTTCCTCATCTTACACAATTTATTGAAACAAAAGTCAACAACAGTGGTGGGTATACCCCCACAAAAATGTCAGTGTCTCAATAACTTGTCATGTGGCTTTTAGTAGAAATTACAGCTTGACAACAACATCTCATCCTGTTCACAAGTTGACTTATTGTCTGGTGAGGCATGGCATCCCACTCTTCTTGAAGGGCAGCCCTCGGGTAATTGAGGCTCTCAGGTACAGAGTTACGATCCTCTACACACTGATTTCATAGGTTTTCAATGGGATTCAGATCTGGAAAAAGTTCAGGCTACTTCATTTGAGGTACCTCAGTCTCCAGTAGCCGTTCCCTAATGATGTGACCTTGATGAACTGGTGCATTGTTGTCAATAAAGATCAAATTAGGACTGTGTTGTTCATGCAGAGGCAGAATGACTGGATTAATGATGTATGGGATTGTCATTGAACCATTCACAAAGTGTAGGGCAGTTCTGTATTAACTATACACACCTGCCCACCTAGTAATACTACCACCATCAAAGGCTTGTCTAGTGACAACAGTGGCCGATGCATAGCGCTCTCCTTGATGTCTCCAACATCATTGGTGGCCATCATTTCTGCGCAGCGTGAATCGACTTTCATCAGTGAACAGCACCAAGGCCCACTGGTCCCTTGTCCAGTGTAGATGTGTCACGAGGGTGTCAAGAACCACGCCTGACTCCGTTATAACCGGGGTCAGGAAGTCGCAGCGGTTGGCTGCGCGCTCTATGTAAGATAGGGCTGTTTACTTATGGTAGCTTTCTGGGTTTGCTTTGCAACCCTTTTTGGCTCACTCAGGGATCCGTAGCTCCTTCTCCTCAGCTGTTCCTTGTCCAGCACTCCCAACCTCATTATATTCCCCTCTCACACTTCTCTGGTTGCCAGATATAGAGCTTCCTGCCTGGACTTCTATACTGACCCACTGGAGCTGTGTTGCTGCGTTCTCTGGTTGTTGGTCCAGAACGTTTCCCTCCGGATCCCTGTTGGACCTTTGTGGTCTGCTGTGGTCGCCCACCTGGGTTTATGTGTTTGTCTGTATTGTCTGTCCTCTCCCTGGTGTTTCCCTCTTAGTGTCAGTGGTGCGGACTAGCGATCCAACCGGCCCGTTCACTATCTAGGGCTCATTTTAGGGAAAGCCAGGGTTTAGGCACGTGATCGCCGCACGGGTGAGGAACCCGTCTAGGGACGTCAGGGGAATCAGGTGCCAGCCGCAAGGTGAGTCAGGGGTCACCACCTTTCCCTCTCCCTTGGGCAGGGCTTTCCCTTTTCCCTCCCTGTGCGTGATGCCGGTCATTACATTATATCTGGCCCTTATTTTGTGTAGGTAAAAAAAAAAAAATATATATATTTTTTTTTTTACCTACTTAGAATCCAGTATGGATCCAATTGCTGCTCTGTCCAAACAATTTCATGGCCTGTCTTTGGAGGTGGCAGGATTGAAGGCGTCGGTCCTCCAGCAACAGCAGCAATTACAACTGACCGCAAGCCCAGCGGTTGCTACTGGTAACCAGGTTGTTGCGGAACCCAAGGTCCCTCTCCCTGACAGATTTTCTGGGGGAAGGGACAAGTTTTTGACATTCCGTGAGGCCTGTAAATTATATTTTAAACTGCGCCCTTACTCCTCTGGTAATGAAGAACAGCGGGTGGGGGTTGTTATTTACCTGCTGCAGGGGGACCCGCAGTCCTGGGCGTTCTCTTTACCCACTGATTCCCAGGCTCTTCGGTCAGTGGATGAGTTTTTCAGGGCCTTGGGTCTCATATATGACGACCCTGACCGACTCGCACTGGCTGAATCAAGATTATGGAGACTCCTACAAGGAGAGCGGCCGGTAGAGGAGTATTGCTCTGACTTCCGTAGGTGGGCTACGGATACCCAATGGAACAACCCGGCTCTTAGGAGTCAGTTCTGCTCTGGGTTATCCGAAAGGGTTAAGGATGCGCTTGCATTATATGAGACCCCCTTTTCCCTTGATGTGGTTATGTCCCTTTCTATCCGAATAGATAGACGCCTTAGGGACAGGTTGGAAAAAACGGAGCAATTGGTAACCCCTCCCAAGCAGCAGTTAGTCTGTACGGACTTAGACGAGCCTGTGCAGCTAGGAGGAACCACTCGTCAGGTCCGTCCTCCTGAGGTTCGCCGTAGGCGTGGGGTTTGTTTTTTATGTAGGGAGAGGGGTTATTTAATTAATGTCTGTCCTTTCCTCAGAAACAAAAGACCGTCGGAAAACTACTAACCCCAGGCTGTGTGGAGGATGTCAGCCGGGGGGTATATGTTTCCTCCATACGTACATCGCAATTTGTGTTGCCAGCGGTTATTGTTTTTGGTGTTAAGACGGAGACTCTTTCTTTCTAGACAGTGGAGCAGGGGTAAATTTGATAGATGCCCATTTTGCCCGCACTATGGGTTTGTCTCTCTGTACGCTACAGAGACCTATTCCCATATTCACTATTGATTCTGCTCCTCTGTCTCAGAGAAACCTCACCCACATTGTTCATAATTTACACCTTCGGGTAGGGGACCACCATAACGAGATGCTTTCATGTTATGTTCTGGAGGGGCTTCCCACTCCGGTAGTGCTCGGCCTTCCCTGGTTGGTAGCGCACAATCCAATGGTGGATTGGCAGGCCAGGGAGATATGGGAGTGGAGTGAGCATTGCAGAGAAAATTGCTTAAATAGCAATTGCTAACTACCCTACCTACATTTATTTCGGATTTTGAGGAAGTTTTTTCTGAAAAGGGTTGTCAGAAGTTACCACCTCGCCGTCCTTGATTGCCCAGTTAACCTTATTCCCGGTGCAAAATTACCCAAGACCAGGTTATATAATCTTTCGGGTCCAGAGAGACAATCGATGAAAGATTATATCTCCGAGAGCTTGGCTAAGGGACACATCAGACCCTCTTCTTCACCCGTGGCTGCAGGGTTTTTCTTCATTAAAAAGAAAGATGGGGGTCTGCGTCCTTGCCTAGATTTTCGCGAATTAAATCGGATAACCATCCGAGACCCATACCCTCTTCCTCTCATTCCTGACCTGTTTAACCAGATTGCGGGTGCTAGGTGGTTCTCCAAACTTGATCTTAGGGGGGCCTACAATCTGATTCGTATCAAGGAGGGGGATGAGTGGAAGACAGCTTTTAACACCCCTGAGGGGCATTATGAAAATCTAGTTATGCTCCTGCCGTCTTTCAACATTTCGTTAATGACATTTTTAGTCATCTAATCGGCAGGTTTGTGGTAATATACCTAGATGATATTTTAATTTATTCGTCTGATCTGAGAACACATGAGGTGCATGTCAGACGGACGAAAAAATTATATGCTAAAATTGAAAAATGTGTCTTCGCCGTTCAGGAGATACAATTCCTAGGTTATTTTTTATCTGTTTCAGGTTTCCGTATGGATCCTAGGAAGGTCCAGGCAATTTTAGATTGGGATCTTCCTGAGAACCTCAAAGCACTGCAACGGTTCTTGGGCTTCGCGAATTTCTATAGGAAATTCATTAAAAATTATTCAGTTATTGTAAAACCCCTTACTGACATGACTAGGAAGGGGACTGATTTTTCTAAATGCTCTGACGCCGCTAAAGTTGCTTTTTCCTCTCTAAAAGAGAGGTTTACCTCGGCACCTGTACTAGTCCAACCTGATGTCTCTCAGCCTTTTATTGTTGAAGTCGATGCGTCAGAGGTGGGAGTGGGGGCGGTGCTTTCTCAGGGTCCGTCTCCTGGCAAATGGCGTCCTTGTGCTTTCTTTTCTAAAAAACTATCTGCAGCAGAAAAGAACTACGATATTGGCAATAGGGAACTATTAGCTATTAAACTAGCGTTTGAAGAATGGCTTCACTTTTTAGAGGGGGCAGTCCACCCCGTCACTGTGATTACGGACCACAAAAATCTTCTGTACCTCAAATCAGCTAAGCGTCTCACTCCTAGACAAGCTAGGTGGTCACTATTTTTTACCAGGTTTAACTTTGTTATTATTACCTATCGTCCTGGGGCAAAAAATACCAAGGCTGATGCACTATCTCGTTGTTTCCCTGGAGGGGGTAATGTGAGATATCCGGTACCCATTCTTCAAAGAGGAGTGGTTGTTTCTGCGGTACACTCTGTTCTGGAGAAGAAGGTGTTAGAGGCCCAGGGGGACGCCCCGGTCTCTTGCTCCTCAGAGAAATTGTTTGTACCGTTGAACCTGCGTTTCGAATTATTAAAGGAACATCATGATTCGGCACTTGCTGGGCACCCGGGTAGTAAAGCAACCTTGGAGCTATTGTCTCGTCGTTTTTGGTGGCCAAGGTTGCGTCAGGATGTATTGGATTTTGTGTCTTCTTGTTCTACCTGTGCGCGCGCAAAAGTTTCGCATACACGTCCTGCAGGGTCTCTATTACCACTCGTCATTCCCAATAGACCATGGACACATCTGTCAATGGATTTTATCACTGACTTACCTTTGTCTGCGGGTAAAACTGTTATTTTGGTAGTAGTGGACAGGTTTAGCAAAATGGTACACTTCATTGCGTTACCCGCACTACCTAATGCTTAGACTCTTGCTCAGGTATTCATCAGTGAAATCGTGAAGCTTCACGTTGTTTCGGATCGGGGTACCCAGTTTATTTCTAAATTTTGAAAAGCTTTTTGTTCCTGTTTGGGGGTACACTTGTCGTTTTCCTCAGCTTTCCATCCTCAGTCGAATGGACAGACTGAGCGTACCAACCAAAACCTTGAGACATATCTAAGATGTTTTGTGTCTGAAAACCAAGAGTTGTGGTCATCATATTTACCGTTAGTTGAGTTTGCCATGAATAATCGTCGTCAGGAATCCACTGGCAAGTCACCATTTCTATGTGCATATGGTTTTCATCCCCAATTCTGTACTTTCAAAGAGGGGGGGTCTTCTGGGGTTCCCGAACAGGAACGGTTTTCGTCATCTCTTTCATCGGTATGGCAAAAGGTGCAAGCTAACTTGAAAAATATGGGAGGTAAATACAAATGCATGGCTGATAAGAGATGGTCGCCAGGTCCGGACCTAGGAGTGAATGACTATGTGTGGTTGTCTACTAGGAATATTAAATTGAAGGTTCCCTCTTGGAAACTGGGTCCTAGGTTTATTGGCCCTTACAAAATTGTAGCCATCATCAACCCCGTGGCTTTTCGCCTAGAGCTACCTCAGACTTTTAAAATCCATAACGTCTTTCATAAGTCGTTACTCAAAAAATATGTTCCACCTCTAGAACCGTCACCGCTGCCACCCCCTCCTGTTGTTGTGGATGGTAATCTAGAGTTTCAGATATCCAAAATTGTTAATTCTCGTCGGGTCCGCCGCTCTCTTCAATATCTGGTGCATTCGAGAGGTTACGGTCCCGAGGAAAGAATGTGGGTTCCTGCGTCTGAGGTAAACGCCGACAGGCTAGTTCGGGCTTTTCATGCCTCTCATCCAGAGAGACCTGGTCCTGAGTTTCCGGAGGCCCCTCGTAAAGAGGGGGGTACTGTCACGAGGGTGTCAAGAACCACGCCTGACTCCGTTATAACCGGGGCCAGGAAGTCGCAGTGGTTGGCTGCGCGCTCTATGTAAGATAGGGCTGTTTCCTTATGGTAGCTTTCTGGGTTTGCTTTGCAACCCTTTTTGGCTCACTCAGGGATCCGTAGCTCCTTCTCCTCAGCTGTTCCTTGTCCAGCACTCCCAACCTCCTTATATTCCCCTCTCACACTTCTCTGGTTGCCAGATATAGAGCTTCCTGCCTGGACTTCTATACTGACCCACTGGAGCTGTGTTGCTGCGTTCTCTGGTTGTTGGTCCAGAACGTTTCCCTCCGGATCCCTGTTGGACCTTTGTGGTCTGCTGTGGTCGCCCACCTGGGTTTATGTGTTTGTCTGTATTGTCTGTCCTCTCCCTGGTGTTTCCCTCTAAGTGTCAGTGGTGCGGACTAGCGATCCCACTGGCCCGTTCACTATCTAGGGCTCATTTTAGGGAAAGCCAGGGTTTAGGCACGTGATCGCTGCACGGGTGAGGAACCCGTCTAGGGACGTCAGGGCAGTCAGGTGCCAGCCGCAAGGTGAGTCAGGGGTCACCACCTTTCCCTCTCCCTTGGGCAGGGCTTTCCCTTTTCCCTCCCTGTGCGTGACGCTGGTCATTACAAGATGCTACCTGTCCCACGCAAGATGATGACGACTTACCTAGTGGTGTGGTCAGGTACCCTCTAATGTAGTCTAGCACGCAGACCATGCTGATGTAAACAATTTTGAATGGACTGACATGACACTTGGGTGCCTCTCACCTCCCTTCAATGTGCATGGAGTTGTGTGGCATTCATCATCGGGTTCCGAAGGGCATTGTTCACAATGAAGGGGACATCAGTGTAGCATGTGGCCAAAGAACGTCTATGCCTTTCTGTGACTCTTCCAGTCTCTCTGTATCTCTGTTGCAACCTGCTGATGACACTCTGTAACACTCTAAGCTCAATGACCACTTCTATCTGAGAACATCCTGCTTGAAGCTTCACAATGGAGAGGTACTGTGGATCAATTGTTAGGTGTTGTCTTGGTCTCATGATGTCAAAACATGAACAGCATGATGAGAAGGACTGTTTAAATACCCATTCTAATTGAACCAGGAAATTTATTGGGCAATTCATGGATCGAACACCTGTTGTGAATTTTGCTGTTAATGGGGTTGTCCAACTAAAAATATTCTATCGTCTTCAAACCAGTACCTGCATCTGAATACTTTTGCAATTGCATGTAATTAAAAATTTTGCGTAGCCACTGAGTTATTCAATAACATGTATCTGTATAGCGCCACCTGCTGTTCTTCTTTTTTTTTTTACTTATTTCTTTGTCCTGCTCACTGAGAAGGCTGCACATGCTCAGTTTCATCTTTCAACTGCCTCATGAGCTGTGATAGGGAGAGCATGGACAACCCCCCTCAGCTGCAGCAGAAAAGATACTCCCCTTGAGCTGTCCGCTGGATATAAATCTAACAGAGCAATGAATGAGGAGATCTCTGGATCCATTGAGTACAGGGCTGGTTCTAGCTTTGTTAGAAAGATAATGTCATGTACTATATGATGTCTGCTTTTCATTTTTTACATTAGTCATGGCATAACCCCTTTAAGATCCTTGTTAGAAAACAGCAAGTTGTGCAAAAAGTATCGAAACACTGAACAGTTAGACAAGTGCATTCAAAAGTTTAGAGAAGGTCACATTAAGTTCAGCTGGAAAGGTTAGAGTTTATTTTAGGTTCATCCTGAAATTTCACCCACAAGCCAAATATCCCTAACTTTTTGTGAGTAGTGTATATTGGATAAGATTTTTCTGCATTTATGTAGTGAAGTGTTTTGGAGCAGAGTGGAGTGATGCTCTTCAGCAGACAATTTGTAAGCTTCAAGTATGGATATTGAGTTGTACGGACTTAATATCACTATCAGTAATATCATTGCACAAGAATAAATCTTACATGTCACAGAAATGTACAATGTACAAAATTATACATCACACAGAGTTATAAGAAGCACAGCAAAATCCCAGTTCAGGGATAAAAACATAGTCGTGTCTCAGTACATAAGTAATAAATATAGTTATATGACATTACAGGTATAATAATTGCTGCAATATCACAGTTAATGTGTAAGTACAGTGACATCACAGCACATGTATAATAAGCACAGTGATGTCACAGGCACAGGGATAATAAACAGAGATGTCACAGAAGAGGGATGATAAACACAGAGATGTCACAGTATGGGGATAATAAACACAGTAATGTCACAGTACAGGGATGATAAACACAGAGATGTCACAGTATAGGGATAATAAGCACAGTAATGTCACAGTACTGGGATAATAAACACAGTGATGTCACAGTAAAGGGATAATAAACACAGTGATGTCACAGTACAGAGATAACAAACACAGCAATGTCACAATACAGGGGTAATAAACAGAGTAATGTCACAGTACAGGGTAATAAACACAGTGGTGCAACAGTACAGCTCATTGATGTTACAGTATGGGAATAATAAACACAGTGATGTCACAGTTAGGGATGAGCCGAAGTCGATTCGCATAAAACCCTGAGTTCAATAGCAAGGTTTTTTACGGTAAAAATTAATTTATGAAGTTAATACTCAAAGTCTCGCGAGACTTCGCGAAGTAATAACTTCGGCTTTTTGGAGCCAATACATTCTGATACTGTACGAAGTTAATTCGCTCATCCCTAGTCACAGTACATGGATGATAAACATAGAGATGTCATAGTACTGGGATAATAAACACTGTGTTGTCACAGTACAGGGGTAAACAGCTCAGTGATGGCATAGTATGGGAATAATAAACACAGTGATGTCACAGTACTGGGATTATAAACACTGATGCCACAGTTGTGACACACTGAGGGTTTGTGTCTGGCAAGGCAGGTATTTTCCTCCCAGCATGTGCGGCTGGGCTGGTTTCCAGCCAGGAGAAGTCAAATACCGGACCGGAGTTTAAGTGCCGTCCAGGTTTTGGCAGCAACTGGCTGTCCTTAAATATGCAGCTGGGCTCAGCAGAGAGGTCTCTGTTTTGGGGATCTGAGGCTTTGTGCCGTTCTGGAGGGCTGAGAGCCGCATGCTGGGGAAACACGCCCCCTAAAGCCAGCTGTGGACTACTGGACAGAACTGCCAGCAAGGTGACTTTTGTTATATGAACTTTCCATTGTGTGTGAATTAACACCAAGCCTGCAAAGTTACGTGCTGTGAATAAACACTGACGTTTTGAGTTAAGAACTTGCATTTTGCCTCTGTACTGCGCCCACTTACCCTATTTACCTGAGCGAAACCCCACACAGTACAGGGGTAAACAGCTCAGTGATGGCATAATATGGAAATAATAAACACAGTGATGTCACAGTACAGAGATAACAATCACAGCGATGTCGCAATACAGGGATAATAAACACAGTGGTGTCACAGTGCAGAGATAATTAACAGTGATCTCACAGTAAAGGGGCAATAAACATTGTAATGTCACTGGCATAAGTACAGTGATGTTACAACCCAGTAATATCACAGTACGTACAAGGATAGTAAACATAGAAACATAGAATGTGTCGGCAGATAAGAACCATTTGGCCCACCTAATCTGTCCAATAGTGATGTCTCAGTAGATAGCAATAAACATTAGTTATAGCGCAGGTATAACAAATACAGAAATAAATGGTTATCTCTCTGCTCAGTGATGATAAAGAAATTGATGTCCTAGTACAGGAATTGTAGTCGCATTGATGTCAGAAAACATGGATGAAAGGTGTGATGGAAAATACTTGCTGGACCTTTTGCATCAGGATGAGGGAGGATTTTATTCCATAAACCAACATGAGGTTTGTCTAGGCTATCTACTTAAAGGGGTTGTCCATAACTTTACAGGTAATGCTCTATCCTCAGGCTAGGCCATCACTGTCTGATCGGCAGGGGTCCAATACTCGGCACCCTCGCCGATCTGCAGTAGTTCCAGCAATGAAACTGTAGTAGACAGGGCTGGTTCCTGTAGTGCTGATCCCATTGAATTGAATGCAAGCAATGCTGTAGTAACCAGCTCCATCCACTACAAAGTGACATAAGTTTTGCAGTTCCTGTGCTGGATATATACTAAAAGAGTTGATCGCTGGGGGTGCTTGGTGCAGGACTCCTGCTAATCACATAGTAATGGCCAACCTCCTTAAGGGATCATGCAGATGGCTGTAAATGGAGTTGCCATAGAAATGCATATGGCCTCTGCTGTACCTCTGTATATGTCACGGACGTTCCCATGACAGGTAGCAGGAGATCGGTGAGACTGGCAGCACATGGTTTGATCTGACAGGTTTTCCTTGTGGATCAATAGGCGTCTGTGTTGTTTCTGGTAATGGCCACACCCCTTGCCTCAGGTGTTGCTATTGTGGTCATTTAACCTTCCTTATTTATTGTTGCTTCTCCCACAATGCTGTGCGGTTTAAAGCTTCACTTTCAGTTGTGGATAGCTGGTGTGTGGATCTCGGCGGAGTTCCTGGTGCTTCCATAGCCCCTTTGAAGTTAAGTCTTCCTTTCCCTTTTGTATTTTGTTTGGGTTCTGTATGTTGAATTTCCCTATTGTTTTTATTAGGCCTGAAGAAGACTCCTGTTCATTCTTCCTTTTGGAGGAACAGGTAGTATTGTCCTTGTCATTAGTACTAGGGTCCTATAGGGCTAGATAGGACTCTAGGTATTCCTGCGTATGAACTCACCTACCTTTGGGGTCTGTTCATACTGGTAGTCGGTCAGGATTTTGGTTAGGGTTTTACTAGGAGGTGTCCTTCTTCCTTCCCTAGTACTCAGGCCTGATTCCCTGTTCCTCCCTTCCCTCTTAGGCTCGGTGTGGTGTTTCCCTCCCACACCGAAACGTGACATTATACTTCTGATTTCTAACAGAGACATCGTTTTTTCATAGTTTTCTTTGGGGTTGCCTGATTCCTTACAAATCCAACAACAACAACAAAAAAAACAACATGCTTCATCAGACTCTGTATATTTCTGAAAATATGGTGCCCAATGAAGCCAGTATAGCATTGCATGGACGCTGTGCAGCTCCATACTAAGCAAAACCATGCTAGTCATATACAGTAGGCTCGGTGCCCTCAGTTCTGCCATCTGCATAAACCATTATTACTAGGCATGATATTTACTATGAAATTGGATCCACTGCTTGTATTTGTCTAAGACATGGAGAAGGGGGTTTATAATAAGGAACACATATTGTACACACCACTGTGGCGCATGGAAACATTAGTTCCTTGGTCATGCATATATTAGAGCAGAAGCTAAAATTTGCAATTAGTCGTAATTTCACAGATTAATATTCAGCTACGGCTGTCATAAAAAAAAAAAAAGTAGCAGGAAGTGCAGCCATGTTGATTGTAGTTTTTTAACTAGCTTACTAAATAGAAAAATTGAAATATGTCTATCAGTAAAGTAAGCATAATTACCAGCAACTGGAATTCACTTCTGATTACCAGAATAATTTGCATATCTTGTGAGTAGAAAACCATTAGTCAACTGTGTACTGCATACATACGCTTCAGTTTTTTTTACTGTCTTTTCATAATTTTCTATTCTTTTTTGCATCGCTTGGTGGTCTTGACAAGGAGTCATGTCTGCTAAACATTAAACTGGTTGTTGAAGATATTAATACTGATGATGATGATGATTATCTATCTTCAGAACAGATCATTAATACACGATCGGTGGGGATCCAACTCCTGGAACCCCCGCCAATCAGCTATTTGAAGAGACCACAGTGCTTCTAGGCTCAGTTCCATTCCAGTGGAGTGAGCTGTACTTGGTAAGTTGTCAGGAGGCCAATGTGCTCTCTTGAAAGCCACATCCTCCAGAAACAGGTAATTGGCAGGGGTGTCAGGAGTCAACCCCCCCTTCCCGATCTTATATTGATGACCTATCCTGAGGAAAAAACTCCTTTAAAGTTAGATTTCCCCATGCCTACTGAGCCATATTACCATAATGTGGTTTGGATCATAAAAATGTGCAATGTAGTACGCTAACTGTACAACTGGGTGGTACTGGGGACTCGGGGAGCAAACAATCCTGGCACAGAATGGTATGCAATCATAGCATATAAAGCTACCCATAAGCTGGCATACACATTAAATCTTAGTTGGCCAAATTCTGGATCTCTATTCTGTTATAAACAGGATAGACTGAGAAAGCATGTTTATTTTAATGGGGGGAGGGATGTAAGCTGCTGCCATACACAACTAGGATAGGGCTTGTTGGGGTATCCAACATGTTTGATGCCTCATTCTCCTGACATCTGTCATCAAGGCAGATATTAGAGTCCTTCATACACATAAGATCCTCGGCTGATGTTGAAAAATTGTGGTATTTACCCAACTTTTATATGTATGGATAGGCCAGCTAAAAGCTAGCCATCCACATAGGATATGTTTCGGCCAGAGGGCAGCCAATTAGTCATCTGTCGGATTGTCTATATCTGTGTGCCTCAACTCCAGTCCTCAGGGCCCACCTGCCGGTAATGATTTGAGAATATCCACAGAATGAATACCTGTGATAAGTCTTGATGTATTGGCACTAATTATGTCACCTGCTCAATACTAAGGAAATCCTGAAAATGTGACCGGCAAGTGAGCCCTGAGGACTGGAGTTGAGGAACACTGGTTTATATGAACTATCCAACCATCAACATGCCAGGCTAAACTGGCAGGTCAGGGAAATTTCATCTGATCATTCAGCACATTTGTTTTTTCAGCAAACAGGGGACAAAGGATCCAACCTGGCAGATCACAAGACTGCTGTCGGACACCTCCAAGATCGTTTGCAAATAATTACTAAACGCTCTTCAAACAAAATGGTCAAATTCACTTCTTGATAATACATTATCTCCAGATTCCATGACATGCCATTATTGTAGAGAAGTACTGAGCATTGACTATTTAAAATGTGGGACATGCACAAACTCTACAACAGAAATACTTGTGACAGCCAACAGCTGATCTTTACATATGCAAACTTCCAGACCTTCAGGCTACAGATACTTTCTTCAAGAGCAGTCAACTGAGAAGGAAATTAAGAGCAAGTGACAGGGTAGAAGACTGATAAAATCACTGAAGATTTTTTTTTTCTTTTCTCAAAAGATAAGGTAATGTAATTAAGTATCCCACAACAAATATGGTCTGATGGGTTCTGCTATCTCTCTAACTCCTTCCATTTGTCCCTGGAGAAAACCCAAGTGTTATCTCCGGCTGAAGAAGCTGGAGGCCTTGCAGAGATTTAATTTAAATTCAAATTTCCCTATAAATAGAGCACTGCCCAGCAAGTGTGATGTGTAAACATATAATTACGATATATAATCACCATCTTTTATCCTTGTGCTTTTCCTTTGACCATTTGCGCATTTTAATTATAAAACAAATCGCTGCAGATATTTGGAGGATGAAAACTTTACTGTGCAATGTAAGCAACCTCCTTGTAAAGTATAATCAGTGATAGAAGACATTCAGAAAAAAAAAGTCCAAATCATTCAATATAAAAGTTCAACACTTTTCCTGCTAATTTATGAATGAAGTAATCTCATGGAAGAGGACTACTGTCAAGTAATAGAAGAAACTTTGTTTAAATTAAGTGATTAAAACCTGATCCTGATAATATCAAAGTGACACAGGTGCATGGCTCATGAAGATCCTACTTGTAATAAGTCCTGTCCCTGGGAAAGGTCTGGCCAGGTTATAAGCCTTAAAAGGTCACTCACTTTTCAAAAAACTTTTAATATTTCTTAGAGACATATCAAAAGTTTAGATCGGTAGGGTTCTGACGGCGCTGAGACCTCCACCAATCCCTAGAACTTCAGGGAAGCAGCACAATCATAGCATGCTCTTCCTATTCTCTCTGCTTACTGCTGAGGAGGGAATCAAGATGGCCCAAAGACTTCTATGGAACCCATCTCATGCAGTAAGGAGAGGGAGTGCGCTGTGTCTTAGGGATTGTGGGGGGTATCAGCACTTATACCCCCAATGATCTAAACTTTGGATATGTCTCTATGATATATAAAAAGTTTTTTGAAATGCTAGTAAATCCAGGCTCCACCCCACTCCTGAAACAAATATCTATGTAATTAAAATCTGTGTAGTAAAAGTGATGCACATATTGATGCCCACATGCTTATTGTACCAAACAAGAAAAAAGGCATCCAAAAAGGCGAACCACCTCCATTCAGATAGGTAGCAGCTCGGTGGTTCAGTGGTTACAACTTACCTTCAAACCCAACCAAAGACAACATCTGCATGAAGTTTGTATGTTCCCCAAGTATTTATGTGGGTTTCTTCTGGTTTCCTCCCACATTCCAAAAACATACTGATAGGTTGATTTGGAATGTAAATTGCAAGCCAATGTGAGCAATGGCAATTTCTGTACTTTGCTGCTGAATATGTTGGCGCTCCACACAGCCACTTTGTTGTATTTCCTGTTTTGTTGCATTACAATTAGAGTTGAACAAATCGGAGTATCCAAAGTGGACTTTGATCCAAATTTCACAGAAAATTTGATTTGCTACAAAGCCAAATTTCTTCATGCTTTGTGGTAACAAACCAGTTTACCCTGAAATAGCAGTTTAAAAAAAAACAACAAAAAAAAACATACCTCATCCATTTTAGCGTGAAGAGGCTTCTGCGGCCATCTTGATTGAAGATCCTATGCAAAATCATGTGCACGGTGACGTATGATGTCACCACGCTGGACAGGAAAGGATTAACCCATGAAAGCCCTCGCAATTATTCTCAGATGTCCACGATAAGCAATTAACGATCTATCTTAGGGGGTCAATGATGGGGGTCAACAATAGGGGGTCAACAATTGCCTCTCCCAGTCATTGCGCCTGCTACTTACAAAGAAATGTGCTTCGTAACCAAATCAAATTTTACAAATATTTGCTCAACACTACTTACAACCATGAACTAAAATGGATTTTAATCTAGATTCTATGTAATGGACCTGAAATAATAATAATATTTTTTTTTATTATCATTATTATTATTATTATTTGTGCTGCAGTAAAAATTATTAAGCACTTTCAAGTGCAGTAGAATTAAATAAATGGTCCAAACCCCCCCCCCCCCAAAATAAAATAAAAAAATAAAAAAAATTGTTCATTCCAGGGTGTAGTACAACAAGACAATATAAGCCAATATAAATGAATGAAATAAATAAGTAATGAAATGACCACATGTAAGAAATGATACCTAATTCTATAGTTTCAAATGTTTTAATTGCATAAATTCAGATTTAATACCCACTATCTTCAGGACAATATGTTGTTGAATCATTAAACTTCTACTCACTGAAGTCTTTTCTCTTGATTTGTCTGAGTCCAGTGGGAAATGAAAAGATGAAAATAAATTCCCCAAAGAACAATAAAAAAACTCATAAATCCTAAGCCCACTCTTCAATGTTTTCTTTGGTTAGACTTTTCTCATACACTTTACAGTGGATGGATGTCAATACAGGACATTGTCTACAGGACATCCTCCACCCACTGAGCCAGAATATATATGTACTCCCAACCCATTTGCTGGGAAGGGCAATTTGCTGACATCCACTGCTTTAATAAAACCACTATCTGAAATTTAGCGTCAGCGACATAGAAAAAGTACTTTATGCATCTTCCATAAAAAACTGATAACATAATATGGCTTTCCTCTCAAGAGATGAGTCATGTGAGCGAAAACTTATAAATGTATGTCCATGTCAGCTCAGTGGCTATGCATTGCCTTTGCTCTACTAGAGCATATCTACGATCAGGCTCGGACTGGACCATAGGGTTACAGATGAATTCCCTGGTGGGCCCCTGAGCAAGGTGGGCCTCTAGTCTTTCACCCCTGGCACAAGTGGCACATAACACAGTAGACTTACTGCACTACATACATATACTCAATGTACAGCACCTCAACCAGCCTATGTTTATAGAAAAAACTTGATAGATTGAAACTCCCCAGTTTATTATTATAGACACGATCAGAGCTGAGATGACTTCTAGGTATAGAGGAAAGCTGCCAGTGTCCTCTTTTCCCCAGGACCTACCTTCTCAAAGTTGCTGCAGGGACCCCATATTCAATTCTCTGGTAGCATCTTGCTGCAGTGTGAGCAGGTAATATTTGAATGTATCCATATGGTGGGCCCCCAAAATACATTTAACTGGTGGGCCCTAGGCACCTCAGTCCTGTCTACGATCATATCTATTGGAAATTTGAGATAGTTTGTAACCTCCTGTGTCATTAGAAGCTCAGATTGCTGCTTCTTCTGTCCCACATGCTTTACATTGCAGCTCTCTAATACTGTGCATGAGCACAAGATCAACATTGGCAGAAAGGAAGCCCCTTCATGAATTGCAGTAAGCTAAGGCCTCATGCGTACAACCGTATTTTGGATCTGCATCTGATCCGCATTTCTTTGTCCGGTTGATTTCTATGGGTCCACAAAAAAAAAAAAAAACAATGGTACAGGGATGTCATCCATGTACTGTCCGCATCTGTATGTCTGTCCCACAAATTATAGAACATAGAGAACTATTCTTGCCCATTTCTATTGATGAGACAGAGAAAATGCAGAAAGCACACAGAAGGTATCAGTATTTTGTGGATCTGTGCTTTGCAGACCTCAGAATGGGTATGGTCTTGTGCATGTAGCCTACTACTGAGAAAAGGAAGATTATAAGGCAATCACCAAACATGTACCTGAGTAATAATGTGTTAGTAACAGGGATCCTGGAAATTATTTTACTTTTTGTTCACTTTATTTCTGCTTGTTCGCTTACTGGTTATTGCAGGCAACCATCCATGGCCAACATATGTTTTGCCTGAAAACAAAATTGCAACATACAAGGCTGTCAAATACCAGTCATAGCTGGTAAAATATTCATTATGACAAACTGCTGACAATCAACAAAAAGTATAATGAAGATAAATTACAAAGATGCTATTTTACACGTGCTGAATATAGAGCCAATATTGGTCAAAGGTGAAGCTTAGCTTCAATAATGTTATCATATGTGTAATCTGTATCTATCATTTTGAATTAAAAATTTTACAGGATATTTTTGCTATTTTCTTATGTTTCTAAAGAGCCAGTGGGGACTTCAAATATTAAGAGTCCAGCTGTACTTGCTATGACTGGGTTTGGATAGACCCTTCTCCTTTTATGAGCGTTATCCACCAGCCCAGCAGAAAAGATGTGTCTTACCATAACATCTCAACGAGCTTCCAGTCAGGACTTTAACTAGGCTACTGCCAAACCTTAATTTTGTTTCTTGCCATTCAGGGGACAGAGGTTTGTTTGTATTCTTGCTGAATAACCCAATTGGGTTTGAGTTGCCCGGTCATGCAGGCCCTGCATGCAGTCCCTTTCATTTTTAGCATGAAGTTCTCATTGCAGAATGTTAGCTTCATACCATATGTGGTGGGACTTATGTGATCCAAAAAGTGGTCCACTTTTGGTCCACTTATTCCAAAAGTCCTGAGTCATCAAGATGTTTTTTTTTTTTTTTAAATGTGAGATATTATGTGAAATTTGTCCTTTTGGTTAGCAATGGTTCTTTTCTTGTGACTCTCCCACGGATGCCATTGCATTGGTGAATAGTGATGAGCGGCAGGTGCCATATTCGATTTCGACGAAATTCGCGAATATTCGATAGAATATTCGTTTTATATTCGTCGAAATCGAATATTCGTTATTATTCTAGTTATCGCGAATAATATGCGATTTAAATAATCGCACATGCGATTTTTAACTTAAAGGCTACTCTCCTATTGAAATAGCAATGCGATTAATTCAAGTTATATTAATCGCATTTGCGATTTCAACGTAATTCTCAAATCCGACAGTACATTCTAGTATATGGAGACGTTCCCATGGTGATGGGGACGCTCCATGAGCATGGAATATAGCAGTGCTAACTAAGTTGGCACTGCTAAGTTGAAATCGATTATTTCGTGCGATTATTTCGTGTTATATTAATCGCATTTGCGATTATCTTTTTTTTTTTTTTTTTTTTACTATGGTTGGCTTCAATGGTAGAATTAGCGAATATGACGAATATATTCGTTATATTCCACAAAACGAATATACGAATGTATTCGTCATTTTCCACAAAACGAAGATAACGAAGTATTCTGCATCTTCGTTTTATCTACCTATTCATCAACTTCGCTAATTCTAGCAATCATATAGGACAGCTTACTATAGAGACAGCTAAGTATAATTCGCTATGCGATTATATTACTTTGCTTTTTTTTATAAATAGATTATAATAATTATCAGGTATTATAATTATTCTATTTATATAAAAAAAGCAGTCATATAATCGCATAGCGAATTAAACTTATCTGTCTCTATAGTAAGCTGTCCTATATGATTGCTAGAATTAGCGAAGTTGATGAATAGGTAGATAAAACGAAGATGCAGAATACTTCGTTATCTTCGTTTTGTGGAATATAACGAATATATTCGTCATATTCGCTAATTCTACCATTGAAGCCAACCATAGTAAAAAAAATAAAAAATAAATAGATAATCGCAAATGCGATTACTATAACACGAAATAATCGCATGGCGATTTCAACTTAGCAGTGCCAACTTAGTTAGCACTGCTATATTCCATGATCATGGAGCGTCCCCATCACCATTGGAACGTCTCCATATACTAGAATGTACTGTCGGATTTGAGAATTACGTTGAAATCGCAAATGCGATTAATATAACTTGAAATAATCGCATTTGCGATTTCAACGTAATTCTCAAATCCGACAGTACATTCTAGTATATGGAGACGTTCCCATGGAGATGGGGACGCTCCATGAGCATGGAATATAGCATTACTAAATAAGTTGAAATCGCCATGCGATTATTTCGTGTTATATTAATCGCATTTGCGATTATCTATTTTTTATTTTTTTTACTATGGTTGGCTTCAATGGTAGAATTAGCGAATATGACGAATATATTCGTTATATTCCACAAAACGAATATACGAATATATTCGTTATATTCCACAAAACGAAGATAACGAAGTATTCTGCATCTTCGTTTTATCTACCTATTCATCAACTTCGCTAATTCTAGCAATCATATAGGACAGCTTACTATAGAGACAGATAAGTTTAATTCGCTATGCGATTATATGACTGCTTTTTTTTATATAAATAGAATAATTATAATACCTGATAATTATTATAATCTATTTATAAAAAAAAGCAAAGTAATATAATCGCATAGCGAATTAAACTTATCTGTCTCTATAGTAAGCTGTCCTATATGATTGCTAGAATTAGCGAAGTTGATGAATAGGTAGATAAAACGAAGATGCAGAATACTTCGTTATCTTCGTTTTGTGGAATATGACGAATACATTCGTATATTCGTTTTGTGGAATATAACGAATATATTCGTCATATTCGCTAATTCTACCATTGAAGCCAACCATAGTAAAAAAAAAAAAAAAAAAAAAGATAATCGCAAATGCGATTAATATAACACAAAATAATCGCATGGCGATTTCAACTTAGTAATGCTATATTCCATGCTCATGGGAACGTCTCCTTATACTAGAATGTACTGTCGGATTTGAGAATTACGTTGAAATCGCAAATGCGATTATTTCAAGTTATATTAATCGCATTTGCGATTTCAACGTAATTCTCAAATCCGACAGTACATTCTAGTATATGGAGACGTTCCCATGGTGATGGGGACGCTCCATGAGCATGGAATATAGCAGTGCTAACTAAGTTGGCACTGCTAAGTTGAAATCGATTATTTCGTGCGATTATTTCGTGTTATATTAATCGCATTTGCGATTATCTTTTTTTTTTTTTTTTTTTTTTTTTTTTACTATGGTTGGCTTCAATGGTAGAATTAGCGAATATGACGAATATATTCGTTATATTCCACAAAACGAATATACGAATGTATTCGTCATTTTCCACAAAACGAAGATAATGAAGTATTCTGCATCTTCGTTTTATCTACCTATTCATCAACTTCGCTAATTCTAGCAATCATATAGGAAAGTTTACTATAGAGACAGCTAAGTATAATTCGCTATGCGATTATATTACTTTGCTTTTTTTAATAAATAGATTATAATAATTATCAGGTATTATAATTATTCTATTTATATAAAAAAAGCTAAGTAATATAATCGCATAGCGAATTAAACTTATCTGTCTCTATAGTAAGCTGTCCTATATGATTGCTAGAATTAGCGAAGTTGATGAATAGGTAGATAAAACGAAGATGCAGAATACTTTGTTATCTTCGTTTTGTGGAATATAACGAATATATTCGTCATATTCGCTAATTCTACCATTGAAGCCAACCATAGTAAAAAAAATAAAAAATAAATAGATAATCGCAAATGCGATTACTATAACACGAAATAATCGCATGGCGATTTCAACTTAGCAGTGCCAACTTAGTTAGCACTGCTATATTCCATGATCATGGAGCGTCCCCATCACCATTGGAACGTCTCCATATACTAGAATGTACTGTCGGATTTGAGAATTACGTTGAAATCGCAAATGCGATTAATATAACTTGAAATAATCACATTTGCGATTTCAACGTAATTCTCAAATCCGACAGTACATTCTAGTATATGGAGACGTTCCCATGGAGATGGGGACGCTCCATGAGCATGGAATATAGCATTACTAAATAAGTTGAAATCGCCATGCGATTATTTTGTGTTATATTAATCGCATTTGCGATTATCTATTTTTTATTTTTTTTACTATGGTTGGCTTCAATGGTAGAATTAGCGAATATGACGAATATATTCGTTATATTCCACAAAACGAATATACGAATATATTCGTTATATTCCACAAAACGAAGATAACGAAGTATTCTGCATCTTCGTTTTATCTACCTATTCATCAACTTCGCTAATTCTAGCAATCATATAGGAAAGTTTACTATAGAGACAGATAAGTTTAATTCGCTATGCGATTATATGACTGCTTTTTTATATAAATAGAATAATTATAATACCTGATAATTATTATAATCTATTTATAAAAAAAAGCAAAGTAATATAATCGCATAGCGAATTATACTTAGCTGTCTCTATAGTAAACTTTCCTATATGATTGCTAGAATTAGCGAAGTTGATGAATAGGTAGATAAAACGAAGATGCAGAATACTTCGTTATCTTCGTTTTGTGGAATATGACGAATACATTCGTATATTCGTTTTGTGGAATATAACGAATATATTCGTCATATTCGCTAATTCTACCATTGAAGCCAACCATAGTAAAAAAAAAAAAAAAAAAAAAAATTGATAATCGCAAATGCGATTAATATAACATGAAATAATCGCATGGCGATTTCAACTTAGTAATGCTATATTCCATGCTCATGGGAACGTCTCCTTATACTAGAATGTACTGTCGGATTTGAGAATTACGTTGAAATCGCAAATGCGATTATTTCAAGTTATATTAATCGCATTTGCGATTTCAACGTAATTCTCAAATCCGACAGTACATTCTAGTATATGGAGACGTTCCCATGGAGATGGGGACGCTCCATGAGCTTGGAAGGTGGCAGAAGCGGCATCGGGCACTGACTGGAGCAGACAGGAAGCCAGGAATCCAAAGGACAGGTAAGAACAACTTTAGGGAAGTGGGAAAGGAAAAAATATAACAATAAAAAAAAACAAAAAAAACCCGAATATTCGAAATATCGAATTTATAGCACTATATTCGAAATATTCGCGAATTAGCGAAGTGCCGATATTCGCGAAAAAAATTCGCTATTCGAATATTCGCGCTCAACACTATTGGTGAAGACTGATCTTATCTCAGGGGAGAAAGGACTGCACTTTCTTATATTTCAGTTGGGTTACTTTTTGTTTTGTACCAAAAATCCTAATGGAGAATGTCTTGTCATCAGTCTGAAACACACAATTAGCTTACCGTAAGATAACAATTGATACCACAAATACTGTGGATTTGTTGAGCAGTGCTTGGCCAAGGGCGCACCTTAGCATGTTAATATTTGTTGTTTATATTGAAGATTTTACCTCTTTCATTGTAGAGGGGTGACATCTGCAGGGAAAACGACAGCAAAATCCAAATGTGTGACGTTTTTCAACACAATAAAATTCAATATCGATTGGAAGAGACGGATCTCTAGTTATTAAAAGCATTAGGTTGAAGTACCGTACGTTTTTCTATTGGAGGCCACATTGGTTATTACATTTAGAAGGTGACTACTTTTTCACAAAGGCCAGTGGATGGTGATGGATGACTCTTTTCCTTTCACAAATTCTGATTTTAAAACTGTACTTGGTGTTTAGTTAGGTTTTCTTTGTCTTATATATACCGTATTTTTCGCCGTATAAGACGCACTTTTTCTTCCCCCAAAATGGGGGAGAAATGCCCCTGCGTCTTATACGGCGAATGCAGTCAGTTTTACATCGCTGGCAGCGATGTAAAGCGAGCGAGGACTCGGGGAGGGACTGGGAGGAGGAGCTGGGGCCAGCAATAGCGGCGGGGCGGTGCAGTCACTGTACCAAAGGCCCGCCCCGCCGCTCCGGTGTACTAATAAAATATGTCATATTCAGTTAATGGTTATTAAATATGCTACTTTATGCCTAATAGTACCTTAAATCCTAAGCGCATCCGTACAATGCAGGCCGGGCGGGCGGCAGCGTAACTCCCTGATGTCACGTGCCTGCGCCGCCTACTTTATGAATGAAGCAGGCGGCGCAGGCAAGTGACGTCAGTGAGTGACCGGCTGCCCGGCCTGCCGGCATTGTACTGAAGCGCTTAGGATTTGAGGTACTTTTAGGAATAAAGAGGCATATTTAATAACTATTAATTGAATAAGACATATTATATTAGTATACTGGAGCGGCGGGGGATCTGTGGATGGCACAGTTATGGGCTGGGAGGGTCTGTGGATGACACATGTATAACAGTGCCATCCACAGATCCCCCCCCCTGTAACAGTGCCAGCCATAGATCCCCCTGTAACAGTGAAAGCCACAGATCCCCCCCATAAGTGTCCGTCATCCACAGATCCCCCCATAACAGTGTCAGTCATCCACAGATCCCCCCATAACAGTGTCCGTCATCTACAGATCCCCCCATAACAGTGTCCGTCATCCACAGATCCCCCCATAACAGTGTCCGTCATCCACAGATCCCCAGTAATAGTGCCATCCACAGACCACCTAGTTCCAAACCCACAGCACACCTTTTGGTTAAAAATATTTTTTTTCTTATTTTACTCCCCAAAAACCTAGGTGCGTCTTATACGCCGGTGCGTCTTATACGGCGAAAAATACGGTAAGTGTTATTTTTAATTTTATAAAGTGATTGCTCATAGAAAGGATATGTCATCACTTTACTGTACGATCGGTGGGGGACGACGACAACAAATGGGACATAAACTGTCAGGGATGTGCTAATGCAATTATTCCTCTCAGCCAAGATTCTAGGTCCAATAAACCACTCCTCTAATTGTGCAGTGTCTCCAAATGGGGTGCAGGGAATAAAACTTTACTTTTAATATGATACATTAAAAAGATATGTTAATGCTTTATCGTATTATATAAACATACAGCCTCAACGATAATCTGAGCAGCTGTGTCTGGGATTGGTGCAGTTAGTGACCAATTGTGAACGGGTTTCAATCCTGCCCTGGTCTATTTCAGACGGGTGTCCAAGAGCTATACCCTATTGCTGGCATAAGTGGAGCACCCACCAGTAACAGGAGCCCAGTTCAAATCACCCTTTTTACATATAGCTGCAGTAATCCAGCTGATGAGCTAGGCTCCTGTTATGCGAACCATAAGGCATAACTTCATTGCAGTGGTGGTATGTCCTAGTAATGCTGTCACTTAAAATTTTAATATCTGTTACAGATATATACAAAATAGGAGAACGGAGTAAAATACTTTTACAACATATTAAATGTTTTTCAGCATTACAATGCTACTTTCTCATCCATACATTTCCCTTCTCCTTAAACGTAACAAAATAAAAATATGAAAAATATTTCCCAGCACCAACCAAATATTTATCCACTATATGTACCGTCATCCTAGTTATTTATTTTGCAGATTTGGCTCTGTTTCCTTATATATCTTAAATATCCTTTCCAAAATATCACTGTGATTTATTCTATCTACTATAATACGGTATAAACATGTGTACAGTATAATCCTTTAATCTCTACATGCATATAAAAAATGTAGATGTAAAAGTTCAATTCTATGGAAAGTCCATGACAGTTAAAGTATTGAGATGTTTAGCTTTACCTAAATAACATATGCTATGATTTACAGTCACCCTATAAACTCATGCTTAGAATATTTTATGTTTTTTATGGAATAGAGCTGAAATCTTACTTTTATTCAGTTTTTCTTGTAATGTTTAAACGCATGCTGAACATAATTGATAAATGAGACATTTTCCAAAATTCATTAGTGGAGTTATTTTGAAGGACCTGTTTTGTTACTGAAAACCCCCTTCATTGAAGAGCCCCCACCCATTCAAAACTTCTGAAACTTTGGCAAACAACAGTTTTTTCTGCAATAGATGCTGCATGCTACTCATGGTGGCCATTTTCCTCAGCTTTTTTAAGACAATAGAATCCATATAAAAACTCTGTTGAATCCTATGACAACATGAATATAATATCACTGCATAAGGCGATTGTCTACCTTTTACAATCGTGTTTTAGGTTTAAAACCCTGTGCATGATCATTTCAGCTCTGCACTCTGGCTCATATAGAGGGGTTACCAGTAGAGATGGCCTTGCAGTTCGCCCGGCGGTCGTTTTGCGGTGAACTTTGCGTGGTCGCGATTCGACGAACATACGAATATATGGAGATATTCGCACCCGCCATTTTATTTTACATTGTGAAGAACTTTGACCCATGACACATCCATCAGGTGGTACAGGACAGCCAATTGAGACGTTTCAGCACATGGAAACACCCCCTATCCTATAAATAAACCCGGTCTGACCGTCATTTTACATTCAGTGTTTTGCCAGTGTAGGGAGAGGTTGCTGTGTGGAGCAGGGACAGACTGTTAGGGACACCAAACGCTAGCTAATAGGGCCACAAAAGTCCTTTTTAAGCACTAGTATAGGTGTGCTATCGATAGGTGTGACATACTGAGGGGTGCGATATATTTATAATATACTTTTAGAAATGAGTCAAAAACACATAGATCTATATAGTGATCACCTGGAAGTTAGGGGCTAGGGGCTTACTAGGGCCATTTTTATATAGGTCCCAGACGGGTCGCTCTTATCAGGGCGGGTGGTCTGTGGTTAATCTATCAGGGCCAGAATAGCACCCCCTGTAGGGCAATATCAGGGACAGTTCTTTGCCCACCCTGTCCTTCAATACCACATCATCATCTATCCCAGGGATAGGTGTTTTTTGCTTTCCCTGCGGGATTCATGGATGTGCACTGGAACCCCCGGATTGTAGTAAGACATATGGTTTCTGATTTGGTGCCGCTGAGCACTTGTTATTGCCTACCACATCTATGCTTTTTGCTTAACTTTAATAACTTTATTTATTTTATTTTCATTTTGAGGGATATCTTTTTCATTCACACGTCCACAAAATGGGTCCGCATCCGTTCAGCAATTTTGCGGAACCGGTGCACACCCATTCATTTTCAATGGGGCCGGAATGTGCTGTCCGCATCCGCATTTGCGGATCCACATCCACATTTGCAGATCCTCACTTCAGCATCTGTGCTTCCGTTTCTGCAAAAAAATAGAACATGTCCTATTCTTGTCCGCAATTGCAGACAAGATTAGGCATTTTCTATTATAGTGCCGGCGATGCGCGGTCTGCAAATTGCGGAATGCACATTGCTGGTGTCCGTGTTTTGCGGATTCGCAAAACACTTACGAACGTGTGAATGGACCCTCATAATAACATTATTCAAGGTTACGTTTTATCTTTATGTATATTCTAATGGATTGCCTTCCTTGTACAATGTTATAATATACTTTCTATGGTAGAAAGTATATTATAGTGCATTTGTACTGTGCGGCAGTTGTGTGCGGTTCTGCTGGGATACTGCAGGTATATAGAGGGACAAGCGTTATTGGAACAAATAATTTCTACTGGTGTGATATACCAGTCGTCCCACAAAAAAAATGATTGAAGCGGGGTGTTATATACCAATATACTTTCTTTATAGTGTATTTGGGTACTGTATAGTGCATTTGCGCATGCGCGTACCCGAAAATTATATTGATGATATTTTGCATTGAAAAAAATAATGAATGGAGATCGCAAATAAGAATAATACATCTGGTATGTCACTGTCCATGTTGTGGGACTATTTGTGCACTTCTAGTAATTATTTCTTGGCTGCAAATATGAGCTGAAGCTTTTTCAGGTTCGCCTGCCATTAAAATGAATAGGACCCGCTGTGAACTTGCGGTTCGCGAACATTTGATCGCATTTGCGCGATCACGTTCGCGAACCGTCCCGGCAGATGTTCGTCCATCACTAGTTACCAGCCAGGCGACCTTGTCTTTAGGATGTCTATTTGTCCTAATATGGTACATGGACAGGCCTTGTCCTCATGAGACAATTCCTTGAAAGGTAGAGTTTAGACTGATGTAAAGGACTTGAAGGGGAAATGGCATTAGGCCTGTCAGCAACAAGATGGAGGAATATATAACAGAAATTATAAACATCACATAATGTAGGGTGAAGCACTGTCAGACTGGGGTTTCTTGGGCCTACCAGAAGAACATGTGCACGTTGATTATTAATTGCATCATAACTAGTGTTGGGCGTGAATATTCGTATCGTGAATTTTAATTGCGAATATCACCACTTTGAGAATTTGCGAATATTTAGAATAAAGTGCTATATATTCGTATTTGCGAATATTATAGTTTTTTTTTTTTTTTTACTTGAACACATGATCCCTCTCTGCTTTTTGCTTGTGGGCCAATGAGAAGGCTGCAATGTCTTTGTCAGAGCTTAGCAACATCCCTAGCAACCTATAGGAAAGTTGCCTACCCCTTACTATATAAGAACCTCCCCAGAAGCCATTTCTGCAGTTTTATGGAGTTCTGAGAGAGACAGCAGTGTCATTGCTGTGCTCTGTGCTTTACTGTGTCATTACATTAGATAGTTAGTTAGCTTATATATACAGACGTGGACAAAATTGTTGGTACCCTTTGGTCAATGAAAGAAAAAGTCACAATGGTCACAGAAATAACTTTAATCTGACAAAAGTAATAATAAATTAAAATTCTATAAATGTTAACCAATGAAAGTCAGACATTGTTTTTCAACCATGCTTCAACAGAATTATGTAAAAAAATAAACTCATGAAACAGGCATGGACAAAAATGATGGTACCCCTAACTTAATATTTTGTTGCGCAACCTTTTGAGGCAATCACTGCAATCAAACGCTTCCTGTAACTGTCAATGAGACATCTGCACCTCTCAGCAGGTATTTTGGCCCACTCCTCATGAGCAAACTGCTCCAGTTGTGTCCGGTTTGAAGGGTGCCTTTTCCAGACTGCATGTTTCAGCTCCTTCCAAAGATGCTCAATAGGATTGAGGTCAGGGCTCATAGAAGGCCACTTTAGAATAGTCCAATTTTTTCCTCTTAGCCATTCTTGGGTGTTTTTAGCGGTGTGTTTTGGGTCATTGTCCTGTTGCAAGACCCATGACCTGCGACTGAGACCAAGCTTTCTGACACTGGCTAGTACATTTCTCTCTAGAATTCCTTGATAGTCTTGAGATTTCATTGTACCCTGCACAGATTCAAGACACCCTGTGCCAGACGCAGCAAAGCAGCCCCAGAACATAACAGAGCCTCCTCCATGTTTCACAGTAGGGACAGTGTTCTTTTCTTGATATGCTTCATTTTTTCGTCTGTGAACATACAGCTGATGTGCCTTGGCAAAAACTTCGATTTTTGTCTCATCTGTCCACAGGACATTCTCCCAGAAGCTTTGTGGCTTGTCAACATGTAGTTTGGCATATTCCAGTCTTGCTTTTTTATGATTCGTTTTCAACAATGGTGTCCTCCTTGGTCGTCTCCCATGTAGTCCACTTTGGCTCAAACAACGACGGATGGTGCGATCTGACACTGATGTTCCTTGAGCATGAAGTTCACCTTGAATCTCTTTAGAAGTCTTTCTAGGCTCTTTTGTTACCATTCGGATTATCCGTCTCTTAGATTTGTCATCAATTTTCCTCCTGCGGCCACGTCCAGGGAGGTTGGCTACAGTCCCATGGATCTTAAACTTATGAATAATATGTGCAACTGTACTCACAGGAACATCTAGTTGCTTGGAGATGGTCTTATAGCCTTTACCTTTAACATGCTTGTCTATAATTTTCTTTCTGATCTCTTGAGACAGCTCTTTCCTTTGCTTCCTCTGGTCCATGTCGAGTGTGGTACACACCATATCACCAAACAACACAGTGATTACCTGGAGCCATATATATAGGCCCAATGGCTGATTACAAGGTTGTAGACACCTGTGATGCTAATTAGTGGACACACCTTGAATTAACATGTCCCTTTGGTCACATTATGTTCTGTGTTTTCTAGGGGTACCATCATTTTTGTCCATGCCTGTTTCATGAGTTTATTTTTTTACATAATTCTGTTGAAGCATGGTTGAAAAACAATGTCTGACTTTCATTGGTTAACATTTATAGAATTTTAATTTATTATTACTTTTGTCAGATTAAAGTTATTTCTGTGACCATTGTGACTTTTTCTTTCATTGACCAAAGGGTACCAACAATTTTGTCCACGTCTGTATATAATACAGATAGTGGAAGATAGTCAGTGTAGGTTATATCCTGATATAGTGTAGCTGATAGGTTCCAGTGCAGGGTGTTAGGCAGTGTGATAGGTTCTGCTGTCCATACATACATGCTACAGACATAGTGCTGTGATGTCACAAGTTCACAATAATACTTAGTGCACCAATCAGTAATATATAGTCAGACCTGCTAAAATGTGAAGTTGCACGTATTACTTAAAAATATGCGCATCATGTGAATATATTGGAGCACTCTATCTGCATATAAAGCTGTTGTAATGTTCTGCCATGTCAGCCATTTTCTCCAGTCTTAGGAAACTTCTAGCGGCTTGAAAAATGTAGCAAAAGTGACCCACGTCTGTATTGCACACGCATTACGCGAATATCACATTGACGATTTTTCGCAATCAAGAAATTAATCGATAATTCTCAAATTCATGACGAATATTCGCGAAATATCTGAAATTTGAATATTGCCCCTGCCGCTCATCACTAATCATAGCCTTTGTTGCTATCGTTGCACATTCAAGACAGATCATCACTCAGGTCTAGTATGTTATTTGTAACCAAGCAATGGGCCCCAAAGTCTTCTCCAAATGAAGCCTCTGCTGTTTCTTTAGAGACCTGGTCCAGAGCCTTAGCCCACTGGAAGATCCAGGGGTGCTTTGGTGAGCACCCTTCAGTCTTTCTTTCCTCTTTCTACTGTATAACTGCTCTATGTGTCAGCAAATCACTTCTTTACCAAGCCTGCGGCTAATTTAAACCTTGATTAATGTTTTCAGCAACTCAACTTAACTTTAAACTGAAGCAATAGGAGAAACCTAATACAAAGAAACAACAAAAGAGAAAAGGGAGAACAATTGCGGTGTCTCACTGCTCTGTAAGGCATGGCAGGGACAGCATTATTTTTTTTTAACTTAAAGTAACAATAGCTGTAAGTTTTGGATTTCTGTAGCACTTGAGGCGGCACCTGCAGTGCTTGTGTTGGTGATTGATGGGACATGAGAAGCAATACAATAGAATTCCTACTCTCTTGTTTAGCATTTCATTTGTTTTTCAAACTATCTCTTTGGAAAGAGAATAACTATTCTGGCACATAAGCAACTTTTTTTTTTTTACCAAAAATGAAAAAAAAAAAAAAAAAAGGAACGGCATTAAAAAAACATAAACACAACCTAAAAAAATTGCATAAAAATAAAAATAAAGAGTTGTATGGATATATGAAACGAATGAGTTTTCTGAATGTGATGATGCACCCAAAGACTGCAAGTGATATCAATAATAATTATGTCTGATACCAAAATGATTGATCATGATGAATTTATATCCACTGAATCTTTCAGAAAAAGTCTGCCACCATCTTTCAAAAATATACTTGATTGGTGATTGCTGTAATGTAATTGAGCCACAGTACGATTTCTACAGTTACTGTATTTTAGTTATGCATTGTATATAAAAATAAAATAGATGTTAGCATTTTCATCAAAATGATTACATTTGATCAGCTTAACCCCCTAACAGTAAAATTGGAAAAACAGGCCTGAAAATGTCACTTTTTTTTTACCCCTTAAGGACCGGGTCATTTTTCACCTTAAAGAGGACCTTTCACTAGAATAAAACTTCTAAACTAACTATACAGACATGTAGAGCGGGGCCCAGGGATCCCCCTGCACTTACTGTTATACCTGGGCGCCGCTCCGGTATCTTCATAGTTAGGCTCCACCCAGGGGAACCTGCCGCGTCTCATTCTCCCATGCTGTAGCGCTGGCCAATCGCAGCGCTCAGCTCATAGCCTGAGAGGCTCTTTTTCTGAATGGAGAACGGAGCGGCGCCCTGGTTTAACAGTAAGTGCAGGGAGATCCCTGGGCGCCGCTCTACATGTCTGTATAGTTAGTTTAGAAGTTTTATTCTAGTAAAAAAGGTCCTCTTTAAGGACCAGACTGATTTTTGCAAATCTGACCAGTATCACTTTATACTTATCCAGGCCATTCTGAGAATGTTTTCTCGTCACATATTGTACTTCATGACAGTGGTAAATTTGAATCAAAATATATTATTTTTATTTATAAAAAATAACAAATTTACCCAAAAAATTTAAAAATTCGCTACTTTCCAAATTTCAATTTCTCTGCTTTTAAAACAGATAGTGGTACCTCATATAATAGTTATTACTTTACATTTCTCATATGTCTACTTCATGTTTGGATCATTTTGTGAATGCCATTTTGTTTTTTGAGGACGTTAGAAGGCTTATAAGTTTCAAAGCAAATCTTGAAATTTTTCAGAAAGGACCAGTTCAGGTCTGAAGTCACTTACATAATAGAAACCACCCAAAAATGACCCCATTTTAGAAACTACACCCCTCAAGGTATTAAAAACTGATTTTACAAACATTGTTAACCCTTTAGGTGTTCCACAAGGATTAATGGAAAATGGAGATGACATTTCAGAATTTCACTTTTTTGCCAGATTTTCCATTTTATTAATTTCTTTCCCGCTAACAAAGCAAGGATTAACAGCCAAACAAAACTCAATATTTATTGTCCTGATTCTGTAATTTACAGAAACACCCCATATATGGTCAAAAACTGCTGTATGGCCACACGGCAAGGAGCAGAAGGAAAGAAATGCCATATGGTTTTTGGAAGGCAGATTTTGATGGACTGTTTTTTTGACACCATGTCCCATTCGAAGCCACCCTGATGCACCCCTAGAATAGTGACCCCATTTTAGTAACTACTCCCCTCAAGGTATTCAAAACTTATTTGACAAATGTTGTTAACCCTTTAGGTGTTCCATAAGAATTAATTGAAAATGGATATGAAATTTCAGAATTCAACTTTTTTTGGCAGATTTTCCATTTTAATCATTTTTTTCCACTAACAAAGCAAGGATTAACAGCCAAACTAAACTCAAAATGTATTGCCCTGATTCTGTAGTTTACAAAAACACCCCATATGTGGTCGTAAACTGCTGTACGGGCACAGGGCAGGGCGCAGAAGAAAAGGCACGCCATATGGTTTTTGGAGGGCAGATTTCACTGGGACAAAGACCCCCTGATGCACCCCAAGAGTAGAAACTACAAAAAGTGACCCCATTTTGGAAACAACGGGATAAGGTGGCAGTTGTTGTTGGTACTATTTTAGGGTACAGATGATTTTTGGTCGCTATTTTTTACACTATTTGTTAGCCAAGGTAACAAAAAAATTGCTGTTTTGGCACTGTTTTTATTTTTTGTTATTAGCAACATTCATTTGACAGGTTAGATCATGAGGTATTTTTATAGAGCAGGTTGTTACGGATGCGATAATACCAAATATGAAAAATATTTTTAGTGTCTCCATATTCTGAAAGCCATTGATTGGTACAATTTTGGGGTGTATATGACCTTTTGATCGCTTGCTATTACACTTTTTGACGAGAGGTGACAAAATGGCTTTTTGACACCATTTTTTATTTTTTTTACGGTGTTCAACTGAGGGGTTAAATCATGTGAAATTTATATCATGTGATACCTAACATGTATACTTTTTATATAGTGTATAAGTTTTATACACTAATATAATAAAAAATAATAATATAAATCATGTTTTATTGTCACCATAGTCTGAGAGCCATAGTTTTTTTTAGTTTTTGGGTGATTCTCTTAGGTATGATATTATTTTTTCCGGATTAGATGACGTTTTGATTGGTACAATTTTGGGGTGCATATGACTTTTTGATCACTTGCTATTACACTTTTTGTAATGTAAGGTGACAAAATGGCTTTTTGACACCGTTTTTATTTTGTATTTTTTAACGGTGTTCACCTGAGGGCTTAAATCATGTGATATTTTTATAGAGAAGGTTGTTACGGAAGCGGCGATACCTAATATGTATACTTTTTTTATTTATTTAAGTTTTATACACTAATATAATTTTTGAAACAAAAAATAAATCATGTTTTAGTGTCACCATAGACTGAGAGCCATAGTTTTTTTTTATTTCTTAGGCGATTCTCTTAGGTATGGTATCATTTTTGCGGGATGAGATGACGGTTTGATTGGTACAATTTTGGGGTGCATATGACTTTTTGATCACTTGCTATTACACTTTTTGTGAATGGCTTTTTGACACCGTTTTTATTTTTTATTTTTTTACGGTGTTCACCTGAGGGGTTAAATCATGTGATATTTTTATAGAGAAGGTTGTGACGGATGCGGCGATATCTAATATGTATACTTTTTTATTTATTTATTTTTTACATTTAGCAGAATAAAAGCATTTTTGAAACAAAAAAAAAATCATGTTTTAGTATCTCCATAGTTAGAGAGCCATAGTTTTTTTTATTGTTTGTGAGATTGTCCTATGTAGGGGCTCATTTTTGCAGGATGAGGTGACAGATTGGAATGCCTTTTTGATCGCTTGGCTTGGTGACAAAAATGGCTTTCTTTTACACTGTTTTTATTTTTTATGGTTTCTATCCGACGGGGTGGATCATGTGATATATTTTATTAGAGCCAGTCGTTACGGGCGTGGCGATACCTAATATGTGTGTTTTTTCTTTTTTATCAGGGGAAAGGGCGTTTTTTTATTTTTTTTTACTTGAAACTTTATTTTTGTATTGAAAATACTTTTTTTTACTTTTTTTTATTTTAATTATGTCCTACTCTGGGACTTTACTTTTGGGGGTCTGATCCCCTCTGCAATGCATTGCAATACATCTGTATTGTAATGCATTGCCTGTTAGTGTATTACACAGAGTAATACACTAACAGGTTGCCTAGGAGACCCAGCATGAGGCTGGATCTCCTGGGCACCCATAAAAGGCAGGTCCCGATGCTGTGCAAGGCATTGGGCAGCCTCTGCACAGCATCAGGCTGCCTTCTGACACACCGAGTCTCCGCCACAGCAGCGCGGAGACTCGATGCGCTCACTCACCCAACACAAACCACTTCTATGTCACGGTCAGTGCGGACCGCGGCATAGAAGGGGTTAATCCGGCGGCATCGGCTTTTACAGTGATGCCGGTGGATACAGCAGGGGCCCGGCTACCAGGGACTGCCGGACTCCTGCAGTGATTGGGCGTGAACCGCCTCGGTGCCCGCTGTGCATGTACGGCGGAATGCATTCTGGCAATGCATCCCCCACCGTACATGCACAGCATTTTGCGTTAAGGGGTAAATTGCAGATTCTTAATTTGTGTCTCACATAACTACATTTCACACATAATTATGTCCCATTAGTGCATATTATGGATGAGCAAACCAGTTCATGCTGATTCTGGTTCGGTCCAAACTTTGCTATTTTTCAGGTTAATTTTGGATGAACCCACTAAAACGATAGCATAGCAACATTTTAGTGAACATGTCTGCAGGAAAAAAGCACTAGGGAGGAAGAAGAAGGGTTCTCACATGAACCTGAGAGGATAGTGGACTTGCTCTGATTGGGTCCCAGGCTGACAGACGGCCTGGATGAGCCAATCAGTGCTGCATTAGGCAGGGAGGTACCCTACCAGATGAGCAGAATGCCATTCTATACTGGGCTATGAATGAGGTCTTACAGTGTCTGCCAGGAAAACAATCTTAGGGAGTCAGGGAGAGTGAAAAAAAATCAGGGACAGACAGAAATCAATCAATCTCATTCCCAGGGAACGTTAAGGGAAAGTCTAGGATCCCAAAGAAGAATTGTGTGTGTTGTGTACAACAGAGAGAAGCAGGGCAGCTGACAGTCAGGGAAAGAGTAGACAGAACCTTTGGCTGACTGTGCCTGCTATCAGAAGTACAGGTGCACTTCAAAAGTAGCTACCTGCAAGCAAATACTTAAATTTTCCCCCATTTTCACAGAAATCCTTTTTTGTGGGATTCAGTTTAACCACTTTGAATTTGGGCCATTTACCCACTTCCTGACCAGGCCTAAATTTGCAAATCTGACATGTGTCACTTTATGTGGTAATAACTTTGGAACGATTTTACTTATCCAAGCCATTCAGATACTGTTTTCTCGTGACACATTGTACTTCATGTTAATGGTAAATTTAAGTACATTTTTTAATCTTTATTTATTAAAAAAATCCAAAAGTTAACGAAAATTTGAAAATATTTACTGTTTTCTAAATATGAATCACTCTGCTTTTAAGACAGATAGTGATGCCTCATAAAATATTCATTAATTAACATTCCCCATATGTCTACTTTATGTGGGCATCATTTTGTTAATTTAATTATTATTTTTTTTAGGACGTTAGAAGGTTTAGAATTTTTGAAGCAATTTTTTAAAATTTTAAGAAAATTTGCAAAGTCAGTTCTGAAGTCACTTTGTGGGGCTTACATAGTGGAAACCCCCATAAATGACCCCATTGTAGAAACTAAAACCCTCAAGTTACTCAAAACTGATTTTAAAAACTTTGTTAACCCTTTAGATGTTCCACAACAATTAAAGCAAAATGGAGATGAAATTTCACTTTTTTGGCAGATTTTCCATTTTAATCCAATTTTTTCTTTAACACATCGAGGGTTAACAGTCAAACAAAACTCAATATATATTACCCTGATTTTGCAGTTTACAGAAACACCCCACATGTGGTCGTAAACTGATGTAAGGGCACATGGCAGGGCGCAGAAGAAAAGGAGCGCCATATGGTTTTTGGAAGGCAGATTTTGCTGGACTGGTTTTTAGATGCCATGACCCATTTTAAGCCCCCTTGATGCACCCTTACAGTAGAAACTTCCCAAAAGTGACCCTATTTTGGAAACTAGGGGATAAGGCACCAGTTTTATTGGTACTATTTTGGGGGTACATATGATTTTTAATTGCTCTATATTACATTTTTTGTGAGGCAAGGTAACCAAAAAATTGCTGTTTTGGCACTAACCGGGTAGATCATGTGTTACAGACGAGATGATATCAAATATGTCTACTTTCCTTGTTTGTTTCAATTTTACATAATAAAGCATTTTTGAAAAAAAAAAATGTTTTTGTGTCTCCATTTTCTGAAAGCCATATATATATATATTTTTTCTGCCGATCGTCTTGTGCTGGGGCTCGTTTTTTGCAGGAAGAGTTGATGTTTTTATTGGTACCATTTTTGGGTACATATGATTTTTTCATTATTCATTATCACACTTTATTGGGCAAGGTGACCCAAAAAAAAGCACAGTTTCTATTTATTTATTTTTACAGCATCCACCTGAGGTTAGGTCATGTGACATTTTTATAGAGCAGATTGTTACGGACATGGCAATACCTAATATGTATACTTTTTCTTTATTTATTAAAGTTTTACATAATAATAGCCTTTTTGAAACAAAAAATTATGTTTTATTGTCTCCATAGTCTGAGAGCCATAGCTTTTTAAATTTTTTGACCGATTGTCTTAGTTAGGGACTAATTTTTTGTGGGATGAGATGACGGTTTAATTGATACTATTTTGGGGGGCATACACTTGATTACTTGGTGTTGCACATTATGGGATGTTAGGTGACAAAAATGGCTTTTTTAGCACTGTTTTTATTTATTATTTTTTACGGTGTTCACCTGAGGGGATAGGTCATGTGATATTTTAATAGAGCAGGTTGTTACAGATGCGACATTACCTAATGTATACTTTTTTTTATTTATATAATTTTAACACAATAATAGCATTTTTTAAACAACAAAATGATGTTTTAATGTCTCCATGTTCTGAGAGCTATATATTTTTTTTTTATTATGATTTTTTGATGTAGGGGCTAATTTTTTGCGGGATGAGGTGACAGTTTTATTGGTACCTTTTGTGGGACATATGCCTTTTTGATCACTTGGTGTTGCACTTTTTGTGATGTAAGGTGATGTAAGGTGACAAGAATGGCTTTTTTTTTTAAGCAGTTTTTTTTTTATGGTGTTTATCGGGCTGGGTGGATCATGTGATATATTCATAGAGCTGACCGTCACTAAATATGTAAATTTTATTTATTTATAAAAAAAAAATTGAATTACTTTTTTTCACATGTGAAACTTTTTTATTTTATTTTTTATTTTACACTTTGCATCCCCCATAAGGTCATACAAGACCTCTGGGGGACATTTAACTTCACTTTTTTTTTTTTCACTATTCATTTCTCCTGTAACAGGGTCTGATATAATAGACCCAGTTACAGGGAAAATGCACCCCCCAGAGATGCTGTACAGCAGAATACTGCGCTGTTGTCACAACCAGACAGCTGAGAAGCTCCGACAGAAGCCTTTCAGAACCTCCTCCTTGAGTGTTCTTTGTTGTGGTATTCAGTTCCTCATCTCGTTAGCCTCTCTCAGCTGTCATGTAGTTGGACTGATTGCATCACTTTAAATTCCGCCCCATAATGCATTACTGGGCGGCTTATACTTCTTCCTGGAGTGTGTGTGCATCCTGATCCTGTTTTCCTGTCTGCTACAAAGTTAAGTGCTGTACATTTATCTGTTATTTTCTGTTTGCTGGATTCCAGGTGACCCTGACTCCCTCCGTGTCTGGTGTAGGGAGCCGGTGGTCGTGTCCCCTCACTATTGTAGGGTGTTCAGGGGTTATATAGTCGAGGTACGTGGATATGCAACCATCCACCTCTGGGATCTTTGCATAAGCTGAGCAGCCAGGGAAAGTGCTAGGTCTTGTGCAGGGGTCTCCCCTTGGTTCCTTAGCTTTGGATCCAGTGAGTCATATATGCATGTTGCATTGTCTTGTTTCCCGTACACCGTCCGTGACAGCTGTACAGCCTCAGTGCAGGGCTGATCGAGGTCTGTGGAAGACTTGAAAGCTCTTGCACTCTCCCGGCTCCGGCGGTCCCATGACCACCGGGCCAGGACAGGAAACGCAAGGCACTTCCTCGTTGAGCACTGTATATACAGAAATCTAGAAGGCACGGACACCTGGGAATTGTCCCTGCCTTCTCTCTGGGGTGCCTTGCTGTCACTGACTGGCCCCCCGCTTGGCAGCTGCACGATTAGCATGCAGCTGCCATCTCTTAATGGACGTTCAGAAACGTCCATTCAGAGGTAGAGATCCACCTCCAAGGCGTTTATAGTCCACAAGCAGGGGTTATGGATTAATTAACTGACTAGAGTGTAACACTTTGAGCCTAGAATATTGAACCTTTTCACAAAATTCTAATTTTAGGCTGCATTAATGCAATTCCTTTTAATTTGCATTGCTGAAACAAATGGACTTTTGCACGATATTCAATTTTTTTTTTAGTTTTATCTGTGTATACATGATTACTGCAGCAAAACCCATGGTGGGGCAGCAGTCTACCAGTGTGTATTGATGTAAACTTAGAGTCAAGCCTCAATTGTCTGTTTACATATATTCAGTTTCCACATGTTCGCAATACATTTTTTTTTTTTTTGGAGGGGTTTAATTATATTAAACAGTATATATACGTGATTACTGCAGCAATACCCCATGCGTGGCAGCAATCTACCTGTGTGTATTAAGGTGAAATTTAACTTCAAGCCTCAATTACCTATTTACATACAGTCAGTTCCATAAATATTGGGACATCGACACAATTCTAACATTTTTGTCTCTATACACCACCACAATGAATTTGAAATAAAACAAACAATATGTGCTTTAACTGCAGACTGTCAGCTTTAATTTGAGGGTATTTACATCCAAATCAGGTGAACGGTGTAGGAATTACAACAGTTTTCATATGTGCCTCCCACTTGTTAAGTGACCAAAAGTAATGGGACAGAATAATAATCATAAATCAAACTTTCACTTTTTAATACTTGGTTGAAAATCCTTTGCAGTCAATTACAGCCTGAAGTCTGGAACGCATAAACATTACCAGAAGCTGGGTTTCATCTCTGGTGATGCACTGCCAGGCCTCTACTGCAACTGTCTTCAGTTCCTGCTCTTGGGGATTTTCCCTTCAGTTTTGTCTTCAGCAAGTGAAATGCATGCTCAATCGGATTCAGGTCAGGTGATTGACTTGTCCATTGCATAACATTCCACTTCTTTCCCTTAAAAAACTGTTTGGTTGCTTTTGCAGTATGTTTTGGGTCATTTTCCATCTGCACTGTGAAGCGCCATCCAATGAGTTCTGAAGCATTTGGCTGAATATGAGCAGATAATATTGCCTGAAACACTTCAGAATTCATCCTGCTGCTTTTGTCAGCAGTCACATCATCAATAAATGCAAGAGAACCAGTTCTATTGGCAGCCATACATGCCCACGCCATGACACTGCCACCACCATGCTTCACTGATGAGGTGGTATGCTTAGGATCATGAGCAGTTCCTTTCCTTCTCCATACTCTTCTCTTCCTATCACTCTGGTACAAGTTGATCTTGGTCTCATCTGTCCATAGGATGTTGTTCCAGAACTGTGAAGGCTTTTTTAGATGTCGTTTGGCAAACTCTAATCTGGCCTCCCTGTTTTTGAGGCTCACCAATGGTTTACATCTTGTGGTGAACCCTCTGTATTCACTCTGGTGAAGTCTTTTCTTGATTGTTGACTTTGACACACAGACACACACACACCTACCTCCTGGAGAGTGTTCTTGATCTGGCCAACTGTTGTGAAGGGTGTTTTCTTCACCAGGGAAAGAATTCTTCGGTCATCCAGCACAGTTGTTTTCCGTGGTCTTACGGGTCTTTTGGTGTTGCTGACCTCCATTCTTTTTAAGAATGTTCCAAACAGTTGTTTTGGCCACACCTAATGTTTTGTCTATCTCTCTGATGGGTTTGTTTTGTTTTACAGCCTAATGATGGCTTGCTTCACTGATAGTGACAGCTCTTTAGATCTCATCTTGAGAGTTGACAGCGACAGATTCCAAATGCAAATAGCACACTTGAAATTAACTCTGGACCTTTTATCTGCTCATTGTAATTGGAATAATGAGGGAATGACACACACCTGGCCATGGAACAGCTGAGAAGCCAATTGTCCCATTACTTTTGGTCCCTTAACAAGTGGGAGGCACAGGTGCAAACTGTTGTAATTCCTACACTGTTCACCTGATTTGGATGTAAATACCCTAAAATTAAAGCTGGCAGTCTGCAGTTAAAGCACATCTTGTTTGTTTCATTTCAAATCCATTGTGGTGGTGTATAGAGCCAAAAATGTTAGAATTGTGTCGATGTCCCAATATTTATGGACCTGACTGTATATTCAATTTCCATATGGTTGCAATAAATTTATATTTTTTTGGGGGTTCAATTTAATTAAGCTGCATATATATGTGATTACTGCAGAAATACCCCTGGAGTGGCAGAAATATACCAGTGTGTGTTAAGGTGAAATTTAGCGTCAAGCCTCAATCGTCCATTTACGTATGTACCGTTTCCACACGGTTGAAATTTACATTTTTGGGGGGATTATTAAACTTAAATAAAACATATATAAATGATTACTACAAGACATGAGGTAGGGCAACAATCTAACTGTGAATAGCCTACAACAACCTCACCATTTCTATCAAACAGCATCAGAAAAAGGCCCATGGAACAAAACAACTTCTACATACACAGAAAACCAATAGGACTAAAACATGTAAAAAGTTTTACAAGCTTTATTAATCAGAAATAAATAATGAATCAGAGGACAGAGAATGACAGGATGGAAAAAGATACAGAAAGCATAGCAGATAAAGTGATCCGTGTCTCTCCAGAAACTCGTGACAAACTGGAAACCCCTATCTGAGACAATACAATCTAGGAAGGTTGTCCATGAAGAACGTAGACAATTCTTTTGCATTTATATGGCCACTTATATGCTTGCTTGCATATTGTTGATATCAAGCAGTCTGATAATTACTAAATAGCCATGGTTTTAGGCCCTCAATACCAAGGCAGAAAGGGAGGACAAATTATGTTACTACCAGGAAACACTGTGTACACAGCTTGCTGCAGCTTTCGTCGAGCAGACGCCTGCTGCCAGCGTGTTTAAAAGGGAGGCCCCTCTCTGCCACCCCGCAGCGTCACCCCCCTATTGCCTCCACTAGCAACAGAAGCTGCAGAAGCAGCAAGCCGACAGCTCCCACCTCAACGCCCAGGTTCAGGCCTACCTAAACTATGGCCAGTCTCTTTTGCATACCCTGTTTCCTGACCCCATGGATTTCTGGGTAGTCAGTCCTCCTGCCAGGAGTCAGAACCCCACAGATCAGATATTTATGATCTATGCTGAGGCTGCACAACCTCTTTAAGGGGGTTATCCAATTTCTCAAACAGCCCTCCCACGTGCCGGGCCCCTCACAGGTGATATAGTTACCCTGCTCCTCGCTCCCTGCTCCGCTCCTGGTCCCCGCACTCCCGCTGCTGCTTCTCCCTGTACACGGATGAAAACATCCGGTGTTGGGTCCGGGTGAGCAGCCAAAGGCAAGAGGGTGGTGCTAGGGAGGCTTGTCCCTGTCCCCGCCTGCCATTGGCTGCCCCCCCCCGACACCGGATGTTTTTATCTGTGTACAGGCAGAAGCAGCAGCGACGGTGCGGGGACCAGGAGCGGTGTATATTACCTGTGAGGGGCCCGGCACATGGGGGGCTGTTTGAGAAATTGGATGACCTCTTTAACAGCAGTACTGCAGCTACCTGGTTTGTCAACAACACCAACTTATGAAATATTGTGCATTGGTGCAAAGCAGAATCCTGCAAAACCGTCTTTTCCCCTCATGATAAATCTTCCCAAGCTACTTCATGCCTCATAGATGTCTCTTGGCTTTATTTGAATTAATATATTGATGACGCTGTGAAATATCTACCTATTATAAACGGTCCATTACAGGTAATTGTACAGCTGACACGTTGAACAAGGTATACACGTATACATGTTTGAAAGAGGCTTGTGCCAGAGCTGAAACGTGTTGCAAGTTTGATGCAATATGACATATGCTATGAAGATTTCACAAGATAAAGCGAGTGCTGGTCATCACTTGCTGTTCTTACATGGGACGTCTTGCCTAGACACAAGCACCACGCGATTTGTTCCGAAGTACCAATTAAAACATTACTCATGTCGAACAAGGAATATCCAGTTCTTTACAGATATGAATAAAATCCCAGGTCGTGGGTTAATGCCTGACCAGTGATTTTATAATTGCAGACGTTAATGTAAAATTAGGAGGGAGCGATATTCTGTGAGGTCAGCAAATCCAATTTCTTCCACGGGAGTGTATAGCACTTGCTTTCCTGGAAACTCGTATGATTTGGAGCAGGTACTTGCCAGGAATAGAAGAATCATATTTTTGTAGAACATATCCTGTTAATTCAGTACAAATCCTGCTAATGGTCGTAATCCCAGTATTTAATTGTATTATATGACAACTGATTATTCGGTAGCTCTGGATTTATTTTATTTTGCTCCTTGTTAATTAAGTTCAAAATGTCTGAATAATTTAGTGATAGGGAAAGACATTGAAGTGATCACAGAGGCACAATTAAATAAGACAGTACTGGACTCTTAAAGGGGAGTTTGTCTTGGATCCACTAAGCAAATAGCATAATGAAGCAAGCAGACAATTCGATTAGTGAGTTGTTTCTACCCATTAGATTTATTAAAGGTTAAACAGTGGCACTTCTTTTTATGGGATCATGTGATTCAAGAACTTAAAGCTGCTGTCAAACCATTGCCAAATTGGGTTACATATATTGTAAGATCTAATATATGGCTACCATATCTATAGTTGACATGGTAACTAATGGCACCTGAGATATAAGGACATAACCTTGTTCTGCAGCTAGTAGATGCTTAAGGCTGTACCCACTCGTAGCCTTTTTGTAGCATTTTGAAGCTGGAGCTACACCTAGACTTTTCTTGCTCTTTGGGGCTGGAGCTACACCTAATCCATTTGTAGAGGCTTTAATTGTCTTTAACTATTTAGCTACAGCTGTAGTTTAGAGCAGTAAATTAACTTATATGCAATCTTTTTTACCGCAGCCATCACTCATTAAAATCCAGCTGACACAAAAAGTCAAGGTATAGCTGTAGCCGAAAATACTTTTTTACATTTTACAATTTTTTTTTTTAGGTCAACAATCTGTGTTAATTCATTTTTTACTACATCTTTACATCTTCAAAGAAATCTGAAAACCTACCTCTTCAGACAAGCCTTCAACCAACAGTAACCCTACTGCCACTATACCACCATCATCATCCTTCTCCTCACCTACTGTATCCTTCTCCCATCCCTTGTAGATTGTAAGCCCTTGAGGGCAGCGTTCTCTTTTCTTCTGTACCAGTTTGTAACTTGTCTTGTTCATGCTTATTGTACTGGGGGAGGGAAGGGGGCCTATTTTACACCCACCATGAGGGAGGACAAACTAAACTACTACAGAGCCACCTATGTAGTCAGTTGGCCGCTGCCTATTGGCCCCATCGTCCATTCTCCTGCAGGTCTGACGGGGGGGCCCTCTGCTCTCACGTTCCACTACCATGGCTGCTGGGGAGGGGTGGCAGGAGCAGTACCAGCTCCATCAGCAGCAGCCTGAGTCTAGAGTCGCTGATGAGTAGCTTTCTTCACCCGCATAGTGAAGAAACTACTCACCAACAGCAGCAGGTAGACCTGGAGCAGGACCTGAACCAGCAGGTGGTGGCATACTTGGACAGACAGCACCCTGTCACCCCACATTGAAGATCCGCTGGACTACGGGGTATCCAAACTGGATTTGTGGCCGCAACTAGCATAGTTTGCCCTGGAAAAGCTGTCCTGCCCGGCCAGTAGTGTGGCATCAGAGCTGGTGTTTAGTGCAGCGGAGGCCATAGTTACCCCAAGGAGAACTTGCCTGTCCACCCAAAATGTGGAGAGACTGACCTTTGTCAAGATGAATCAGGCGTGGATCAACCAGGATTTCAAACCACCAATTCCTGATGCATCAGACTAGATAATCCATGGTAGCACACCAACACTTTGATACAAGAGACTGGTTTCTTCTGACTACCTGCCTCAGCTACTACTTTGATGCTACAACCTGCCTGATGCCACACATCTGATGCCAAGTGCTCCTTATTTCATCCATCTTTGTTAGCGGGTACTGGTATTGTCACCCACCGCCCCACTTTCTGGTCTCCTGATGCAGCTGCTGCTGCCATCTCCAAACTATGTCGCCTTGCCACTCTGTGGTCTCCTCCTGCTGCTGCCATCTACACACTAGATCAATTTGCCACTCTGTGGTCTCCTCATGCTGCTACTGCCATCTCCACACTATGTCACCTTGCCACTCTGTGGGATCCTGCTGCTGCTGCCTTTTCCACACTATGTCACCTTGCTACTCTGTGTTATCCTGCTGCTGCTGCCATCTCCACACTATGTCACCTTGCCACTCTGTAGTTTCCTCATGCTACTGCCATATCAACACTATGTCACCTTGCCACTCGGTGACTTCATCATACTGCTGCCATCTACAGACTCTGTCATTGTGCCACTCGGTGGCCTTCTCATGATGCTGCTGCTGCATCTGCCACCTCCAGACTCGGTCATTGTGCCACTCGGTGGCTTTCTCCTGATGCCGCAACCTCCAGACTCGGTCATTGTGCCACTCGGTTGCCTCCTCATACTGCTTCCACCTCCAGACCCTGTCAATGGGCCAGTCTGTGGTCTCCTCATGCTGCTTACACCTCACCACTATTTCATAGGTTTACTCTGTGGACTTTTCATGCTGTTCCAACCCTCCCCACTTCATGACTGTTCCACTATTATGTCTTTCGGCCTAGCTGACATCATCATTAATTTTACCTTTCTTCTGATCTGTCATAAGGAAGGAAAAATGAGACACAGCAGATCCTGTCTGTGTAGCAGCTGTAAGGCCTGTATGGTCCCATCAGAATTGGCTTATGATTTGGTAGCCAAAAGCAGGAGTGGGTACAAAACACATAGGACATGCAAATATTCCATGTGTCATCTCTGTTTTAGATCCACTCCTGTTTTTTTTTTTTTGGCATTAGCAATACTGATGGATTGAGCAAATGCTGACCGAGTGAAGGTGTGTGCTCCACAGACAGGATCCGTTTTTTGTGGGTTATTGTTCTGACAGATCAGAGGTAGGGAAAATTAATCAGTGACGTCAACACAAACTTACTGCTGACAACATCTACACTCTGTCGGGGGGAATCTACTTGTATAAGCATTTAATAGAACAGGTTCTCTAGACATCTATGCGGAATCAGCTGATGAGGGTGTAAAAGGAGTGCGCTTTTTCTTGACACGAACATGGACCTGTAAGGCTGAGTTCATACTTGAGTTATTTGGTCAGTTTTGGCAAATTTAAGTATACTTTATTATCATTTTAATCAAGTTTTGGTTCAATTTAATAATAAATATTCAATGAATTTATTTCTAAAATTACATCTTGCCTAAGACAGGAGAGAATCGGCCAGTCTTCTGTTTATTCAACGACATGGTGTTGCGATCGAGAAAGCATACCAAGAAAACAATTCCTGAGAAGACAAAGCTTCAAAATAGCTTGGAGCCCGGAAGAGTCGCAAAGTTAGTCAAGATTCAAACCAACCAACCAGGCCCCAGTCTCTTCGTCCGGTGAAAACATCACGGGTTCCCAGTCATAATGGAAATAAAAGGAGGGGATCTTTATTATATTTAATTAATTTAATAATAAAATATTTAATACATTTACTAATAAAATTAAAATTTTGTCTACGACAGGAGAGAATCGGCCAGTCTTCGGTTTATTCAACAACTTGGTGATGCGATGGAGAAAGCATGCCAAGAAAACAATTCCTCTCCACCTGGAGACAAATCCTGTCAAGATTGCTAAAAGTGCAGTATTGGCTGCTCATCGACCAATATACTTCTGGGGGAAACTTGCCTGGCATGAACAGGCCTCCAGTAGCTACAGACAATGAGAAGACAAAGCTTCAAGATAGCGTTGACCTCGTAAGAGTCGCTAAGTTAGTCAAGATTCAAACCAACCAACCAGGCCCTGGTCTCATCATCCGGTGAAAACATCATAGGTTCCCAGTCATCATGGAAATGAAAAGGAGGGCATCCTGTGGTGCATGGAGATGGAAAGGGTCTTCGGATTCCCCCTGCACTATAAGGATGTCTCAGAAATGAACCACTGCTCCCGACAGCAGCTCCTTGGAAGGTCTTGGAGATTCCCGGTCATCCAGCATCTATTCGCCCCACAGATGGATTATTTTGAAAGTGTGTAGAAGCCACACAGGGCCCTCATGCTGCAGATTTATCATGGAGACACCGGATTTTACAATATTACATTATTATTTTGTGCTTTAGCAATACTGATGGATTATTGAGCAAATGCTGACCGAGTGAAGGCAGATGCTCCACACAGGACCTGTTTTTTTGTGGGCTACTGTTCTGACGGATCAGAGGAAGGGCAAAATAATCAGTGACGTCGACACAAACTTACTGCTGATACCCTCTCCACTCTGTCGGGGGGGAAGGGCTCTACTTGTATAAGCATTTACTAGAACAGGTTCTGTAGACATCTATGTGAGATCAGCTGACGATGGTGTAAAAGGAGTGCGCTTCTTCTTTACACTAACATCGACTGTAACACTGAGTTATTACTTGAGTTATTTGTTCGATTTTGGCCCCGTGACTACCCAAATAAGTGAAGTGTGCAGTGTGATTCAAATAGTGACTCCTGTCATCTGCATGTCATACTGACTGAGTATTATTTCACTACCCCAGTGAGTGTTCAACACCCATATAAAGGCTCTATGCAGCAAATGTTGACACAGATACACAAACACTCACACAAACACACACACACGCATACATACACACATACACTTATTTTCATACAGGTTGCAGGTTCTCCTTTTCCCTCCATTGTCTTTTGGAGGCTAAAGGACCTGCGATCATGTGCCACGAGGACATCTTCTAAGGTCCTTTAGCCTACCATTACTATTTATACTCTGGTATGTACACCTATTACAGGCACGGGCCTCCAATATGACTGTATCTGTAGGGGGCCTGGCCTGAATTGTACTAGAAAAGACACTGCTACTGGACCTCTTCTCAACAGGGGACCCTATGCTTCCCCTGTAATTACGCCACTGGTGCCAGTCTCTAAAGAAATCACAGATTCAGTTATTTTTTTCACAAACATTAGGTAAAAGTCACTTATTTTTACAGAGTGTCTGGGAGTTTACAAGTGGAATGAGCAGGATACGGGAACGCTGACGCCAAATTATGCAATGACTGGGTCAGGATATGGGTAGATAACAGGTTTTTTTTTTTTCTGATGCCAATTGCAGTGTGCGCAGGGTACTATCACAGGGCCCTTCTAAGGTGTTATAACTCACGCCCCAGGTTAGGAATGCCAGAGTGGTGGAATGGCCTATAATGTCTCTGTATGGTGGTGATAATGGTGTCAACTGTGTTTCCTACCTGGGTACGGATGGACTTCTGGCTCACTTGCAATAAATTGAGTGTAGTGATAGTAGGAATAATAGAGGGATTTTGCAGCATAAATTGATGTCCAGACCTTTAGGTGAAGTTCAAACTTGTCTTTACTGAAGATAACTTTCATCCAAGCAACGTACAGCTTTGGTCTTAGTTCCCAGCAGGCTTTGGCAATGGTTGGCAGGAATGAATCTTCTGTACTATAAATCGGGAGCTTGCAGGCTAAGACGTCTGCTTGTTAGTTCTATAACTGTGGCAGGAATTTAGCTTCTGCACGTCTCTTTATCTTCTGCTTTGTGGGGACTGACTAGCTGAGGAGGAATATGGCTTCTCCTAGGTCTCACAGATAGGCTCTCAGGGAATGCTTTTGTCCTGGAACTCTGGAGATTGTCTGCATTCTTTTCATCCAGCTGAGGCTGCAGGGCTCAGCCTGGGTATTTGATCAATGTCTCAGCCGAGACATGATCCTGGCTTTCTTCCCTATGCAGGGGGACTCCTAAACTCTATCACACAGCCTTCCCCAACAGGGGTGGCTGGCACACTGACTAACTTCCTTCTCCACCCAAGTGCAGGATGTGGGAACAGTCCACACCTCCACAGAGAGGGAGCTAAGCTGGAATGAACCATTCCAGCTTAAAAAATTCTAAACTGTAGCTAACTCCTTATCAATCCATTGCTGCCACCTGCTGGTGAACATGAAAAATTTAAATAATTGTATTTAACATGGTTTATGCACATTTGTGAGTGACATAATGTAACATCATATCAGATAACAAGGTAAAGGCTCTTAGAAGATAGTAGCGGGGTAGAGGAGTGTAGTAACACAACTCTGGGGTGTTACACAAGCAGTTTTAAACCCTGTGTATGGGCTCCATAGAGGTGAGGGTTTCAAAAGGTGGAAACCAGGGGTGTAGCTATACGGGGTGCAGAGGTAGCAGTTGCTACCGGGCCCAGGAGCCTAAGGGTGCCAAAAGACACCTTGTGCCGCATAAGAAGACACCAGTATTGAGGTTGGAGGGAAGGGGTTAGGTCAAGAATTTGGCATGGGGGGTGCTGTTTCAACTTTTTCCTTAGGCAGCACAAAGGCAAAGTGCTTCCCTGCCCATGGCCACAAAGCACTGAGGGAAGGGGGGCCCAAGCTGAACTCTTGCACCAGGCCCTATTAGCCTTTAGCTACGCCCCTGGTGGGAAACACCTATCAGGCATTTACGGCATATCCTGTAGATACAGATATGTTTTTAATTACCTTTCCTCTTGACTGGAGATGAATGGCATGAAGTGACCAGTTTAAAATTTGGCTATGCTGTCACCTGTTATCAATAGTGGTCAGCACATTACAATTTTGCTTGTCTATAAATTGCCTAATATAACTGAAAAACTCCTGATGAAACATTTTGTCTATCTGAGCATGGAAATGATTTGAGCAGTCAGCACACACATACATTAGCTAGGTAACTGTTTGTGTACATGCCTAAAGGCTCGCAGCCATCATAGGTTATTCATATACAGTCAGGTCCATAAATATTGATACACCAAAACAATTCTAACATTTTTGGCTCTATACACCACCATGCATTTGAAATTAAATGAAGAAGATGTGCTTTAACTGCAGACTGATAGGTTATTTGAGGGTATTTAAATCCAAATCAGGTGAACGATGTAGGAATTACAACAGTTTGCATATGTGCATCCCACTTGTTGAGGGACCAAAAGTAATGGGACAATTGGCTTCTCGGCTGTTCCGTGGCCAGGTGTGTGTTATTCCCTCATTATCCCAATTACAATGAGCAGATAAAAGGTCCAGAATAAATTTCAAGTGTGCTATTTGCATTTAGAATCTGTTGCTGTCAACTCGCAAGATGAGATCCAAAGAGCTGTCATTATCAGTGACATTAGGCTGAAAAAACAAAACAAACCCATCAGAGAGATAGAAAAAACATTAGGAGTGTCCAAAACAACTGTTTGGAACATTAGTAAAAAGAAGGAATGCACCGGTGAGCTCAGCAACACCAAAAGACCCGGAAGACCACGAAAAACAACTGTGGTGGATGACCGAAGAATTCTCTCCCTGGTGAAGAAAACACCCTTCACAACAGTTGACCAGATCAAGAACACTCTCCAGCAGGTAGGTGTATGTGTCAAAGGCATCAATCAAGAGAAGACTTCACCAGAGTGAATACAGAGGGTTCACCACAAGATGTAAACCATTGGTGAGCCTCAAAAGCAGGAAGGCTAGATTAGAGTTTGCCAAACGACATCTAAAAAAGCCTTCACAGTTCTGGAACATCATCCTATGGACAGATGAGACCAAGATCAACTTGTACTGGGTTTTTGATACAGCGGAGGCGGCTGGAGCTTGGGCTAGAGAAACGATAAGGAGCTGAGAGGTATTGGGCCGGAGATCGTTTGGGAGGGGGCAACGCCAAGATAGAGAACCAGGATAGGAGTTTTGGCTCATCTAGAGGGGAGAGTGGGTTTGGGGGTTGAAACTTTGAAGTGTTTTTTTTTTGTTCCTCTTCTCTCCTCCTCTCTCGCTCCCTTCACCTCCTGGGGGCCTTCCGGGCATATTCTTGAGATGGGCAGATTTATAAACAGTCTTCTATGAGAATGATATCTTGGAATATTAGGGTTTTGAGTAGGGGTGCAAAGAGAGTGGCAGTTTTTTATGCAATACACCGATTTTTGCTGGCGATAGTTTGTTTACAAGAAACGCATTGGACAGGTGAAATGACAAATGGATTGGCTAGATCGTGGATACAGCATTCCTTTCACTCAGTCTACTCATCATATGCCAGAGGGGTGAGTGTACTAATACACCGGGATGTGGATATTAAAATAGGGGAACGAGATATAGATGGGGAGGGGCTATATGTTTTGATTGTCTCTTGGAAGGAAGACCATGGGTAATTGCAAATGTGTATCTACCGCCACCTTTCAAGTTGGAGGTTTTATTAAAAATTCACAATTTTTTACTTAAGGTAGGGGACAAACCACTTGTAGTAATGGGTGATTTTAATAATGTTATGGAGAGCAAAATGAATAGATGTAGACTTGGGAATGTTCAAATGGCTAGCACGGGATCAAAATTAAAAAAATTCACAGAGGAATTGGGCTGGATAGATATTTGGAGGGTAATGCACCCGAAATTGAAAAAGTATTCATGTTTCTCAAAGACCCATAAAAGTTTATCACAAATTGATTTAGTTTTCACCAATGATAGGGGTTCGTCCGAAATTGAAAAGGTCAAATATGGACAGCGTGGGATCTCAGACCATAACCCAATCATCACAAATATAAAAACAAATTTAAAAAAAGTAGACGGATGCACATAAAATTTGGGTGGATAAATATAATGGGTATACACGAAAAGGTTTTGGAAGAGATAACAGAGTTATTTTATTGGAATGAAGGTTCAGCAGCAACCAATATAGTTTGGGAGGCCGCAAAGGCATATATCAGAGGGATCTTCACAAAATACACAGCAGGGTAAAAAAAAGGGTTAAGAAAAAAAATATCGGATATGGAACACGAGGTGGAAAGATATGAAAATAAGTATATTGGAAATCCCACAGATACAAATTATAAGGAATGGATAGAGGTAGAATCCAAATTGGAAGGTGAGCGGCTCCTACTGGCTCAACAACAGAAAGAAAATTATGTAAGGGATAGTTATGTTTTTGCACATATACCGGGTAAAAAGCTAGTGGCTTTGGTGGGGACTAAGATTAAAAAAAAATATATTTTCACTGCTTAACAGATAAAGTAGGTCATAACATCACTGAACAAGTGAGCTACTAAAATAGAGCTACTCAAGGAATACTTTCAATACATGTATAGTAGTAAGACAAATATGAATTAGACACAAACACAATATTTCCTGGAAGGTACGACTATCTCTACTTTAACAAAAGAGCAGAGTGAAAAATTGGAGGCCCCCCTAAATGCACTGGAAGTGGATAAAATACTGTCTAGTACCACCAAAAACAAGGCCCCAGGAATAGATGGTATCCTGTTTGAAGTGTATGCTCAATACAAAAAAATACTAATCCTCAAACTACTGGATATGTGGGAGGATTCGAGGAAGATAGGGAAGCTGCCAGACTCACTGAGAGAAGCCCTAATTACATTGATTTTAAAACCGGGGAAAGACCCAACCCTTCTGGACTCATACCGTCCCATCTCACTAATTAACACCGTTAATAAAATCTTGGCCAGGATCTTGGCAGCTAGACTTAGAAGTGTGGTTTCGGGACTTGTACATGAGGATCAGTTGGGATTCATGTCAGGTAGGACTACAACTGATAATATTATGCACTATTTTGTGAACACCCAGCTTGAACCCACGAATTGCGGTGAACGACTAATTGTTACCATAGATGCATCAAAGGCATTCAACACTGTATAATGGCCCTTTTTGTTTATAATATTGAAGAAAATGGGCTTTGGAGACAGCTTTATATCATAGATAAGGTTGTTGTATACAGAAATCTCAGCAAAAGTTATATTAAATGGGGAGTATTCTGATAATATCGATATTGTTAGGGGGGTCAGACAGGGGTGTCCCCTTTCCCCCCTGCTTTTCACTATAGCTTTGGAGCCATTGGCGGATATGATTAGGCAAGATGAAGAAATCGTGGGTTTCAGGTTTGGTGCGCACGAGGAAAAAATTGCCTTGTATGTGGATGATATTATGCTGTTTGTAGGCTCACATAGATTACTTATGAAGATTTTCCAGGTATTTGATCAGTACAGTAAACATGCCGGTCTTAAGATAAACTGGTCTAAATCGGCTTGTGTCCCGATTGATCCTTTGAACAATTTTATACCAGGAGCATTGGAAATTAGGAAGAGCAATGAACCCGTTAAATATCTGGGTATTCAAATAAACCCAAACCCTAAGGAATATGTCCAGCTGAATGTGATCCCTAAAATACAAGAAATTAGGAAGAAAATAGATGTGTGGAAAAGATTATATGTGTCGATGGCAGGTCGGATCTCTTTAGTGAAAATGTGCTTATTACCCTCCCTGAACTATATTCTGTGGAATGCACCATCAATGATCCCTAAAAAAACATTCAAAATAATTGCTAGCCTTTTAATGGATTTGATATGGTGAGGAAAAAAACCAAGGATAAAAGCACAAATATTGTATATTCATGAGAGGGAGGGGGGACTATCAGTCCCAGATTTGGAACTATACTTTATCTCCGGCCATATAAAAAATATGATAACATGGAGCAACACACAAAGATATAAGTCCATGATAGCAGGGATTAATGCAAGGTTGGAGAACTGTACTATATTCCAGCACATAGAAGCAGGAGTGTTGACACAACAGGGAAGTAGAAAGATACCGCTGTTTGAGCTGATGGAAAAGGTTTGGAAGGAAGCAAGGGCCCTCTGGACAGAGGCTGGACTACATGCTGATACCATACTGTGGGACAATACCCATTTAATAGAAGTAAAAGAAATTGAACAAGAGGTGTGGTGGCGGCATGGAGTCTACAAACTGGGCCAGATAGGGAGACAGAGGGATATAATATTATATGAAGATCTTAAAAAGGAGTATGGTTTGGGTAATACAGAACTTTGTTTTTTTTCTATACAAACTACTTTGATATCTACCCTTCCGCAGCCGTTAGCTGACATTTCTGGTTTAAAAACAGGGGGGAAATTAGTCTCTAAAATATACCAATGCCTGTTAAAACAAAAGACTAAGAGGATAGCAGTAAACAGCCTAAGGTATAAATGGCAAGACGCTATAAACCGAGCCAACCCAAAAACAGAACCAATAACCCCAAAGAAAAGTGGGAGACACACATATAAAATATATGTAATTTATTGAGACATGATCACATAACAAACAATATATGAAACAAAAGGCACAAGTGTACAGGAGGGGGGGGGGGGGGACCTCATGTAAGGAGGTCAGATACAACCTCTCTCCCAAACACCCAACTGGCAGGGAAAAAGATGTCACAGCCCTAGGTATACATCAGCATGAAAATTGTGAGAACTGTAGGTTCACTCAAAGTAACATGTACTGGTATGCATGTTGCATGCACAGAAAGATAAATGAAAAAATGTACAAATAGCACAAGGCAAACTAGCCCACCCAAAAACCTGGGATGGCCGCATAAGGTATGCACATAGCCATTGAACTGTACAATACAGACAGAGGCAAGTGTGCCAAGTGCAGGTGGCAATAGAGATATAAAAAGAAATGTAACAACTAACTGAGCAAAACAACAAAACATGTATTACCCATGATATGCTGGAACAAGAGCGTGTGACCAAAAGCTGCACCTCAACGTACGTTTCACCTGGAGAGGCTTCGTCCTTTCATGAGAGACCTACCTCCTTGGACTCTGCCATGTCTCGGGCTGTTCGTATTGACAGGCATCTTAGAGAGAGAGAAGAGATCACTCCTTCCTGTCATACTCAGTCCAAAGACAGTGCGGCGGTCTCATTCAGTGCACAGGGGTCTCAGTCGCTCTCAATACCTTCTGAGCAGGGGCCCATGCAGCTGGGTTTGCTTGCCTTTGACAATAGAGGATTCAGCTCTCAAATCATTTGGCAAATATTTGTCCCTCTAGGAGATTCAGGCAGTTTTTTAAGAGTAATAAAGAAACAAAAAGAAAAAAATCCTCTAAAAACGTTCCATCTGTTACTATTGGCAAGGTTGATGCGGAAATTCAAGGTTTTCCGTTTGCTTGTAGTTCCCGTTTTGTCCTACCTGCCAGGGTGGCGCTAGAGAGCATTTTTTGTGAGATTTTTGTAGATAGTGGAGCAGCTGTCAATCTCATTGATAGTCAATTTGCTAATTTGCTATAACTCATGGTTTCCAGGTATGCACTTTGGGAAAGGATATACCTGTTTTTGCTATTGATTCAGTTGGCAAGCGAGGCAAATAAATGGTTGGAGTGACTTTTGCAGAGAGAATTGCCTCACGACATCTGTTTCTGAGGTTTCTACTAAGACTGTACCATCTTTTCTCTCAGAATTTTCGGATGTGTTTTCTGAGAGTGGTGTTCAGGAATTGCCCCCTCACAGGGAGTACGATTGCCCTATTAATCTCACCCCAGGCGCCAAGCTGCCTAAATCTCATTTATACAATCTCTCCCAACCTGAAAGGGTCGCTATGCGTGCTTATAACTCTGAGAGTCTGAGAAAGGGACACATACGACCCTCGAAGTCACCTGTTGCCGCTAATTTTTTCTTTGTTAAGAAAAAAGATGGTTCTTTAAGACCATGTCTGGATTTCATGGAGCTGAACAGTATCACAATTCGTGACCCTTATCCGCTTCCTCTGATCCTGGACCTGTTTAACCAGATTGTTGGGGCTAAAGTTTTTTCCAAGTTGGATCTAAGAGGGGCATACAACCTGGTCAGGGTCAGAGAAGGAGACGAATGGAAGACGGCCTTCAATACCCCTGAGGGTCATTTTGAGAATTTGGTTATGCCTTTTGGTTTGATGAATGCTCCAGCCGTCTTTCAGCATTTTGTGAACAGCATTTTTTTTATCATTTAATGGGGAAATTTGTATTAGTGTATCTAGATTACATTTTGATTTTTTCTCCCGATTTCAAAACTCATAAGGAATACTTACGTCAGGTCTTGCTCATCCTGCGGGAGAATAAATTGTACGCTAAACTGGAAAAATGTGTGTTTGCGGTTCCAGAAATTCAATTTCTGGGGTTTCTTCTCTCCGCTTCTGGTTTTCGCATGGACCCCGAGAAGGTCCGCGCTGTGCTTGAGTGGGAGCTTCCTGAGAATCAGAAGGCACTGATGCGTTTTTGGGGTTTTGCCAATTATTACAGGAAGTTTATTTTGAATTATTCCTCTGTTGTTAAACCACTAACTGATGTGACTAGAAAGGGGGTAGATTTTTCCTCCTGGTCGGTAGAGGCGCATGAGCCTTTTCTAATATCAAGGAGAGTTTTGCTTCCACTCCCATCTTGGTACAACCTAATATTTCTCTACCCTTCATAGTTGAGGTTGATGCTTCTGAGGTGGGTGTGGGTGCGGTCTTGTCTCAGGGTCCCTCTCCTGCCAAATGGCGACCGTGTGCCTTTTTCTCGAAGAAACTCTCCTCCGCAGAGAGAAATTACGATGTGGGAGATAGGGAGTTGTTGCTCATCAAGTTAGCTTTCGAGGAATGGCGCCATTGGCTAGAGGGAACCAGACACCCTATTACCGTGTTTATGACCATAAGAATCTGGCCTACTAGGAGTCAGCCAAGCTTCTGAACCCAAGACAGGCCAGATGGTCTTTGTTCTTTTCAAGGTTTAATTTTGTTTTCACGTTCCGCCCTGGGGTTAAGAATGTGAAGGCGGATGCCCTGTCATGTTGTTTTCCGGGAGGTAAGAATTTTGAAGGCCCGGGTCCCATTTTGGCTGAAGGTGTGGTGGTCTCTGCTCTTTATCCTGAATTGGAGGCAGAGGTTCAGGTAGCCCAGTCAGAGGCTCCTGATCTTTGTCCTCCTGGGAGGTTGTTTGTGCCTCTCGATTTAAGACACAAGATTTTTAAGGAGCACCACGATACTGTCCTTGCTGGGCACCCGGGGGCAAGAGCCACAGTGGATCTCATCGCTCGGAGATTCTGGTGGCCGGCGCTTCGTAAGTCGGTTGAGGGTTTTGTGGCAGCCTGCGAGACCTGCGCTGGTGCCAAAGTCCCTCATTCACGGCCATCAGGTCCTCTCCTTCAGTTACCCATTCCTTCCCGTCCTTGGACACATCTGTCCATGGACTTCATTACGGACCTGCCTCGGTCCTCGGGGAAGACTGTGATTCCGGTGGTGGTGGACCGTTTTAGCAAAATGGTGCATTTCATTCCTTTTCCTGGCTTGCCCAATGCTAAGACGCTGGCGCAGGCATTTATTGATCACATTGTCAAATTGCATGGTTTTCCTTCAGACATAGTCTCTGATAGGGGCACACAGTTTGTTTCCAGATTCTGGAAGGCTTTCTGTTCTCGCTTGGGGGTTCGGTTGTCATTCTCTTCTGCTTTCAACCCGCAGTCGAATGGTCAGACAGAGCGCGTCAATCAGAATCTTGAGACATATCTGCGCTGTTTTGTGGCGGAGAATCAGGAGGATTGGTGTTCGTTTTTGTCCCTTGCTGAGTTTGCTTTAAATAACTGTCGTCAGGAGTCCTCTGATAAGTCACCATTTCTTGGTGCATATGGGTTTCATCCGCAGTTTGGGACATTCTCTGGAGAAGGGTCTTCTGGTTTACCTGATGAGGACAGATTCTCCTCGTCTTTGTCATCTATTTGGCAAAAGATTCAGGATAATCTAAAGAGCATGAGTGAGAGATATAAGCGTGTGGCGGATAAGAGACGTGTGCCTGGTCCGGACCTGAATGTTGGTGATCTGGTGTGGTTATCTACTAAGAATATCAAATTGAAGGTTCCTAAGTTTATTGGGCCTTACAAAATCTTGTCCGTCATCAATCCTGTTGCCTACCGTCTTGATCTTCCTCAGACTTGGAAGATCCATAATGTTTTTCATAAGTCCTTATTAAAACCTTATGTCCAACCCATTGTACCCTCGTCTTTGCCTTCTCCTCCGATTGTGGTTGATGGTAATCTTGAATTTCAGGTCTCTAGGATTGTGGATTCCCGTGTTGTCCGCGGTTCTCTCCAGTACCTTGTTCATTGGGAGGGTTATGGTCCTGAGGAGAGGATGTGGGTCCCAGTGACGGACATTAAGGCCACTCGTCTCATCAGGGCTTTCCATAGGTCCCATCCTGAGAAGGTGGGCTCTGAGTGTCCGGAGTCCACTCGTAGAAGGAGGGGTACTGTCACCACCAGACATCTGAGAAGCTCTGACAGACGTCCTTCAGAACCTCCTCCTTGAGGTTCCTTTTGTTTTGCTTTCATTTTCTCATCTCGTTAGCCTCTCTCAGCTGTCATGTAGTTGCACTGATTGCATCCCTTTAAATCCCTTCCCATACTGCATCACTTTGCGGTTTATAGAACTTCTTGGAGTGTGTGCATGTTGGATGCTACTACTGAGTCTTCTACAGATAAGTTTTGTTCATTCATTTGTATTTTCCTGTTTGCTGGATCCCAGGTGACCCTGACTCCCTCCGTATCAAGTGTAGGGAGCCGGTGGTCGTGTCCCCTCACTATTATAGGGTGTTCAGGTGTTATACAGTCGAGGAACGAGGATATGCGATCATCTACCTTTGAGATTTTTGCATAGGCTGAGCAGTTAGGGAGAGAACCAGGTCTGTTGCAGGGCTATCCCTTTGGTTCCTTAGTTTTGGATCCAGTCAGTCGGATCTTCATTTTGTGTCTTCTAGTTTTCTGTACACCTTCCGTGACAGGGTCAGGCCAGACTGTTATATAGTGTTTTCTGGAGTATTATCATCAAATCTCATTATAATTTTGATAAATTGAATGTACAGAATAGTTGGAAATTATTTCTTACCATTTTGTATCCTTCATTGTGCACTTATATAGAGAAAACTCCACTACTAAATCTTGTTATAGTCATTTCTGATTTTATCTACTTTATAAGGCGTGTGTACAGTACTGTATGTGTCTACACTTTTCCATAAGATTTCTGTTGCTGTTTGACAGTCAAAATAGCTTAGTGTACCAGGATACTCTATCCAATAAATAGATTTATTGGAAATCTGATGGAAATTTGATGGACCCATCATTGATCAATAGTGATGGACAAACATCCACCAGGACGGTTTGCGAACCGCAAGTTCGCAGCGGGCTCTATTCATTTAATGGCAGACGAACCTTAAAAACCTTCAGCTCATATTTGCAGCCACCAAATACTTAGAAGTGTACAAATAGTCCCACAACATGGACAGTGACATACTAGAAGGGGATCAATGACAAAAATTCCAACTAAAAATTTGTATCTTAATCAGGGGACCTTTTTATGTGTCTTAAAGGGAAATTCTCTAAAATATGCCCTGTTGGAGCCTAGAATTTTTTTATTTTAGGCCACAGGAGTATGGGCCTTAAAAATTAGGCATTCACCTGACATAAAATAAGTTCTGATTATGTGGCTCGAGGTACATTATGCGGTCAATGGATAAAATTTTTACTGTAGGCTACTGGACTACAGGCACCAAACATTAGGCATTCACCGGACAGAAAAGATCAAGTGATTATGTGGCCGGAGTTATATTACATGGTCAATGGATATCAATTTTACTGCAGGCCAGTACAAATACAGGTCAAATATATATGTTTAAAAGAACTAAAAATATAAAATTGGATTAAAAACATGGCTAACGAAACACCCCCCTCTTGAAAAAAAACCTAATGATAATAGTTGAAATTCGATAACACGTGGTCGTCACTGGTGTTGAATTCCTCCGAGGCCTCAACAATTATTCATTCAGCGTACATAAAAGAACAAGTAAGTATGTGGCTGGAGGTAGGTTATACGGTCATTGGATATAAATTTTCCAGCAGGCCAGTGTACTACAGGCCACAAAAGTTATGCATTCAGCGTACATAAAAGAACAAGTAAGTGGCTGAAGGTAGATTACACGGTCATTGGATATCAATTTTCCAGCAGGCCAGTGTACTATAGGCCCCAAAAGTTTTGCATTCAGCGTACATAAAAGAAATAGTAATTAAGTGGCTGAAGGTAGATTGCACGGTCATTGGATATAAATTTTCCAGCAGGCCAGTGTACTATAGGCCCCAAAAATTATGCATTCAGCGTACCTAAAAGAACAAGTAAGTATGTGGCTGGATGTCTATTAGATGGTCAATGAATATCAATTTTACTGAAGGCCAGTACAAATACAGGTCAAATACATATGTTTAAAAGAACTAAAAATATAAAATTGGATTAAAAACATGGCTAACGAAATCCCCTCTCTTGAAAAAAAAACCTAATAATAATAGTTGAAATACGTGGTCGTCAAAGGTGTTAAATTCCTCCGAGGCCCAAAACATTAGGCATTCAACAGACAGAAAAGGCCTTTTATGCTTCTGTATTTACCTAAGACAGGGACCAATATTTGTTCTGGGTGGCGGCGGATATTTGTTGGCTGGCATGAGGAAATTCAATTAAACGTGGTCGTCACAGGTGTTGAATTCCTCTGAGATCCATGCCTCATTCATTTATAGAAATGTGAGGTAGTTCACACTAATGTGAGCTAGGCGAGTGCGCTTATCGGGCACGATCCCCCCCTGCTGTGCTGAACGACCTTTTGGACACGATACTGGATGAAGGGCAAGCCAACAGTTCCATGGCAAATTGTGCCAGCTCTGGCCACAGGTCAAGCCTCCACACCAAGTATTCCAGGGGTTCCTTGCTTCTCAGAGCGTCTACATCAGCCGATAACCCAATGTAGTCGGACACCTATTGGTCTAGGCGTTCCTTGAGGCTTGATCTGGAGGGCGGCTGTTGATGGGTTGGTTGCAAGAATGATCTCATATCCGAAGTGACCAACACCTTTTTTCAAACCGCCCTCTTTTTGCATGCGCTGTTGGATCAGTACCTGCAACTGTTTCTCTGTGAGTGGAAATTCCTCTGCCAGCGCCCGCAAAAGCAAAATGCAGCATTTATCGAAGCAAGGCCTGGAAATGTTGCATTCTGACAGCCCTCTGTGATGGTGGTAACATGTCTGTCATTTTGTGTTTCTACCGGGGGTCTAAGTATGTTGCCACCCAGTACTGGTCCTTGGCCTTTTGGCTTTTTATACGGGGGTCCCGTCATTTGCACTAAACTGGAAGCAGTGCAGTGGCCTGGCTCCTGCTCATCGTCCAGGATAATGTCATCCTCCCACCAGCCACAGACAACACCAGGGATCGCAGAAACTTTTAAAGCATGCTCTTCTTGCTCCTCCTCCACCCCGGCACCATCCTCCTCTGACTCCTCTTCAGACTCCTGTTGACTTGTTTCAGATGGAGTAGCCCCCCCCTGGTAATTCATCCAGCATTGTGACTTACTCATCTTCCTGCTCTTGCTCCTCGACGGCTTGATCAATGACACAACGCAATGCACGCTCCACAATGAAGGCGTAAGGTACAATGTCACTGATGGTGCCATGGCTGCAACTGATCAGTTTGGTGATCTCATCAAATGGCCGCAGAAGTTTGCCTGCGTTGCTCATGAGCAACCACCGTCATGGTGAAAAAACCATGCTCCCCAGAACCTGTCCTGCCGCAGAGTTCGTACAGGTAGTCGTTAACTGCAAGTTTCTGCTGAGCAGCCTATCAAGCATATACAAGGTGGAGTTCTATCGCGTCGGTCAGTCACAAATGAGACGCCTGACGGGCAGGTGGTGTTGCCGCCGAACGTCAGCAAGGCGAACCATGGCCGTGTAAGATCTTCTAAAATGGGCAGATATTTTACTAGCCTGCTGCAAGACGTCCTGGACCTCGGGGTATTTGGCAATGAATCGCTGCACGACTAAGTTCAGGACGTGGGTTATGTATTGCACGTGTGTAATTTCCTTCCTGGTACCTTCCATTGTGGTGTGCCATTGGCCACACATTTTCTAAAGGCCTCCGAGTCCACCAATTTATATGGCAGTAGTTGGCGGTCTAGCAGTTCCGACAAGTCGGCAGTCAGCCATTGGGCAAGAAGGTTATCTGGAGTCATCATCTTTTTTCGCTCGAACATTTGAGCCACGGAAGCCTGCCTTTGCCAGATGAACGCGATGACGGCACTGTGGAAGGTGGAGTGGAGGACAAATGTGAGGAGAGAGGAGAAGGGGAAGGAGAAGAGGTAGGACGTGGAGCACCAGGAGTGTGTCTTTGTGGGTTTTGACGGTGTTTCTCCCACTGGGCTCAGTGATGGGAGGCCAGGTGCCTTCTTAAGGCGGTCATCCCTAGGTGAGTGTTGGGCTTACCGCGACTTATGCGTTGACAGTACAGGCTGCAGATGGCAACACTATTGTCAGCAGCGGACACGTTAAAAAAAAGCCCACACTGCGGAGCCATGTGCCTGCGTCCTGGGAGCGCTAGATGTGACCATGCATGGTGGATGGCTTGTTCCAGATACATTAGCAGTCTGCTTTTTGCTTCCTGTGCACTGTAAGTTCTGCCTGCTTCTCCTCCTTCTCCTCCCTATCTGCTGCTCCGTCTCTCCCTCTGAACTCCCCTCCTCTTCCTCTATTGTGGGCACCAACATGACGTCCCCTTCACCACCACTGACATTAGAGATCTCGGAGTAGGCAGCAACAGCAAGGACCACCCTCCTTGGGCTAATCTGAGTACTGTTGTCAGACTGCTGGTTGGCGACCGTTGATACCTCCTCTTCCTGATCCAATGTCAAGAATGGCTGTGCATCGATAAGGTCTCATAATGGATGGGGAAATAATTACTCTGTCTCGAGCGGAGGGGATATGGTGGTGGAGGTGTCTTTGGGGGTGCATACAGCAGAGAGTTAAGAGGGTACAGATAGAGAGGATGAGGAGGCTGCAGAAGCGGAAGGCTGAGTGAGACACTCAATCAACTCTAGTGCGTCCTTTGACGTAATCGCACGCACCTTCTGCAACTTCCCACTTAGGCTCCAGCTTGGTGCACCTGCCTGACCCCTACCATCGCTGCGGAATGGCCTGCCTCTTCCTCTGCCTGTCATTTTCCTTCCGTTTTTTTTGCGGATCCATTGAAATGAATTGTTCCGTATACAGTCCATATAAGGAACGCAAAAAAAAAAGGAACGTAAATGTAAAAAAGAAACGTTCATGTGCAAGAGGCCTTAGAAATGATATTATAAGTATATTACACCCCTCATTAAGTCACACCTATCCATAGCACACCTATACCGGTCCTTAAAAGGACTTTTGTGGCCCTATTAGCTAGAGTTTGTTGTCCCTAACAGTCTGTCCCCGCTCCACACAGCAACCTCTCCCTACACTAGCTGAATGTAAAATGGCGGCCAGATCAGGTTTATTTATAAGGTAGGGGGTATGTCCATGTGCTGAAACGTCTCAATTGGCTTTCCTGTACCACCTGATGGATGTGTCATGGGTCAAAATTCTTCACAATGTAAAAGAATACGGCGCCGGCGGACATCGCCATATGTTCGCCCATTCGGCGAACCGCGAATGAGCAAAGTTTGCCGCAAAATGACCGCCGAGCGAACCGCAAGGCCATCTCTCTTGGTCAATGTAATTAAAAATTGATCATGTCACCTAATGGATTCTCTTCCAGACATATACAGGACAAATGTAATGTATAGTTGACTTCCAGAATTCAGAGTTATTGCTGATTATGCCTGTTTAATTATGTTGATTCTACAATGGTGTCCTTGGCGTCTTTGGATTTTCACATAGAGATGGGCTTCCTCTGTCAGTCTATCGGCTCTTTGTGACATGATCATTAGGCATCAATGGCTTACAATTAGAGATGAGCGAATCGAAGCTGACGAAGTGGAATTCGATTAGAATTTCAGGAATCGTAGTATCAAATTGCAATTTTCCTAAAATGGCGGCTACACGTGTGAGGACTGATGACATGGGGCAAGGAACTCTGGGAAGGCGGGATCACCCATATTGACATGCCTGCATGCAGTCAAGCAACAGCCAACCAGCCCTGTGATGTCACAGCCCTATAAATATGGCAGCCATTTTAGATTCTACCATTTTCCAGCGTTCAGAGTGCAGGGACAGACATGTGAAGGCGCTGGGGACAGCAATTGGAAAAACCTCATTGTGAAAAAAACTATTTATAAGTGCGGGGAAACGATAGGGAGGTATCATTTCACAGCATCTTAGTGCAGGGACAGACGTCAGAAGGCGCTAGGGACATTGATAGGAGAGCAATTTACAAGTGCAGGGAAAGATTATTTGGGGATCCAAATAGCCATTATACAGCTCTGTCATTCCAGCTATTTGTTATTGGGCTGCAAGTGCTATGTTGAAAAGCCTTTAGTGGCTTATATCTTAGTATATTTAGTATTTTATATCAGTACTACAATAAAAATATATACGCATTTCACTTCTGCAGTTATCTCTGTTGAAAGCATATAGAGGCGTATTACAGTAAAAAAAGAAAAATATATTCTCAGTTTGACAACTCTGTAAAGGTACTTAAGAAAGAGGGGCGCAGACTCGAATGAAAATGCTCAAACATTAGTCCTCCGAAGACAAACATTCCCTAATTGCACACCTGAAAAAATATCAGACACTGATCAACAAGAAAAAGTCTGTATTCCTGTCTCAGGGGATTGCAAATGCAGCCAACAGACCTGACCAGCTTTTCCGCACAGTTAACAACCTCTGCAACCCATCGTGCTGGAAATCCAGCATCAGACCTTCACAAGACCTGTGTGAGAAATTTGCCCACTTCTTCTCAAAGTCTCCTCCATACGATCTGCCATTCAATCCACAGCACCGGAAACCAAAGCAGAGCCATATAATGGATGCAAAAATAGCCATGGTCTGATTTTAAGGTAATTACTGAAGAAGATATTCTAGATATCCTATTAAACCTTTGCCAAACTACCTGCGAACTAGACCCTGGCCCAACTAAGTTCATGTTGAAATGCCCTGAGCTATATAGACCAGCATTTCACAAAATAATCAACTGTTCCTTACAAGAAGGCAGGTTTCCCACCTGTCTGAAAGAAGCAATTGTCAGGCCGCTACTCAAGAATAGTGATGTCCCGAATAGTTCCCGGCGAACATAGCTTGTTTGCGTTCGCCGCTGCGGGCGAACATATGCGATGTTCGGTCCGCCCCCTATACATCATCATTGAGTAAACTTTGAACCTCTACCTCACAGTCAGCAGACGCATTACAGCCAATCAGCAGCAGACCCTCACTCCCAGACCCTCCCACCTCCTGGACAGCATCAATTTTAGATTCATTCGGAAACTGCATTCACAGAGAGTGGAGGGACAGTACTGCTGCTGCTGCTGATTCAATAGGGAAAGCGTTAGCTAGGGCATTGTTCTGTGTCCACAGACTCATCTGCTGTAAGGACAGCGTCCTGACAGCACCCCAAAAAGCCCTTTTCAGGGCTGGTACATCAGTCTGCTTTTTTTTCATATATATATTGCAGTTGCCTGGCTGTCCGTTCGTGAGAGGCTGCAGGCTCAGTCACAGACAGCACGTGCACACCATTCATACAGGGTGTGACAGAAAATACCTCACAGATAAAAAATAATTATATTTAATATTTTTCTGTGATCTAATCACATTTGCAAGCCCGTGTGTGTCAGGCCCACACAGACTGCATTGTGCCCACTGGCTAGTGGCTAGGCCTGCACTCATACCGTTACAGGGTGTCATTCACTCAAATACCTTGCAGAAAAAAAAATGATATTTAATTTTTTTTGGGATCTAATCACATTTGCAAGCCCGTGTGTGTCAGGCGCCCACACATACTGTATTGTGGCCACTGGCTAGTGGCTGGCTAGGCCTGCACTCATACTGTTAAAGGGTGTCATTCACTCAAATACCTTGCAGAAAAAAAAATTCTATTTAAAATTTAACTTTGATCTAATCACATTTGCAAGCCCGTGTGTGTCAGGCCCACACAGACTGTACTGTGCCCACTGGCTAGTGGCTGGTTCGGCCTGCACTCATACCAATACAGGGTGTCATTTACCCAAATACCTTGAAGAAAAAAAAATATTCTATTTTAAATTTAACTGTAATCTAATCACATTTGCAAGCCAGTGTGTGTCAGGCGCCCACACATACTGTATTGTGTCCACTGGCTAGTGGCTAGACCTGCACTCATACCGTTACAGGGTGTCATTCACTCAAATATCTTTTCAGATAAAAAAAATTATATTTTAAATTTAACTGTGATCTAATCACATTTGCAAGCCCGTGTGTGTCAGGCCCCCACACATACTGTATTGTGGCCACTGGCTAGTGGCTGGCTAGGCCTGCACTCATACCATTACAGGGTGTAATTCACTCAAATACCTTGCAGAAAAAAAATTATATTTAAAATTTAACTGTGATCTAATCACATTTGCAAGCCCGTGTGTGTCAGGTTCACACATTCTGTATTGTGCCCACTGGCTAGTGGCTAGGCCTGCACTCATACCGTTACAGGGTGTCATTTACTCAAATACCTTTCAGATAAAAAAATATATATTTTAAATTTAACTGTGATCTAATCACATTTGCAAGCCCGTGTGTGTCAGGTTCACACATTCTGTATTGTGTCCACTGGCTAGTGGCTGGTTAGGCCTGCACTCATACCGTTACAGGGTGTCATTTACTCAAATACCTTTCAGATAAAAAAATATATATTTTAAATTTAACTGTAATCTAATCACATTTGCAAGTCCGTGTGTGTCAGGCCCCCACACATACTGTATTGTGCCCACTGGCTAGTGGCTAGGCCTGCACTTATACCGTTACAGGGTGTCTTTCACTCAAATACCTTTCAGATAAAAAAAAAAATATTAAAATTTAACTGTAAACTAATCACATTTGCAAGCCCGTCTGTGTCAGGCCCCCCACACAATCTGTATTGTGGCCACTGGCTAGTGGCTGGCTAGGCCTGCACTCATACCATTACAGGGTGTAATTCACTCAAATACCTTGCAGAAAAAAAAATTGATTTAAAATTTAACTGTGATCTAATCACATTTGCAAGCCCGTGTGTGTCAGGTTCACACATTCTGTATTGTGCCCACTGGCTAGTGGCTAGGCCTGCACTCATACCGTTACAGGGTGTCATTTACTCAAATACCTTTCAGATAAAAAAATATATATTTTAAATTTAACTGTGATCTAATCACATTTGCAAGCCCGTGTGTGTCAGGCCAACACATACTGTATTTTTCCCACTGGATAGTGGTTAGGCCTGCACTCATACCGTTACAGGATGTCATTCACCCAAATACCTTGCAGAAAAAAAAAATTGATTTAAAATTTTTCTGTGATCTAATCACATTTGCAAGCCCGTGTGCATCAGGCCCACACATTCTGTATTGTGCCCACTGGCTAGTGGCTAGGCCTGCACTCATATCGTTACAGGGTGTCATTCACTCAAATACCTTGCAGAAATTTTTTTTATATTTAATATTTTTGGGGATCTAATCACATTTGCAAGCCCGTGTGTGTCAGGCGCCCACACATACTGTATTGTGGCCACTGGCTAGTGGCTGGCTAGGCCTGCACTCATACCGTTACAGGGTGTCATTCACTCAAATACCTTGCAGAAAAAAAATTCTATTTAAAATTTAACTCAAAATACCTCACAGATAAAAAATAATTATATTTAATATTTTTCTGTGAGCTAATCACATTTGCAAGCCCGTGTGTGTCAGGCCAACACATACTGTATTGTGCTCACTGGCTAGTGGCTAGGCCTGCACTCATACCGTTACAGGGTGTCATTCACTCAAATACCTTTCAGATAAAAAAAAATATATTTTACATTTAACTGTGATCTAATCACATTTGCAAGCCCGTGTGTGTCAGGCCCCCACACATACTGTATTGTGTCCACTGGCTAGTGGCTAGGCCTGCACTCATACCGTTACAGAGTGTCATTAACTCAAATACCTTGCAGATAAAATAAATCCTATTGAAAATTTTTCTGTGAAATAATCACATTTGCAAGCCCGTGTGTGTCAGGCACACACAGACTGTACTGTGCCCACTGCCCACCACTTATATAGGGTGGCACAGTACCTTGCACGCATAGTAACACTTATCTATTAAAAAATGACAGGCAGAGGCAGGCCACGCCACAGGGGCCGTAGTGTTCGTGGTGCTTTGATTTCCACTGGCCCTGGAATAATGCCCAGTGTTCAGAGGCCACGTACCCTGAACCCAAAAACTTCTGAGAAAATAGTTGACTGGCTTACACAGGACACCCAATCTTCAACAGCTTCCGCTAAGAACCTTGACGCACCATCCTCCTCCAGCTCAGCTTTGGTCACCACTCTCCCGCCCGCCGCCACCGCCACCACTACCACCACAGCCACCACAGCCGCTTCACTTGATCCCTCTGAGGAGTTATTTACACATCAGTTGGATGAAATTAGTGATGAGCAACCATTATTGCCAGGGGATGTAGATAACAGGGATATGTCTCAGTCAGGCAGCATTACACACATGGACGTACAGTGTGATGATGATGATCATGTTGTACCCGCTGCTGCTTCCTTTGCTGAGGTGTCAGATACAAGTGAAGTGGTTGATGATGACGATGTGTCCGTGGATGCCACGTGGGTGCCTGCTCGAAGAGAAGAAGAAGAGGGGGAAAGTTCAGAAGGGGAGACAGAGAGAAGGAGGAGACGAGTTGGAAGCAGGGGGAGGTCGTCGCAAGGAGCTATTGGCACAGTCAGACAGCATTTATCGGCACCCAGGGTCAGCCAGACAGCACGCCAATCAACGCATGCTGTTGCCACCACCAGAATGCCGTCATTGCAAAGCTCAGCAGTGTGGCATTTTTTTTGTGTGTCTGCCTCTGACAACAGCGATGCCATTTGCAACCTGTGCCAAAAGAAACTGAGTCGTGGGAAATCCAACACTCACCTAGGTACAACTGCTTTGCGAAGGCACATGATCACACATCACAAACGCCTATGGGATCAACACATGATGACGAATAGAAGCAGCACACAAGCTCAAAGCCACCATCCTCCTCCTGGTCCAGCATCTTCAGCCACGTCAACCACTGCTGTCCTCCTTGCCCCCTCTCAACCACCCGCCACTCCGCCTCTCACCTTGAGCAGTTCCATCTCATCTGCCCACAGTCAGTTGTCTGTAAAGGAAATGTTTGAGCGTAAGAATCCAATGTCACAGAGTCACCCCCTTGCCCGGCATCTGACAGCTGGCTTGACGGAACTCTTAGCCCGCCATCTTTTACCATACCAACTAGTGGAGTCTGAGGCCTTCAAAAAACTTGTCGCTATTGGGACACCACAGTGGAAGGTACCCGGACGAAATTATTTTTCTAATAAGGCAATCCCAAACCGCTACTCGGTGATTGAAAAGGAAGTCATGGCATCTCTGGCATACAGTGTTGGGGCAAGGGTCCATCTGACCACTGATACCTGGTCTGCAAAGCACGGTCAGGGCAGGTATATCACCTACACTGCGCATTGGGTCAACCTGCTGACGGCTGCCAAGCATGGAATGCGTGGCTCTGCAGTGGAGTTGGTGACACCGCCACGACTTGCAGGCAGACCTACTGCCACCTCCTCTACTCCTCCTACTCCATCCTCTTCCATAACCTCCTCGGCTGAGTCCTCTTCTGCTGCGGTGTCTGGCTGCACATCAACTGAATCCCCCCAGCTCTCCAGGAGCTATTCCACATCCCGGATATGACAGTGTCACGCTGTCTTGGGGTTGACTTGCCTAAAAGCAGAGAGCCACACCGGACCAGCACTCCTGTCCACCCTGAACGCACAGGTGGATCAGTGGCTGACCCCACACCAACTGGAGATCAGCAAAGTGGTGTGGGACAATGGAAGCAATTTGTTGGTGGCATTGAATTTGGGCAAGTTGTCACATGTGCCGTGCATGGCACATGTGTTGAATCTCATCGTACAACGCTTTGTGTCTAAGTACCCAAGCTTACAGGACGTCCTCAAGCAGGCCAGGAAGGTGCGTGGCCATTTCAGGCGTTCCAACATGGCCATGGCGCACTTTTCAGACATTCAGCGCCGAAACAACATGCCAGTGAAGTGCTTGATTTGCGACAGCCCGACACGTTGGAATTCAACACTCCTAATGTTCGACCACCTGCTCCAACAAGAAAAAGCCGTCAAGGAGTATTTGTATGACCGGGGTGCTAGGACAGCCTCTGCGGAGCTGGGAATTTTTTTGCCACGTTACTGGACGCTCATGCGCAATGCCTATAGGCTCATGCATGCTTTTGAGGAGGTGACAAACCTAGTCAGTCGCACCAAAGGCACCATCAGCGACCTCATGTCATTTGTTTTCTTCCTGGAGCGTGCCCTGCAAAGAGTGCTGGATCAGGCTGTAGATGAGCGTGAAGAGGAAGAGGAAGAGTTGTGATCACCATCACCACCAGAAACAGCCTTGTCATCATCGCTTGCCGGACCTGCGGCAATGCTGCAAGAGGAGTATGAGGAACAGGAGTCAGAGGAGGAATGTGGCTTTGTGGAGGAGGAAGACCAACCACAGCAGGCATCCCAGGGTGCTCGTTGTTGTCACCTTTCTAGGACCCGTGGTCTTGTACGTGGCTGTGGGGAAGAACAGACCGTCAATGACATCAGTGAGGAGGAGGAACGGGAAATGAGTACCTCGGCATCCAACCATGTGCAAATGGGATCTTTCATGCTGTCATGTCTGTTGCGGGACCCTCGTATAAAAAGGATGAAGGAGAACGACCTGTACTGGGTGGCCGCGCTACTAGACCCCCGGTATAAGCAGAAAGTGGCGGAAATGTTACCAAATTACCGGAAGTCAGAAAGGATGCATCAGTTCAAAACCAAACTAAAAAATATGCTTTACACAGCTTATAAGGGGGATGTCACAGCACAACGGGAATCTAACTGGGGAAGAGGTGAAAGTAATCCTCCTCCTACCACGACCACGGCGGCAAGGACAGGACGCTTTACAGATGTGATGTTGATGGAGGACATGCAGAGCTTTTTCAGTCCTACACATTGCCACAGCCCTTCGGGATCCAGCCTTAGAGAACGACTCGACCGACAGGTGGCAGACTACCTCGCCTTAACTGCAGATATTGACACTCTGAGGAGCGATGAACCCCTTGACTACTGGGTGTGCAGGCTTGACCTGTGGCCTGAGCTATCCCAGTTTGCAATAGAACTTCTGGCCTGCCCCGCTTCAAGTGTCCTGTCAGAAAGGACCTTCGTTGCAGCAGGAGGCATTGTCACTGACAAAAGAAGTCGCCTCGGTCAAAAAAGTGTTGATTACCTCACCTTCATTAAGATGAATGAGGCATGGATCCCGAAGGGACTGACAGTAGGGGATACGTTTAACTAACAAAAGGCCTGACATGCCTTGGCCTCAAAATGGTCCCCACGCTGCTGTATTTAATGTCTGCATACCGGATGACTTTTGTGAATTCTCCGCCACCAACTAGGGTTAAAGCCGCAATGTTTTAGTCACCTTTCTGCCTTGAAAACATACATTTTTCCGGCCGCTGCTACAACAACGGCTGCAACAATAACATTGTTTTTCAGGCATGTGTACATGCCTTATTTTTCTGGCCTCTGGTGCTGCACTGTGGCTGCAAAAACAAAACAAAAAAAAGGCACATACAAATGTCAATTCCCCTTTCGTGATCATTACCTTGTTGTGGTGAAGGGGCTTGCGTATAACAATGAAGCGATCATCACCTTTATGAGTGTGTTGGCAATTTTACCACACCCCAGATAATAAGACCGTTGCTTCATTATGATCAGACCAAAAGCGATCGGGACGGCTGGATGTTTTTTCATAGAAAAAAACGTAATTTTTTATTTTATTTTTTTAAGTTGTATGGGTGGGTTTTTAATACATAAAATAAAAAAATCATAATAAAGTCTCTTAATAGTTTATTAGAAATAATGCAGACAATTAAAAAAATCCCCAACAATTCCAATACAAATCAAGTACAAAGCTCAGAACTAAATTATTCCAGGATGTCGTAATGGTTCGTTAATTCGACAATGGTTAATCAATTCGACACACGTCCCCGGATAGGGAACGTAACAGGGATTAAACTGGTAGGAATAGTACTAGTTAAGATACCACTCATATAGGGTGTCACAGCACATTGCTCCGTGCACGCGCAGTGCCCCAACTTGGGAGTAAGAGGACCAACCAAGCTGCTTTTTCCATTTTCCTGTTCCTAAAATCAATTCAGTTTAGTGTATCAGAGTTTGGTCTGTCACTGTGAAGGCAGTCGAAGGTACCCGGCCTAAATTTTTTTTCACAAAAGGCAATCCTACCCTGATATGGGACGTAACAGGGATTAAACTGATGAGAATAGTACTACAGAAAATAGCACTAATATCAGGTGTGACAGTAAATTGCACGGCGCAGACGCAGTGACCGTGGCGTGGATTCAAACAAAGGGGAGGGAGACAGCAATTTTTTAAACATCTCCCCGATCGAAAAATCTATTTAATAAATGGACCCCAGATTGGGGATCTAACAGGGATTAAACTGATGAGAAGAGAGAACTATAGAAAATAGCACTCATTTTGGGTGGGACAGTAAATTGCACGGCACAAACGCAGTGACAGTGGATTCAAACAAAGGGTAGGGAGCCAGCGTTTTTTAACCATCTCCCCATTCGAAAAATCAATTCAATTCACCTTTCCGGGACCCTTGGTGTTGTACGTGGCTGGGTGGAGGAAGAAACCTTCAATGACATCAACGGGACATGGCTAGCTTGGTATCCAACCTTGTGCAAATGGGAAGTTTGCGGTTGGGCAAATGGACTGTTTGCGGTTGTTTGCGGTGCATTAAAAGGGGAGTTTGGTCTGTCAATGTCTGTGAAGCGGGCATAACCCTTACACTACCTGATCGATACAACATCATACCTGATCGCATACACACACTGGATGTTTTAAACCACGTTGTTAAAAAAAAAAATTGCATTGTTAGGTGATTTATGCCCTTTATGGATTAAATTCCAACTCTGCGTCAACTATGTAATTTTCCATGGGAGTTTTGCCATGGATCCCCCTCCGGCATGCCACAGTCCAGGTGTTAGTCCCCTTGAAACATCTTTTCCATCACTATTGTGGCCAGAAAGAGTCCCTGTGGGTTTTAAAATTCGCCTGCCTATAGAAGTCAATGGCGGTTTGCCCGGTTTGCACGTTCGCGAACATTTGTAGAAATTTGCATTTGCCATTCACGAACGGAAAATCTTATGTTCGCGACATCTCTACTCAAGAAACCATCCTTAGACCCAGATGCTCTAAACAGCTACAGACCTGTCTCCAATCTTCCTTTTCTGGGGAAAGTTATGGAAAAGGCTGTCTATTTCCACCACAGCTATGAAACAGCCCTCACCCAGATCTGCAATGATCTGCTCATGGCAAGAGACAGAGGTCAATGTTCCATCCTGATTTTGCTCGATCTCTCAGCGGCTTTTGACACAGTTGATCACGAAATCAGGCTACAAGAGTACTGTGGCATAGATGGCTTAGTTCTCCAGTGGTTCAACTCCTTCCTGGTTGGCAGAACTCAAAGGGTATCCTTGGGGCCCTTCCTCTCCAACCCTACACCACTAAAATATGGTGTACCCCAGGGTGCGATACTATCCCCTTTACTGTTCACCATATACATGCTGCCACTTGGAAAAATCATACAAAAACATGGCCTGACCTATCACTGCCATGCGGGTGACACCCAGCTATAGTTATCTTTCAAACCTGGCGTCACAGACCCTAAACACCTCATACCTCCAGCAGATCTCCCAAACCTTATTCATGCCTTCATCACTTCACGGTTGGACTACTCCATTGTTTTCTAAACAGGCCTTCCAAACAAAGACCTGCATCGCCTGCAATTAGTACAGAATGCCACTGTAAGGCTGTTTAGAAGCCAACCCTGCCATTGCCACATAACACCAACCCTTCGCTTCCTACACTGGCTACCAATAAAATGGAGAATTCTGTTTAAGATTTGCTTATTGACATTCAAATCCTTGCACAATCAAGGCCCTGGATACCTGAAGGACTTGTTGCAACTGCATCACACCCCCTACAATCTTAGATCAAAAGGATCTAATAACTTGATCACCCCAGAGTCCACCTCAAAACCTTTGGAGACAGAGCCTTCTGTCATTGCCCCCCTACACTTTGGAACTCCCTGCCACACCCAATTAGGACATCTCCATCCCTGGAAGCATTTAAGGCCAAACTGAAAAGCCACCTGTTTAGTCTGGCATTTATGAACACCTGACTATTTCCTCTGTAACACAGTCCAACCTGCAACCCAGTTATTTCTGTTGAAAGCGTATACGGGCGTATTTCAGTATAAAAACAAAAAAATATGCGCACTGCACTGTTGCAGTTATTTCTGGTGAAAGCGAATAGGGGAGTATTTCAGTACCACAAGAAAAATATATACACACTTCACTCTAAGTTTTTTATAATATTACATATTCTCAGTTCATTTCTGCAGGTAATTCTGGTGAAAGCATATAGTGGCCTATTTAAGTCCAACAAGAAAAATATATTTTCAGTTCACTTTTGCAGTTATTTCTGGTGAAAGCGTATAGGGGCATATTTTAGTGCTACAAGAAAAATATATTCTCAGTGCATTTCTGCAGTTAATTCTGGTGAAAGCGTATAGTGCCTATTTCAGTTAAACAAGAAAAATATATTCTCAGTTCACTTCTGCAGTTATTTATGTTGAAAGCATATATGGGCGTATTATAGTAAAAAAAAAATAGAAATACATATACATTATTTGTGGCAAAAGCGTTCAGTGGCCTATTTCAGTACAGAAAGAAAAATATATGCGCACTTTACTGGTGCATTTATTTCTGCTGAAAGCGTTTACTGGCCTATTTTAGTACAAAAAAATATATATATTCTCAGTTCACGTCGGCGGTTATATGTGTTGAAAGCATGGCTGGGAGACAGCAGGGTGGCAACAGTGTGAGGTCGGGAGCCAAACGTGCCCAGGTTAGAGCACCTGCTTCGCAGCAGCCTACCTACCCAGGAAGTAGTGGTGCAGGGGTCCACGTAAGTAGCGGCGGTAGCAGTCAGTTAGTGTGGAGGTTATATGTGTTGTTTTATATTTCAGTACAAAAAGAATACATTCTCAGTTCACGTCGGCAGCGGTTATAAATGCCTAGAAAGTGTTTAGTGGCCTATTTCAGTACACAAAGAAAAATACATTCTCAGTCCACGTCGGCGGCGGTTATATGTGTTAAAAGCGTTTAGTGGTCTATTTCAGTACGAACAGAAAAATACATTCTCAGTTCAACTCTGCGGTGGTTATATGTGTTGAAAGCGTTTAGTGCCCTATTTCAGTACTAAAAGAAAAATACAGACTGCTAAGAACCCAAACCATAACCAGGGGAACCATAACCACCACCCCCTCCCTCCTTTTCAACACCCCGTCTCCTAGGGAAATAAACCACACGACTACCAGATGTTGGGTGGTGATCGGCCACAGCTTTATTCACTTTCTCTTATCAACAAAAAACCAGAGCCTTGAACTGCTTGAACGTTACTCATCAGGAGTGGTATGCCAGCCGCTGGACTCCCAGTGGTCAAGTTTGCCATTTTTCCTTAACTCCATACTGCTATTTATGTTCGTACCGCCACGGAGGAGCCACTGTAAATCTACACGGGGCTCCGACCACCATCCAACATAAACATGGCATGCTCCACACCATCCTGTAGACCCGAAAGAAAAATATCAAGTCCGGTAGTAAAGCCCTGTTGTCTCCTACCAATTGCCGGTGGCGAACCACTTTACCCGATCGGGATCTAATAAAACAGGATATTAGTGTATTTATTGTTCTACGACATTTCTCCATAGCATCAGAGTCCCTAGCTGTATGCCAGACAACCTGTGGGACTATTTCTGACCAAACTAGGACCATCTCTGGAAAAAAGGAAGAAAAACGCTCCATGTCTGCCTGCATAAGGGTCATGAGCTCCGCCAACCTCAAGGAGCAAAGGTCATTCCCCCCAGCATGAATCACCAGAATGACGGGGCCAGTTGAGGACCTACTGATATCTACCACCTCAGGGAGGACTTAAGGCCACCGGAGACCACGGATTCCGTGCCAGAAGACATCCACCTCCCGAAAACCCAAAGTACGGCCTCCCAGACGGCAATCTGCTCTGTGCGCCGCCCAAAAGACATGAGTGACCGATAATCCAGACGGCTGGACGAAAAAGCACCTATGAAAAACAAACAATTTGAATAACTACAATCAATACAAGGGAACAAAACCGTGTAAAATAATATAATTTTATTTTTTGTTATTATTAATTTATTTTTATTTTTTATAGCAAGTCAGGGCGAATGTAAGTAGCAAAACAGGATGAACAGCCATCTGCCAATTCGCATAACCTCAGACTTGGAAAGGCCAGCCCTGGCAGCCTCCGCTGCAGCGCCAATTCGAAAAGAATGAGTCACAAACAAACAAGGGTCATAGCCCAACATATGTAAACATCTTTTAAACAGAGAAGTAAACTGAAACTTGGTAAGTAGGGAGAGGTCCTGGTGGACCAAGAAGTGATTACCAGCAGGGTGCAGTGCACTGTATTCGGTGACCAAACGTACAGGACATGCCGGGCCTGGGACCTGATGTAGGGGGAATCCAAGCACCTCTACCAAAAATGTCTGTTTTAGAAAGGCATATACGAAGCCGTACCGACACATTCCCCAGCAGTACGTCATTTGAGAGAAGCTCCCCTCCCCCCCGACTTTAAACGAGAAGGGGGTAGCAGTTCGCCAATTCTAAGAGCGGCAAAAAAGGATAGACTAAAACTGGTTGCTCACAGGGTAGCCTCGAAGGGGGAATTACATGTGGCCAAGCATGCAGAAATTAAAGCGCAAAGCAACTGATAAGAGATCGGGCGACGACACTCCATTCTAGCATACTCCTTGCGCCAACCTCTTAGGGCTTGCGTAACCAAAAAGGCTTTTGTAACATCGGGCCAAGCCAGGAGACGGGAGTGGAAGGCCACTCCCGATAGCCGTTTCTGGGCCACCGAGGCTGATAAGCCGAAGGAACGCAAGCGCAGTAAGAATTCCACCACCACCTGTAAGCGAACCTCATCCCTACTCAGATCACGGTCCCCACCTAAGGAAAGAAATTTGCTCCATGCCTTACCATGAGATCTCCAAGTAGTCGGGGTCACAGAGGATGAAATTAAAGACATCAGCTGCTGTCCACCAGCTGCCAGAGGTGCTGTGGACATGTCTCACCAACCGGACTCGCTTCTGGTAAGAGGGATCTGAAGTCCTGCCAACGAAACCGAGAGAGAGCGTCAGCAGTAAGGTTAGAGGTGCCCGGAACATGGCGGGCCCTGAAGTATATGTTATACTCCAAACAATGCACCACTAAATGACACAAAAGACTGAGAACCGGCAAGGACGAGGACGTTAGACTGGTAATACAATGAACCACACTCAAATTATCCATCCAAAAATAGACGTGCTGATTAGCCAACCTGGAGCCCCAGAGCTCAACTGCAACGATAATTGGAAAAATTTCCAATAGCGTTAGGTTTTTACAAATCCAGAAGAGGACCAATTGTCCGGCCAAGGCGAAGCGCACCAATCAGAGCCAAAAATCGCTCCAAAACTATAGGAGCCTGCTGCATCCGTATACAAGGAAAGATCAGAATTGGTGCATTCGCCTGACAAGAAGCAAGTGTGTCCGTTGTAGGAGGAAAGGAAAGCTTGCCACACTCTTAAATCCGCTTTCAAAGAACTAGTGATACGAATATGATGACGAGGGGAAGTAACACCGCGTGTGGCAAGGGACAAGCGACGGGAAAAAACCCGCCCCATGGGCATTACCCTACAAGCGAAAACTAAAAAACCTAGGAGGGATTGGACCTGAAAAAGGGTGGCTTTACGGATAGCTAAAAAACCTTGGACTAACCGAAACAATCTATCAAGTTTTTCCGTCGGTAAGCGGAAAACCATGTTAACAGAATCAATCTCAATGCCTAAGAACGAGAGGCAAGTGACCGGGCCCTCCGTTTTGTCAAGAGCTATGGGGACCCCAAAACGTTTCAACAAATATAGAAAAGTATTCAATAAAAACTGACAACCCTCACTGTCCCCCGGGTAAATGAACAAAAAATCGTCTAAATAGTGGATAATGGAACGGGAATCGGTTTTGTATCTAACAGCCCATTCCAGGAAAGAACTGAACATCTCAAAGTAGTGACAAGATATCGAACAACCCATAGGAAGGCAAGTGTCGTAGTAACACAGACCATCTACGCGGCACCCCAGCAATTGGTAGCAGTCCGGATGTACTGGGAGGAGACGGAAGGCGGATTCAATATCCGATTTCGCCATGAGGGCACCGCATCCAGCCTCCCTGACCAGGTAAACAGCTCTGTCAAAGGATACATAAGTGACCGAGGAGTCCTCAGGGAGAATAGCATCATTAACCGAATTACCCTTCGGGTGTGAAAGATGATGTATGAGCAGGAACTTACCCGGCTCCTTCTTAGGGACTACACCCAAAGGGGAAATACAGAGATTGGAGAATGGGGGGAGATAAAGGGGCCCTCCATCCTGCCCATAGCTACCTCTTTTGACACCTTCTCCCGGAGAACCTCAGGGTAATCTCTAGCTGACTTAAGATTGTCCAAAAAAAGGGGGTCCCTGCTGAGGATAAAGAGGATGAAGAAACCAAAAGTAAAACCAAAACGCAACTGGCCAGAAGCGGATTTATTGGGGTATAGGTCTAGCCAAGGCGCCATCCTGGTTATGGTCACTGGCGTCCTTATGCTCATCGTGGGAGGGTTTAGGGGGTTTTGTAAGGGGGCGGGAACAACGGGCAGCCGCGTGTGGGCCTCCGAAGGTGGAACATTCATGTTTATACCTACAAAGTCCAGCGAATAGGTCCCTCATTAAATAACCAACAGGCCCCCTGCCATCGCACGGCCACCGGTCCCTGGGCCGACAAGAACCCGGATCCGGTGGCCGCACCAAGAAAGGGGTGTCTATGTGACACCATTAACCAAAGCCACACGTCGGTGGCCTTGACACCCCATCCAATATCCGGTTGGAGAGAGACAACGAAATTCCTCATCATATCTCCACCAAGCGGAACCGCGATGGGCCTTGTAGGCACTGTAAATAGTGTCCTGGTACACAAACAGGTCCGAACAGCGTTCAGGATGACATTGGCCCATAATACATCCCAACACTGAAAATGCTTGGAGCCAATTATTCATGGTTTTAGAATCCCGGGGACGCCGTTCAAAAGGCTTGTCTACCGGGCAACGCTCCTTGTCCACCGTATGTTGATCGACGGTAACCAAAGACAATATATCAACATACTGATTGTTCCACCTCCAACATCATGCTGCTGCCACCTCCAGACTTGGTCATTGTGCCACTCGGTGGCCTCCTCATACTGTTGCCAACTCCAGACTCTGTCATTGTGCCTCTCGGTGGCCTCCCCATACTGCCACCACTTCAAAAAGTCTGTCATTGTGCCAGTCGGTGGCCTTCTCCTAATGCTGCTGCTGCTGCCGCCACCTACAGACTCTGTCATTGTGCAACACTGTGGCCTCCTCATACTGCTTCCACCTCCAGACCCTTTCATTGGTCCACTCTGTGGTCTCCTCATGCTGCTTCCACCTCACCACTATGTCATAGGTCCACTCTGTGGACTTCTCATGCTGTTCCCACCCTTCCCCACTTCATGACTGGTCCGCTATTTTGGCTTTCAGCCTGGCTGACATCATCATTTATTTAACACTTCTTCTGATCTGTCAGAAGGAAGGAAAAATGAGACGCACAACGGATCCTGTCTGTGTAGTAGCTTTAAGCCCTGTATGGTCCCATCAGAATTGGCTTATGAATTGGTAGTCAAAAGCAGAAGTGAGTAGAAAACACAGAAGACATGCAAATATTCAGTTGTCATCTCAGTTTTAGATCCACTCCTGTTTTTTTTGCCATTAGCAATACTGATGGATTACTGACCAAATGCTGACAGGATCCATTTTTTGAGGGGTTATTGTTGTGACGGATCAGAGGAAGGGCAAATTAATCAGTGATGTCAATACAAACTTGCTGCTGACACCCTCTCCACGTTTAATAGAACAGGTTCTGTAGACATCTATGTGGAATCAGCTGGCGACGGTGTAAAAGGAGTGCGCTTCTTCTTGATGCTAATGTCTACCTGTAAAGCTGAGTTGATACTTAAGTTATCTGGTCAGATTTGGCCCTGTGACTGCCCAAATAAGTGAAGTGTTGCAGTGATTCTAAGAGCTGTCATACGGACTCACAGTATTATTTCACTACCACAGCAGACTCCCTATGCCAGTTACTGCAAAGCACAGTGCTCTACACCCCTATAAAGGCTCTCTGCAGCCCGGAAATAGCAGTTTTTTTAAGTGATTCGCCGCAAATAAACTCGGATCAAAGCAATTTTTTCCCAAAAATTCGGCGAACCGGCCGAATCAAATTTTTCAAAAATGTGCTCATCTCTACTGACAATGGCAGCTAGAGGCCTAACAAAACTCTCCAAGTCATAGGTGAAAGCCTAAATACATGGGCTAATAGATTGCTTTACAGTGTAACACTGACAAGTAATAATATATTGGAATAAGCAGATTGCAGTTTCTAGTCCAACTAAAACAAATCAAGTCAAACTATAATAAGTAAAGTTTAGTAAAAGAAAAGACACAACCAAAACATTAATTAAAAGAAAATATTTTTTGAAATAGTAGATATGCAATGATATGTGGGTAGATATATAATACAGCTGTAACACATTGTATGAGGCTACTTTCACATTAGCGTTCGGGGCTCCGCTTGTGAGTTCCATTTGAAGGCTCTCACAAGCGGCCCCTGATCCGTCCAGCCCTAATGCATTCTGAGTGGATGCGGATCCGCTCAGAATGCATCAGTCTGGCACCGTCTGTCCTCCTGCTTGCAGCGTTCGGGTGTCTGCCTGGCCATGCAGAGGCAAACGGATCCATCCAGAGTTACAATGGAAGTCAATGGGGGCGGATCCGTTCGTGGGTTCGAAGGTGACACAAATATGGTGAATTTATCAAACAGATCCACCCCCCATTGACTTTCAATGTAAAGTCTGGACGGATCCGTCTGACTACAAATTGTACTTAGACTTTTTTAGTAAAATATAATGCAGACGGTTCCGTCTGAACGGATACCATCGTTTTGCATTATAGGAGCGGATCAGTCTGTACAAATACCAGACGGATCAGCTCCAAATACAAGTGTGAAAGTAGCCTAAGGCCTCATGCACACGACCGTTTTTTTTTTAAGGTCCGCAAAAACGGGGTCCGTAGGTCCGTGATCCGTGACCGTTTTTTCGGCCGTGGGTCTTCCTTGATTTTTGAAGGATCCACGAACTTGAAAAATTGAAAGTTTGCCATTGAAATGATAGGAAAAAACGGACACGGATCACGGACACGGATCACGGACGCGGATGACAATCTTGTGTGCATCCGTGATTTTTCACGGACCCATTGACTTGAATAGGTCCGTGAACCGTTGGCCGTGAAAAAAATAGGACAGGTCCTATTTTTTTCACGGCCAGGAAACACGGATCACGGATGCGGCTGCCAAACGGTGCATTTTCCGATTTTTCCACGGACCCATTGAAAGTCAATGGGTCCGCGAAAAAAAAACGGAAAACGGCACAACGGCCACGGATGCACACAACGGTCGTGTGCATGAGGCCTAACCCACATCATTTGTGGCATAAAAAAAACACAGAAATAATGGTTGAATTGCTGTAGTTCTAAAACATAAAAAATAATGTTTCAAAATTCTGTATCGCCTTTACTGCACCGCCTTTATTATTTATAGTACATGGCACATGGAGTAAAGAATGCCGAAACAATGGTAGACTTGCAGTTTCTTTTTATTCCCACCCCTCAAAAAAAATAACAAAATTTAAGGAATAAATTGTATGTACCCCAAAATAATCCCAATAAAAATTATAGCTCATCTTACAAAGATCAAGGCATACAAGACAATGAACAAGTGAAAAAGCTATGGCTCTTAGAATGCATTGATTAAAAGAATGAGAAAAATAAGTTGGTCCTTAAAGGGGGTTGCAAAGGATTTTCATACTGATGGCCTATTCTCAAGATAGGCCATCAATATGAAATTGATGGGGGTTCGACACACTGCACAACTGCCGATCGGCTGTTACCTTGTGGCTCCAGAACTACACAGCACCGTCCATTGGGTGGAGGACAAAGCTGGTAACTGCAGCACTGCTCCCATTTACTTTAATGGGAGCAGTGCTGCAGTTGCTAGCTCTGTCCACTGCACAATGGATGGATCTGTATAGTTTCGGCACTGACTTCTGGCTCCATTTAGAAGGTAACAGCTGATCGGTGGGGGTTCAGGGCAGTGAGGCTTCACGGTTACCTCCCTCTATAGGATATTTATAAATTGCCAAGCTTTGCCCATTAGGCAAGGGCTACACAGCAACACTGGTCGCTCGACACCTGTTGCGGCCAGGATTGCTTAGCAGCGGTGATCCCGCAGAAATGAATGGAATCGCTACGACAGTAGCAAGAAGTGCAGCCGTGTTGGATTTCTTGCAACTGCAGCGGCAATCCCATTGACTTCTATGGGATCACAGTTACTCAATGATCCTGCCCACGACAGGTGTCGCGCGACCAGTGTTGCCGTGTAGCCCTTGCCTTGCTCTTGTGTAATAGTATATGCACAATGCACAGTCTGGGGTATTAGTGGTAGTTACTTTGCATTCCTGTGTCATCTACTTCCTCTTCAGACCCTGTACTCGGTATCTTACAATTAGCAGTAGAGATGAGTGAATCGATTAATTGGTTTCAACCTGAATTTTGCAAACATTCGAGGTGGATCTGAATTTTTGGCCATTTTTATTCAGGCACATTTTGGAGAAAGAGGCAGAGAGAACAAAAATTCTTATTATTTTTTTAAAGTGAGAAAAAAAACAAAAAAAAACATGAGTCCTAGAAGACCTCAGTGAGTCATACACAAATGTTCAGGCCAATCGGAGCACTTTCGGTTGAAGAGGTTATCCCATGATCAATATAAAAATTGAAAATCAGACATCATATAGTACATGACAACCTCTTTCTAACAAAGCTAGAACCAGCCCTGTATCTGACATTGATCCAGAGATCTCCCCATCCAATGCTCTGCTAGATTTATATCAAGCTGACAGCTCAAGGGGAGTGTCTTTTCTGCTGCAGCTCAGGGGGCGTGTCCATGCTCCCCCTATCACAGCTCAAGGGGAGTGTCTTTTCTGCTGCAGCTCAGGGGGCGTGTCCATGCTCCCCCTATCACAGCTCAAGGGGAGTGTCTTTCCTGCTCCAGCTCAGGGGGCGTGTCTCAGATCTCACTATCACAACTCAGGAGGCAGTTGAAGTATGAAACTGAGCATGTGCGGCCATCTCAGTGAGCAGGACAAAGAAATAAGAAAAAAACAAACAGCAGGTGGCGCTATACAGATTAATTTTATTGAATAACTCAGTGGCTATGCTAAATTTTTAATTACATGCAGTTGCAAAAGGTATTCAGATCCAGGTGCTGGTTTCAAAACTGTAGAATATTTTTTTGGGGACAACCCCTTTAAGGTAGAATCGATTCATACCTGAATCAAAGCAGTTGACTGATTCAGCTCATTTCTACTTATCAGTTTTGACTGGAGTGTTCCTTTAAATAAATAGTTACATAATTGCTAGATTTTAGGTTTTCTAGGTCTAAGGCCTCCTGCACACGAACGTGTGCGCCCCGTGGCCATGCTGGGCCGCAATGCACGAACACCGACTGTGGGGCAGCTGCAGCGGATCACGGACCCATTCCTTTTAATGGGTCCGCGATCCGCCCGTTCCGCAAAAAGATAGGACATGTTCTATCTTTTTACGGAACAAAAGTACGGGACGAAGCCCCACGGAAGCACTCCGTAGTGCTTCCGTAGAGTTCCGCTCCATGCTTCTGTTCCGCACCATTCCTCATCTCCGGATTTGCCGACCCATTCAAGTCAATGGGTCCGCATCCGTGATGCGGAATGCACACGGAACGGTGCCTGTGCGTATTGCGGATCCGCATATGCGGTCCACAATACAGCAACGGGACACCTACGGTCGTGTGTAATAGGCTTAAGATAAAACTGTTCCTTCTATAAACATGCGACTACTTTAGAATATACAATGTGGATTTATGGAATGAACACGGTTAGCAGAGTTTGCACTATCCTCCCTATGTAAGAGCGCCAGCGCAGTGCTTCCCTCCCTCCGGCTCCTGTGTACGGCTGATATATCTGTGAATTATCATAGCTATGTGTTATGCATGAGTTACCCCATAATTAATATTCTGTTTCCTTTCCATGACTTACCTTGTAAACAGGAGCGGTAAATATTTACTGCTGAGATTTATATCTATAAGCGCGTACATCCTGCCCCGGCAGCAGCAAAACCCACTGTCATTTGTATTTCCAGTCTGCTAGCGGTACATCAAAGCCTGGAGGAAGAATTATGTACAGTATGTGCGGCTTTTCAAGTGATATGTATACAGCACTCACTCCTATAGTGTAGTTCTGATGATATTGCCCAGGGATAAGTATGATGTTTTAAACCACTGTAGAACATTCTTCTTAAAACAACAGATTAGACTCCAGATTATAGCTATTGCAATGGATTATTCAATGCCGGTATTTTAGAATAATTGCAGCCATTATAATATTCATAATGGTTGTCACCCAGCATGCCGCAGTCTATGGGGCATAACTATAGAGGTGCAGAGGTTGCAGTCGCACTCCCTCCCTGGGGCTAAGTGGGTCTAATGACCCCTGAATGAAATGCAATATTCGAGAGAGCCCAAATTTTATGAACAAAACAATAGGCCCCAGCATGCTTTTATGCCAAGAGTTATTTCCTGCACAGGTTCCTGGGCAGCTCATGACAGCCTCTACTCAGCAACTGCACAAGCAACCATGATGAAGGGGCAGGTTTTATTTTTCATAGTTTCGTTTTTTTTTCTTGGAGGATCACTTTAGAGTTACCATCTCAATGTGTACATTCGACTGTGAATATAATTCCCATCATCATTTAAAAGTATTAGGCCTTATACACACGACCGTTGTGTGTTTTGGGGGCCGCAAATCGCAGATCCGCAAAACACGGATGGAGTCCGTGTGCGTTCCGCAATTTGCAGAACGGCACGGACAGCCATTAATATAACTGCCTATTCTTGTCCTCAAAACGCGGACAAGAATAGGACAGGTTATATTATTTTTGCGGACCACGGAATGGAGCAACGGATGCGGACAGCACACGGAGTGTTGTCAGCATCTTTTGCTGCCTCATTGAAGTGAATGGGTCCGCATCCGAGCCGCCAAAATGATGCGGACCAAAACCACAGCCGTGTGCATGAGGCCTTAAGCAAATGAAGTATTATTAATCCGTATATGCAATAAAAATAATGCTATTTTTTAAAAATGTACATTCTGGTCCAGATTCTCCTGCGTTCAGTGGAGGACTGACATATTCAGTAGCTTCTAGCTCCCATCCGCTCCCCTCAATGCCACATACCATATCTCTGGTGCTATATGTGAGGGACTATTTTTTATATAGGGGAGAAAGGCGCTAACAAGAGCTAATTGCAGTTCTTCCTGTAAGGCCTCATGCACACGACAGTATTTTTTCATGGGCCGCAAAAACGGGGTCCGTAGGTCCGTGATCCGTGACCGTCGTCCGTGGGTCTTCCTTGATTTTTGGAGGATCCATGGACATGAAAAAAAAAGGATCCGTCCTGAATTACAATGCAAGTCAATGGGGACGGTTCCGTTTGACGTTGACACAATATGGTGCAATTGCAAACGGATCTGTCCCCCATTGACTTTTAATGTAAAATCAGGAGTCCCTTTTATACCATCGGATCAGAGTTTTCTCCAATCCGATGGTATATTTTAACTTGAAGCGTTAGCAATTTGTAGAAGCATTATACTTACCTGCGAGCTGCGATGTCTGTGTCCGGCCGGGAGCTCCTCCTACTGGTAAGTGACAGGTCTGTGCGGTGCATTACCTAATGATCTGTCACTTACCAGTAAGAGGAGCTCCCGGCCGGACACAGACATCGCAGCTCGCAGGTAAGTATAATGCTTCTACAAATTGCTAAGTAACCATGGCAACCGGGACTGCAGTAGCGTCCCGGTTGCCATGGTTACCGATCGGAGCCCCAGCGATTAAACTGGGACTCCGATCGGTACTCTCCACTGCCACCAATGAGAGGGGGGAGATTTTAATTAGGAGGGGGAGGGAGGGGAGAGGGCCCACTGGCCACCAACGAGTTAACTACAGTGGAGGGAGGGGGGGCTGGTCACCTACGAGTTAACTACAGGGGAGGGAGGGGGGGCCCACTGGCTACCAACGAGTTAACTACAGGGGAGGGAGGGGGGGCCCACTGGCTACCAACGAGTTAACTACAGGGGGGGGGCCCACTGGCTACCAATGAATTAACTACAGGGGAGGGAGGGGGGGGCGGCCGCACTGGCCACCAATGTGTCAACTACAGGGGGGGGGGTCTGCCCCCTGCTGCCTGGCAGCACCTGCCAGGCAGCAGGGGGCAGTCATGTACACAGTTCTTTTTGTATATTCTAACCTGAAGCGTCCACATCACTATGGGAACGCCTCTGTCTTAGAATATACTGTCGGATCTGAGTTTTCGCGAAGTGAAAACTCAGCTCTGAAAAAGCTTTTATGCAGACGGATCTTCGGATCCGTCTGTATGAAAGTAACCTACGGCCACGGATCACGGACACGGATGCCAATCTTGTGTGCATCCGTGTTCTTTCACGGACCCGACCTGACTTGAATGGGTCCGTGAACCATTGTCCGTCAAAAAAATAGGACAGGTCATATTTTTTTGACGGACAGGATACACGGATCACGGTCTCGGCTGCAAAACGGTGCAACGGTTCACGGACCCATTCAAGTCAACGGGTCCGTGAAAGAACACGGATGCACACAAGATTGGCATCCGTGTCCGTGATCCGTGGCCGTAGGTTACTTTCATACAGACGGATCCGAAGATCCATCTGCATAAAAGCTTTTTCAGAGCTGTGTTTTCACTTCGTGAAAACTCAGATCCGACAGTATATTCTAACACAGAGGCGTTCCCATGGTGATGGGACGCTTCTAGTTAGAATATACTACAAACTGTGTACAAGACTGCCCCCTGCTGCCTGGCAGCACCCGATCTCTTACAGGGGGCCGTGATCAGCACAATTAACCCCTTCAGGTGCGGCACCTGAAGGGGTTAATTGTACTATCATATCCCCCTGTAAGAGATCATGGCAGACCCCCCCTCCCCAGTTTGAATATCATTGGTGGCCAGTGCGGCACCCCCCCTCCCTCCCTCTAATGTAATAATTCATTGGTGGCACAGTGTGCGCCCCCCCCCCCCCCGCCTCCTCCCTCTATTGTAATAATTCGTTGGTGGCACAGTGTGCGCCCCCCATCGGCCCCCCCTCCCTCTATAGCATTAACAACATTGGTGGCCAGTGTGCGGCCTCCCACCCCCCCCCCGATCATTGGTGGCAGCGGAGTTCCGATTGGAGTCCCAGTTTAATCGCTGGGGCTCTGATTGGTAACCATGGCAACCAGGACACTACTGCAGTCCTGGTTGCCATGGTTACTTAGCAATAGTACAATAGTAGAAGATTCATACTTACCTGCTGGCTGCTGCGATGTTCGTGTCCGGCCGGGAGCTCCACCTACTGGTAAGTGACAGGTCTGTGCGGCGCATTGCTAAATGAATTGTCACTTACCAGTAGGAGGAGCTCCCGGCCGGACACAGACATCGCAGCTCGCAGGTAAGTATGAATCTTTTACTATTGTACTATTGCTAAGTAACCATGGCAACCAGGGCTGCAGTAGCGTCCTGGTTGCCATGGTTACCGATCGGAGCCCCAGCGATTAAATGGGACTCCCATTGGAATTCCACTGCCACCAATGATCGGGGGGGGGGGGGGAGATGGGAGGCCGCACACTGGCCACCAATGTTATTAATGCTATAGAGGGAGGGGGGCCGATGGGGGGTGCACACTGTGCCACCAACAAATTATTACAATAGAGGGAGGAAGGGGGGGCGCACACTGTGCCACCAACAAATTATTACAATAGAGGGAGGAAGGGGGGGGCCTGGGGGGGGCACACACTGTGCCACTAACGAATTATTACAATAGAGGGAGGAAGGGGGGGCCGCACACTGTGCCACCAATCTATTATTACAATAGAGGGAGGGAGGGGGGTGGGGGCCGCACTGGCCATCAATGATATTCAAACTGGGGAGGGGGGGTCTGCCCCCTGCTGCCTGGCAGCCCTGATCTCTTACAGGGGGATATGATAGTACAATTAACCCCTTCAGGTGCGGCACCTGAGGGGTTAATTGTGCTGATCACGGCCCCCTGTAAGAGATCGGGTGCTGCCAGGCAGCAGGGGGCAGTCATGTACACATTTTGTAGTATATTCTAACTAGAAGCGTCCCCATCACCATGGGAACGCCTCTGTGTTAGAATATACTGTCGGAAATGAGTTTTCACGATCTAACTCATATCCGACAGTATATTCTAACATAGAGGCGTTCCCATGGTGATGGGGACGCTTCAAGTTAAAATATACCATCGGATTGGAGAAAACTCCGATCCGATGGTATAAAAGGGACTCCATACTTTTTACATTGAAAGTCAATGGGGACGGATCCGTTTAAAATGGCACCATATTGTGTCAACGTCAAACGGATCCATCCCCATTGACTTGCATTGTAATTCAGGACGGATCCGTTTGGGTCCACATGGCCAGGCGGACACCAAAACGACTTTTTTTTCATGTCCGTGGATCCTCCAAAAATCAAGGAAGACCCACGGACGAAAACACGGTCACGGATCACGGACCTACGGACCCCGTTTTTGCGGACCCTGAAAAAATACTGTTGTGTGCATGAGGCCTAAGATGTAGGTGCTTTATTTTCTCATGTAAGCTGCTACCCACCCACAGACAGGGAAAAAGAGTCCTCCAGGTGAGTGAAAAAGAGTTACAAATTTGTGGATAACCCCTTTATTGTTTTTCTGTGATAAACTATTGTTGAGAACTGCACTTTGAATTTTCAAAAAGACTGGGGCTAAGGAATTGACAACTGCTTATTCCATGGGAAAAGCTCCCAACATAAACCTCTGATGAAAGGCTGCAATGTATAGACATATAGTGGGATATCCCTCCATAGGATGCCCTTCTAACAAAATGTATACTACCCAGTATACTTTTTTTGAGTAATGCTCTGGTATACTGGTATATACAGTACTGGCCCAGCAAAGCCATAAGGACACTCTGTGGGCCTCTCTCGGATGGATGGGGTCCTTGGCTTAGACTCTGGAGATTTTCACAGTGTGTACAGTAAATGTAAGGTGATAATGTGATATGAACAGGCCCTAACACCCATAGATGTTGTAATGGGTTGTGCCATATGACAACTACTTCTACCTAGTACTTCTACCCCTGTAAAACCAGTGGGTCATTTATCAAACTGGTGTAAAGTAGAACTGGCTTAGTCGTCCATAATAACCAATCAGATTCCACCTTTCATTTTTCAACAGCCCCTTCAGAAAATGAAAGGTGGAATCTGATTGGTTGCTATGGGCAACTAAGCCAGTTCTACTTTACACCAGTTTGATAAATGACCCCATAGGTCTTCTATATTTGCAACCTAAAATAATTGAATTCCTCTTTATAGTGCTGATTCAAGATTCCTTCAGTCTCCCTTAAGAATCTTTTTTCACACCTGCTGTTTGCTAGGTAGTGTCTGAAAATGTGTGGGCCATTGTCTAGCAACCAACACTGCAGCCGGCAGGTGACCGCGCATGATTTCCACACTCCTATGGGAGCCAACATTGTCACTGACTACATTGTAGAGTAGTTGATGACACCCATTGTTTTACATGCTGACAGCACTTCCTGACCCAGCACCCCATGGGGAGCGATCCCTGCTGGTTCTCATCACTAAAGCATGGGTCCTTAGGTAAGCATTTTATCTGTATTGTGCAATTTGTGGTCTCTAACCATTGCAGCCTTAAGGCTTTGTTTCAAGTCCTTTTGTCATGCATAGGGCACGTAACGTTAAAAAAATGCTTGAAATGCAAAAGATGACATAAAATGCTTTGTTTGGAGTGCATTTCATAATCCATTATCGACTTCCTGACCAGCGCCATAATAGTACGGTGCAGCGGGATGTGACTTGCCGCCCAGCGCCGTACTATTACGGCACATCAAACACCTGGTCCCCAGGTATAATCGCTCGGGAACCGGGGTGCAATGGCTGCTCTGCTGAGGCTTCCCTACTCATGCGCATCGCAGCTCTGGCTGCGATACGGAGCTGCAGGGGGGGCAGGGGGTGTCATCTGGAGGTGACAAGTCAGCACCTGTCTCCTCCTAGGTCAGGCAGGGGGCACCAGTGTTTTGGGTCCCCTGCCAGCGCTGCTATTGGCTGGAACAACGCTCCAGCCAATGGCAGCACTATAGCTGCACAAGAAGAGGCAGAACTCCCCTGCATGCAGCCATTCTAGCTGGTGACTGCATCAAGAGAAGTTCTGTGCCTTTCTTTGCTGCTTGTGGCTTGCTGGGACTTGTGGTGCACACCACTGCACTTTTAACCCCCTTCCTGCTGAAAAGAGAAGAAAGAAGAACCTCTGGAATAGCTGCACAGATTTCTTTTTTTTCATTTGAAGCTGGTTCAGATCCCTAAACCACCCTCTGTCCCTGTCGCTTCCTGCCCCCCTTCCCTCCCCCCATCGCCCCCCCCCCCCCCTTTTTTTATGGATGCCATTTGGTCTGTGCACTTTCTTTGATGTTTTTTTTTTTTTTTTTTTTACAATTTTCCAGCTCTGCACCACTTTTTCTGCATGCAAGCTGTGACCACCAAGTGCTGTTCAGTGCGTACCTGCCTGATCAGCACCTGCGGATTATTATTATTTTTTCAAATCTGTGCTGAGTTTTTCACCAATTTTTCATAATTTTCTTTTGTTAAAAAAGAAGAACGTGTAGTTGGGTCTTTATATAAATGTGCATAGAGATCTATATCTCTCTATATATAGATATAAGTTAAATGGGTTCTGCACTTTGTTTTAACTGATGATCTATCCTCTGGATAGATCATCAGCATCTGATTGGCGGGGGTCCGGGATCAGCTGTTTGAGAAGGCAGTGGCCCAGTGAAGTCACGACTAGTATCAGCTAGCGTGGACGGGGCTAAGCTATGTTCACTTGAATGGAGCTTAGCCCAGCCCACGCTAGTTGATACTAGTCGTGACATCACTGGGCCGGCGGTAAACTGTGAGAAGGCCGCGGTTCTACTGCCAGCGCCACTGCCTTCTCAAACAGCTGATCCCAGGTGTCGGACCCCCGCCGATCAGAAGCTGATGCCCCCGATCAGAAGCTGATGATCTATCCAGAGGATAGATCATCAGTTAAAACAAAGTGCAGAACCCCTTAAAATTTTCAGCCAGTGTTAACTGTAGTGAATTTTTATACTACAGTTTTTGCACGCAGGCACAATCTGTGTGCGTGCGTGCTGCAGAGCACCAATCTGCACATTTTAGAGGTTTTTTATTTTTTTCATTTTTTGGGGTGTGAAAAAAGAACTTCAGTTGTAGTGCAGCAGGTATCCAGCTTTTCTTTATAATAAAACGAGACGTCACCGATCCCTTTCTTAAAGCGCTTTTTATCCCCCGGTCCTGTACTTTTATCTCATGGGATTAATTACCATACACGTTTCGGAGTGAACTACAACTCCTTCTTCAACCACTGAAGAAGGAGTTGTAGTTCACTCCGAAACACGTATGGTAGGTAATCTCATGAGATAAAAGTACAGGACCGGAGGATAAATAGCGCTTTAAGAAAGGGATCGGTGACGTCTCGTTTTGTTATAAAGAAAAGCTGGATACCTGCTGCACTTTGCCGAGATCTCTTTCCCTGGTGAAAACTAATCCTGCGGATTTGAAACAAACCGCACTGAAGGCATCTGTTACCAGGTGATCCCCAGAACAGCACAGCTACATACGACCACCGAGGATCCCGAAAGTTTGCTCACCATCACCGCAGCAAGTTAAACTGCACCGTACCGCAACCTATGGTAGTGGCAGCATCATGCTTTGGGGCTGTTTTTGTTCAGCTGGATCTGGGGCCTTAGTTGAGCTAGAGGGAATTATGAACAGTTCCAAATACCAGTCAATATTGGCACAAAACCTTCAGGCGTCTGCTAGAAGGCTGAACATGAAGAGGAACTTCATCTTTCAGCATGACAACGACCTAAAGCATATATCCAAATTAACAAAGGAATGGATTCACCAGAAGAAGATAAAAGTTTTGGAATGGCCCAGCCAGAGCCCAGACCTGAATCAGATTGAAAATCTGTGGGGTCATCTGAAGGCTGTGCACAGGAGATGCCCTCGCAATCTGACAGATTTGGAGTGTTTTTGCAAAGAAGAATGGGAAAATCTTGCCAAGTCAAAATGTGCCATGCTGATAGACTCTTACCCAAAAAGACTGAGTGCTGTAATAAATTCAAAAGGCGCTTCAACAAATTATTAATTTAAGGGTTTGCACACTTATGCAACCATATTATTTTTTTTAATATTTTTTCTTTCCTCTACCTAAAATATTTCAGTTTGTTTTTCAATTGAGTTGTACAGTTTATAGGTCAAATTAAAGGTGGAAAAAGTTCTGAAATGATTTATCTTTGTCTCAATTTTTTAGATTACAGAAACCTGACATTTTAACAGTTTTTTGTCTACATTTTATATCCACTGTAAGTCTAGCGGACACACAGGAAAATTTCTTCACTTTCAAGAAGTAGTGATCAAGGCCCTAATTCTTCAAAACCAAGGAGAAGAGGGCCAAGTACTTCTGTAAGTCACAGTGGCTGTGTTGTACCAGGACAACATTTCCCATCTGAAGTCCCCCAGACAGCAAGAAAGGGAAGTACCCAAAAAAGATGCAGTGTGTGTTCAAAAAGGGGTATTTGGAAGGACACAATTTACCACTGCGAAACCTACCTTGAAAAACCTGGCCTGTGCATGAAGGAGTGCTTTAAAATATACCACACATCCATGGAGTCTTAATTTAATTTATCCTTTAAGTGCTTTGGAGATATTAAGGAGACTAACTTAGAGCTTTTCCACTGTAGCAGAACGTCAGCTGTGTTTCTGGTGGATATTCAGACACTGCTTCCAAACAGGTAAGGAATTTGTTAGACAGGTTCTCACTCCTGACGAAGCTGAGGCGAAACGTGCGTCGGGGATCCAGCCTGCCCTGTGTCTGTTGTCTCTGCCCTCCATCATGTCTTTGGGTATGTTTGTTTTTCCAGCAGGTACCGGTGGGAGAGTTTCTTTCTTATAGCTTCCATAGTGATAGCTTGGTGTAAGGGGACGTATTCACTTGAATAATTTAGACAGATACTGTGTCATTACTTTTTCTGTCATTATCGTTATAATATATAGGGCCCCGCACCTGTATTGACTCTCCTCAGTGGTATGCAGTGGAGTGAGGACCACAGTTACTTGTAGTTGTTTTGTACCAAATAATATCTACTTGTAAATTACCCCACTGCATACGGCACATACTCTTTAGATGTGTTCCATCTGTTTGGCGGGTTATTGAGACATCGGCGGGGGGACTATGGCGTCCAGTTTGTTTGCTGATTTTTTCCAAATTAATTCTGTGTACTAATGTCTCATATTTATGAATTTTGATCAATTTATGATATAATAAAGTATTTATATTTTTAAATATACTGGGCATTCTATGGTTGTTTTTGTTACAACACTTTTAGGTTTATATGATAGGTTCTCACTATTGTCTGATTGAAAATGAGCATAGGTGATTAAGGTGTTAAATTTGTTGTTGGGGGAGGAGCTTTTGTGGGAGTGTGTGTATATATAGCCACATAGTATTAGCGTGCCTAATTATAGCTTGCTGCAAAATACTGCTTTTATAAGTGCATTGGAGACATTCAGGAGATACTCGGGAAGTAATCTGGAGGTGGATACAATATAAAAAAGTAAAGTTTGTTTGTTTAAAATCTTTTCCCTCTTTAAAACGGCGGACCTGGTTCTGGGCAGTAATTGTTGTGCTTTTATTTCAGGTTCCACTCTTCAGAGGTTTGGATACTGTCTGATCTGTAGACAGCTCTCCATAATGCAGCAGGAAATTGCATTTTTTAAATCTGAGATTTGTAAATTAACAAACTCAGGCTGGAAATGTTGCAATGCCACTGCCACAGAGGCCCCCTGGAAATGGAAGATGGATTACTGCAGGTTCTGGAAGATTTAAAGTTGTGGATAGAAGACAAGTCCCACAGTTTGTGGCTCTCCATAATTCATTTGCAGCACTTTCAGAGCGCAAGAGACACATGGAGGATGGCTCAGGCACAGTGGGTGATGAACAATCATCTCCCATGCCTAAAGTATGCAAGACTGCAGCCATAGACAAAAAGGAGAAGGTGAGGACTGATAGTAAGCAGCTGTTGGTGGGCGATTCTATCACAAGAGGTGTGAAGTTTGAGGAAAATAGTTTTGTGAGATTCCAGGGAGTCTCCCTGGTACTACCGCTAGCAGGGATAGACAACGTATCTTTAATATTGTTAGGCAAGCAAAGCAGGAAAGGGAGGTGGATGTTATTGTCCATCTTGGGACAAATAATCTGGCTTGCAATGAGGTTTCAAAGGTGAGGAAGCTTTTCACACACTTGGAAATTATATACGGGCGGTTGCATCAACTGTTTCATTTTCTGCAGTTTTGCCTGTGCATAACCTTCAGCATGACAGGAATATGTGCATTAAGGAATTCAATGTATGGCTTGGTGAATGGTGTCTGAACCAAGGGTTTGGCTTTGCGTCTCATGTTAGCTCTCGTTGGAATGGAAAATAACTGTACAAGAAAGATGGTTTGCATCTGTCTCTCAAGGGAACGAATGTCCTCAGTGAACAGTTCAAAGTATTTGCTAAGGAGAATTTAAACTAGGAAAGGGGGGCAAAAGGGTGATAATCCAGCAGTCCGACTGCCCCCCGGAATAATGCCAGAAGATGCCAGTAGCACAGAGGTTAAGAAATGACAAGCTCAGAGTCTTGCCTACAAATGCTCACAGTTTAGGGAATAAGATCAATGAACTTGAGGCTATAATGGCATCTGACACTATAGATTTAGTGGCTGTTACTGAGACATGGTTCAATGGGAGTAATGACTGGGATATATCAATACCAGGGTTCTCTCTAAATAGGAAAGACAGAGAAGGCAAGAAAAGGGGAAGGAGTGGCCCTGTATGTGAAAGATAGCTTAAAATCTAATTGAATACAAGTTAACGAGACCAATTTAGAGTCAGTTTGGGTTACTTTGCAGCTTGATAATCATAAGGTAACTCATGTAGGTGTTATATATAGACCACCTAGCCAAATCAAAGTATTAGATGATCTACTAGTTGAGGAAATAGCTAAAATGACATTGAAAGGGAAAGTTATCATTATGGGAGACTTTAATCTTCCTAATGTAAACTGAAAAACCGAAATAGCTAGTTCTGCCAGGAGTACAGATATTCTAAATTCCCTACTGGGATTATCTCTACAGCAAGTAGTTGAGAAGCCAACCCAGAAGGAGGCCATTTTAGATTTAGTATTCACAAATGGGAATTTGGTATCTGCTATTACTGTAGGGGAAAGCTTGGGATCTAATGATCACCAGTCAGTGTGGTTTACTATAAGTGCAGTGACTGAGTCACACCACACAAAAACAAAAGTTTTAGACTTTAGAAAAATGGATTTTCTAAAATTAGATTAGTGGTATACAAGTCCCTATCAGATTGGAACAGTTTCAATGGAGTCCAGGAGAAATGGGACTACTTGAAAGTGGCACTATTAAAGGCGACAGATAATTGCATTAGGCTTTTCAGTAAAAGCAAAAAAAAGGAAGAGACCACTGTGGTACTCAGCAGAAGTGGCCAAAATCATTAAAAACAAAAAGATAGCATTAAGTAATTATAAAGAAACAAAAAAAAACGATGATGACAGGCAAATTTATAACATTAGGCAGAGAGAGGCCAAACACGTTATAAGAGCTTCTAAAGCACAGGCAGAAGCTCAGTCAGTGAAAAAAGGCGATAAGACATTCTTCAGATACATAAATGAAAAAAGGAAACTAAAACAAGGAATTAACAAATTAAAGACTTGAGACGGAAGGTATATGGAAGAAGATAAAGAACTGCCTCAATGAATACTTCTGTTCAGTTTTTACAAAGGAAAATGAAGGAAAGGGACCTCAGGAAGGAATACTAATGCATCTTTGATGCATGTGTCTTTACAGAGGAAGAGGTTCTAAGTCAGCTGTCTAAAATTAATACAAATAAGTCACAGGGGCCTGATGGGATACACCCAAAGCTATTAAAAGAGCTCAGCGGCGAACTAGCAAAACCATTAACAGATTTATTTAAGCAATCACTGGTAACAGGAGTTGTCCTAGAAGATTATAAATTAGCAAATGTTGTGCCCATTCACAATAAAGGTAGTAGGGAGGAATCGGGCAACTATAGGCCAGTAAGCCTGACGTCAATAGTGGGGAAATTAATGGAAACCATACTTAAGGAGAGGATTGTGGAACATCTAAAATCCCATGGATTGAAAGATGAAAAACAACATGGGTTTACTTCAGGGAGATCATGTCAAACTAATCTTATAGATTTTTTTGATTGGGTGACTAAAATAATAGATGGCGGAGGTGCAGTAGACATCGCTTATCTAGACTTTAGTAAGGCTTTTGATACTGTCATTAGAAATTAGCAAATTAGAGCTTTTGATACTGTCATTGTAAATTAGAGTCTTTTGGGCTTGGACTCCCATATTGTTAGTGGGGTACCTCAGGGATCTGTTCTGGGACCCATATTGTTTAATATCTTTATCAGCGAAATTGCAGAAGGCCTCGATGGTAAGGTGTGTCTTTTTGCTGAAGACACAAAGATTTGTAACAGGGTTGCGGTTCCTGGAGGGATACACCAAATGGAAAAGGATTTCGTAAAACTAGAGGAATGGTTAAAAATCTGGCAACTAAAATTTAATGTTGATAAGTGCAAGATAATGCACCTGGGGCGTAAAAACCCAAGAGCAGAATATAAAATCAGTGATACAGTCCTAACCTCAGTATCTTAGAAAAGGGATTTAGGGGTCATTATTTCAGAAGAATAAAAGGTAGGCAGACAATGTCATAGAACAGCAGGAAATGCTAGCAGAATGCTTGCGTGTATAGGGAGAGGAATTACCAGTAGAAAGAGGGAGGTGCTCATGCCGCTCTACAGAGCTCTAGTGAGACCTCATTTGGAGTATTGTGTGCAGTACTGGAGACCATATCTCCAGAATAATATTGATACTTTGGAGAGAGTTCAGAGAAGAGCTACTAAACTAGTACATGGATTACAGGATAAAACTTACCAGGAAAGATTAAAGGACCTTAACATATATAGCTTGGAAGAAAGACGAGACAGAGGGGATATGATAGAAACTTTCAAATACTTAAAGGGAATCAAAAAGGTAAAAGAGGAGAGAATATTTAAAAGAGAAAAACTGCTACAAGAGGGGAAAAGGTTTAAAAGTAATATCAGAAAGTATTACTTTACTAAGAGAGTAGTGGATGCATGGAATAGCCTTCCTGCAGAAGTGGTAGCTGCAAATACAGTGAAGGAGTTTATGCATGGGATAGGCATAAGGCCATCCTTCATATAAGATAGGGCCAGGGGCTATTTATAGTATTCAGTATATTGGTGTAATGACCGGCAACACACACAGGGAGGAAAACAGGGAAAGCCCTGCACAAGGGAGAGGGAAAGGTGGTGACCCCTAACTCACCTTGCAGCTGGTACCTGCCTGCCCTGACGTCCCTAGACGGGTTCCTCACCCGTGCGGCGATCACGTGCCTAAACCCTGGCTTTCCCTGAAATGAGCCCTAGATAATGAACGGGCCGGTGGGATCGCTAGTCCTCACCACTGCACTAAGAGGGAAACACCAGGGAGAGGACAGACAAACACAGACAAACACAAACACCCAGGTGGACGGCAACAATTGTCCACAAAGGTCCAACAGGGATCCGGAGGGTAGCGTTCTAAGGCAACACTCAGAGAACGCAGCAACACAGCTTCAGTGGGTCAGAATAGATGTCCAGGCAGGAAGCTCTATATCTGGCAACCAGAGAAGTGTGAGAGGGGAATATAAGGAGGATTGGGAGTGCTGGACAAGGAACAGCTGAGAGAAGGAGCTACGGATCCCTGAGTGAGCCAAAAGGGTTTGTAAAGCAAACCCAGAAAGCTACAATAAGGAAACTTCCCTATCTGACATAGAGCGTGCAGCCAACCGCTGCGACCTCCTGACCCCGGGTACAACGGAGTCAGGCGTGGCTCTTGACACCCTCGTGACAGTACCCCCCTCTCTACGAGGGGCCTCCGGACACTCAGGACCAGGTCTCTCAGGATGAGAGGCATGAAAAATCCGGACTAGCCTGTCGGCGTTTACCTCAGACGCAGGAACCCACATTCTTTCCTCGGGACCGTAACCTCTCCAGTGCACCAGATATTGGAGAGAGCGGCGGACCCGACGAGAATTAACAATTTTGGATATCTGAAATTCCAAACTACCATCCACGACAACAGGAGGGGGTGGCAGCGGTGACGGTTCTAGAGGTGGAACATATTTTTTGAGTAACGACTTATGAAAGACATTATGGATTTTAAAAGTCTGAGGTAACTCCAGGCGAAAAGCCACGGGGTTGATGATGGCTACAATCTTGTAAGGACCAATAAACCTAGGACCCAGTTTCCAAGAGGGAACCTTCAACTTGATATTCCTTGTAGACAACCACACATAGTCATTCACTCCTAGGTCCAGACCTGGCGACCGTCTCTTATCAGCCATGCATTTGTATTTACCTCCCATATTTTTCAAGTTAGCTTGCACCTTCTGCCATACTGATGAAAGAGATGACGAAAACCGTTCCTCTTCGGGAACCCCAGAAGACCCCCCCTCTTTGAAAGTACAGAATTGGGGATGAAAACCATATGCACCAAGAAAAGGTGACTTGCCAGTGGATTCCTGACGGCGATTATTTATGGCAAACTCAGCTAACGGTAAATATGACGACCACAACTCTTGGTTTTCAGACACAAAACATCTTAGATATGTCTCCAGGTTTTGGTTGGTACGCTCAGTCTGTCCATTCGACTGAGGATGGAAAGCTGAGGAAAAGGACAAGTGAACCCCTAAACGGGAACAAAAAGCTTTCCAAAATTTAGAAATAAACTGGGTTCCCCGGTCCGAAACAACATCGGAGGGGACCCCGTGAAGCTTCACGATCTCACTGACGAATACCTGAGCAAGAGTTTTAGCATTAGGTAGTGCGGGTAACGCAATAAAGTGTGCCATTTTGCTAAACCTGTCCACTACTACCAAAATCACTGTTTTACCCGCAGACAAAGGTAAGTCAGTGATAAAATCCATAGACAGATGTGTCCATGGTCTATTGGGAATGACGAGTGGTAATAGAGACCCTGCAGGACGTGTATGTGAAACTTTTGCGCGCGCACAGGTAGAACAAGAAGACACAAAATCCAATACATCCTGACGCAACCTTGGCCACCAAAAACGACGAGACAATAGCTCTAAGGTTGCTTTACTACCCGGGTGCCCAGCAAGTGCCGAATTATGATGTTCCTTTAATAATTCGAGACGTAGGTTCAACGGTACAAACAACTTCTCTGAAGGGCAAGAGACCGGGGCGTCCCCCTGGGCCTCTAACACCTTCCCCTCCAAGGCAGAGTGTACCGCAGAGACAACTACTCCTCTTTGTAGAATGGGTACCGGATCACTCACATTACCCCCTCCAGGGAAACAACGAGATAGTGCATCAGCCTTGGTATTCTTTACCCCAGGACGATAGGTAATCACAAAGTTAAACCTGGTAAAAAATAGCGACCACCTAGCCTGTCTAGGGGTGAGACGCTTAGCTGATTCGAGGTACAGCAGATTTTTGTGGTCCGTAAACACAGTGACGGGGTGGACTGCCCCCTCTAAAAAGTGACGCCACTCCTCAAACGCAAGTTTAATAGCTAACAGTTCCCTATTGCCAATATCGTAATTCTGTTCCGCTGCAGATAGTTTTTTAGAAAAGAAAGCACAAGGACGCCATTTGCCAGGAGACGGACCCTGAGACAGCACAGCCCCCACTCCCACCTCTGATGCATCGACTTCAACAATAAAAGGCTGAGAGACATCAGGTTGGACTAGTACAGGTGCTGAGGTAAACCTCTCTTTTAGAGAGGAAAAAGCAACTTTAGCGGCGTCAGACCATTTAGAAAAATCAGTCCCCTTCCTAGTCATGTCAGTAAGGGGTTTTACGATCACCGAATAATTTTTAATGAATTTCCTATAGAAATTCGCAAAGCCCAAGAACCGTTGTAGTGCTTTGAGGTTCTCAGGAAGATCCCAATCCAAAATTGCCTGGACCTTCCTAGGATCCATACGGAAACCTGACGCAGATAAATAATAACCTAGGAATTGTATCTCCTGAACGGCAAAAACACATTTTTCAATTTTAGCATATAATTCATTCGTCCGTAGGACCTGTAGTACTTGTCTGACATGCTCCTCATGTGTTTTCAGATCAGACGAATAAATTAAGATATCATCTAGGTATATTACCACAAACCTGCCGATTAGATGACTAAAAATGTCATTAACAAAATGTTGAAAGACGGCAGGAGCATTGGTCAGGCCGAAAGGCATAACTAGATTTTCATAATGCCCCTCAGGGGTGTTAAAAGCTGTCTTCCACTCATCCCCCTCCTTGATACGAATCAGATTGTAGGCCCCCCTAAGATCGAGTTTGGAGAACCACCTAGCACCCGCAATCTGGTTAAACAGGTCAGGAATGAGAGGAAGAGGGTATGGGTCTCGGATGGTTATCCGATTTAATTCACGAAAATCTAGGCAAGGACGCAGGCCCCCATCTTTCTTTTTAACAAAGAAAAACCCTGCAGCCACGGGTGAAGAAGAGGGTCTGATGTGTCCCTTAGCCAAACTCTCGGAGATATAATCCTTCATGGCTTGTCTCTCTGGACCTGAAAGATTATATAACCTGGTCTTGGGTAATTTTGCGCCGGGAATGAGGTTAACCGGGCAATCATAAGGACGATGAGGTGGTAACTTCTGACAACCCTTTTCAGAAAAAACTTCCTCAAAGTCCGAAACAAATGTAGGTAGGGTAGTTATGGAGGCGACTAAGCAATTGCTATTTAAGCAATTTTCTCTGCACGGCTCACTCCACTCCAATATCTCCCTGGCCTGCCAATCCACCACTGGATTGTGCGCTACCAACCAGGGTAGGCCCAGCACCACCGGAGTGGGAAGCCCCTCCAGAACATAACATGAAAGCATCTCGTTATGGTGGTCCCCTACCCGAAGGTGTAAATTATGAACGATGTGGGTGAGGTTTCTCTGAGACAGAGGAGCAGAATCTATAGCAAATATGGGAATAGGTCTCTGTAACGTACAGAGAGACAAACCCATAGTGCGGGCAAAATGGGCATCTATCAAATTTACCCCTGCTCCACTGTCTAGAAAGAAAGAAACAGTCTCTGTCTTATCACCAAAAACAATAACCGCTGGCAACACAAATTGCGATGTACGTATGGAGGAAACGTATACCCCCCGGCTGACATCCTCCACACAGCCTGGGGTTAGTAGTTTTCCGACGGTTTTTTTGTTTCTGAGGAAAGAAGGACAGACGTTAATGAAATGACCCCTCTCCCCACAAAAAAAACAACCCCCACGCCTACGGCGAACCTCAGGAGGACGGACCTGACGAGTAGTTCCTCCTAGCTGCATAGGCTCGTCTATGTCCGTACAGACTAACTGCTGCTTGGGAGGGGTTATCAATGGCTCCGGTTTTTTCAACCTGTCCCTAAGGCGTCTATCTATACGGATAGAAAGGGACATAACTGCATCAAGGGAAAAGGGGGTCTCATACAATGCAAGCGCATCCTTAACCCTTTCGGATAACCCAGAGCAGAACTGACTCCTGAGAGCCGGGTCGTTCCATTGGGTATCCGTAGCCCACCTACGGAAGTCAGAGCAATACTCCTCTACCGGCCGCTCTCCTTGTAGGAGTCTCCGTAATTTTGATTCAGCCAGTGCGACTCGGTCAGGGTCGTCATATATGAGACCCAAGGCCCCGAAAAACTCATCCACTGACCGAAGAGCCTGGGAATCAGTAGGTAAAGAGAACGCCCAGGACTGCGGGTCCCCCTGCAGCAGGGAAATAACAACACCCACCCGCTGTTCTTCATTACCAGAGGAGTAAGGACGCAGTTTAAAGTATAGTTTACAGGCCTCACGGAACGTCAAAAACTTGTCCCTTCCCCCAGAAAATCTGTCAGGGAGAGGGACCTTGGGTTCCGCAACAACCTGGTTACCAGTAGCAACCGCTGGGCTTGCGGTCTGTTGTAATTGCTGCTGTTGCTGGAGGACCGACGCCTTCAATCCTGCCACCTCCAAAGACAGGCCATGAAATTGTTCGGACAGAGCAGCAATTGGATCCATACTGGATTCTAAGTAGGTAAAAAAATTTTTTTTTTTTTTCTTTTTTTTTTTTTTACCTACACAAAAATAAGGGCCAGATATAATGTAATGACCGGCAACACACACAGGGAGGAAAACAGGGAAAGCCCTGGACAAGGGAGAGGGAAAGGTGGTGACCCCTAACTCACCTTGCAGCTGGTACCTGCCTGCCCTGACGTCCCTAGACGGGTTCCTCACCCGTGCGGCGATCACGTGCCTAAACCCTGGCTTTCCCTGAAATGAGCCCTAGATAATGAACGGGCCGGTGGGATCGCTAGTCCTCACCACTGCACTAAGAGGGAAACACCAGGGAGAGGACAGACAAACACAGACAAACACAAACACCCAGGTGGACGGCAACAATTGTCCACAAAGGTCCAACAGGGATCCGGAGGGTAGCGTTCTAAGGCAACACTCAGAGAACGCAGCAACACAGCTCCAGTGGGTCAGAATAGATGTCCAGGCAGGAAGCTCTATATCTGGCAACCAGAGAAGTGTGAGAGGGGAATATAAGGAGGATTGGGAGTGCTGGACAAGGAACAGCTGAGAGAAGGAGCTACGGATCCCTGAGTGAGCCAAAAGGGTTTGTAAAGCAAACCCAGAAAGCTACAATAAGGAAACTTCCCTATCTGACATAGAGCGTGCAGCCAACCGCTGCGACCTCCTGACCCCGGGTACAACGGAGTCAGGCGTGGCTCTTGACACCCTCGTGACAATTGGGCAGACTAGATGGGCCAAATGGTTCTTATCTGCCGACACATTCTATGTTTCTATGTTTCTTTATGCTCACTGTAATATTTCCATTTTATATCTCTGATTTAGTCCACCTCGCTTGCATATCCACTTTTCAACAACCACTTCATATGTTTTTCTATGAGAAAAACGTTAGGTCAAAAGTGCCCTTTCCACCCCTTAAAATATTCGTACATGGGTGCTCTTTCCAAAATGGGGTCACATTTTGGGGTTTTTAATTTCTAGGGACCTCAGGAAATGTATTTAATGCGACATGGCAGCTAATTAAATCCATGTCTCAAACGCGTAGAGACAGAAAATCCGCAGGCTGCACCACCCGGTACTTTCTCCACTAAAACTGGATCTTCCAATACCTGGTATAACACAGTGTACGTGGTGCACTGCCCTAAAGAATGTACAGCTTCAACAATTGATTGTAGACATAGAATAAACAGGCGTCACTCACCACTGAAATGATCAATCTTCTTTATTCATCAATATGGGTAGAGATAAAAACAGGACTGGGGCGGACTCGCTTCTCCCAGAACGCTAAGTAGCAATGGCCGCTTCGTACAACTTCGCTTATTCCGGCTACTGGCCAGTAGCCGGAAGAAGCACAGTTGCGTGAAACGGCCATCACTACTTAGCGCTATGGGAGAAGCGAGTCCGCCCTAGTCCTGTTTTTATCTCTACCCATATTGATGAATAAAGAAGATTAATGATTTCAGTGGTGAGTGCCATCTGTTTATTCTATGTCTACAATAAAATCCATGTCTGTTTATTCAGGCCTGCAAAAAACATATTTTGCACTTTGCCTCTAGAGCCCTGCTGTGCACCCATACAGCAGGCTACAAGTACATATGGGGTGTTTGCAAAAAGGGGAGAAATTGGGGAACATATACTGAGGTGCATTTTCTCCTTTAACTCCTTGTAAAAGTGAAAAATTGTGGTCTGCTAGTAATTTTTCATGTTTACAAATGTGTGCTTTGAAATGTGCACTTAAAATGTTTGTACGGGGGTGCTCTTTCAGAAATGGGGTCACTTGTTGGGGTTTTTGATTTCTGGGGACCTCAGGAATTTATTTTATGTGACATGGCACCTAAAATCCATGTCTGCCAATTCAGGTCTGTCAGCAAAATTCATATTTTGCAGTTACCTGCTGTGCACCCATACATCAGGCTACAAGCACATATGGGGTGTTTTCTGAATGGGGAGAAATTCCTGGGGTGTATTTTCTCCTTTAACCCCTTGTGGAAAAAAAATGGTGGTCTGCTAGTGTTTCTATCTTCTGTGAGACATCTGTTTGCTGAAAAGTACCCTTTCTACCACTTAAAATGTTTGTACGGGGATGCTCTTTCCAAAATGGGGTGACTTGTTGAGGTTTTATTTGGGGTCACTTGTTGGGGTTTTTTCATTTATGGGGACCTCAGTAATTTATTTAATGTGACATGGCACCTTAAATCCATGTCTTCCAATTGAGGTCAGCAAAATCTATATTTAGCTGTTTGACTTTAGAGTCCTGCCATGCGCCCTTATACATAATTTTTTGAGCACATATAGGGTTTTGGCGCATTCGGGGGGAAATGAGGAACAAAATGTGGGGTGCATTTTGTCTTGTTACCTCTTGTGAAAGTGAAAAATGTGGGTGTAAAGCAACTTTTTCTGGAAAATTTTTAATTTTAAACACCTTGAAATATTCCTTTTCTGCATTTGTGACAGTCAAATACAAGCTTTAAATACTGCAGTTATATTCTGGGTTTGTTGGATGACATTCGCCAATTTTTGGCTGTGATATACCCCTGCTCTACCTAGTGGACAAGGAAATACATTTCACTAATTTGTCTAAGTAAGGGTGGAACTAACTCTCCTTAGGGAGAGAGCACCTTAATCAGTGTGAGGAGACTTAAAGGCCATACATGCTCCTCTGGAATTCTGGGAGGGAAGGAATGCAAATGAGCTTTTAACAAGCTCTGCCTCTAATGCCACCAGATGTAAGGCAGCTATCCTATAAGTCAATGTTCAGCTCTTAAAATAAGCCTTGAGACCCCCTTACTTCGACACAGGCACTCACCCAGTTAAGCCAGTACTCTCTGCTCTGCATAGGACCTGTCCGTACCTTGTGCAGAATAGACATGTATACCGGCCTCACCCAGCCATTGTTGTACTCCAGCGCACTCTCTCTTTGTTTTATTTTTTATATTTCCCAATGTTGTGGGGTCTCCCCAAATTTAAACAAAATAAATAAATAAAATAAAATAAAAAACAAAAACAAAAACCAGTGTTGGCTACCTCCTCCACCACCGCTTCTACCTACACCACCATATTCACCGCCTCCTCAACCTCCATATGGACCTCCTCCTCCTAGATCAAGATTATTATTTTTTATTTTTTTATGTTATTTGAAGTCATTTCCCTATCCACATTTGTTTGCAGAGCACTTGCCGTGCTCTTGACCACATTTTGCTGCCATTTGTAGCCCTCTAGCCCTTTCCATGACTTTTTTTAGAGCCATTTTAGTGCTCCAAAGTTCGGGTCCCCATTGACTTGGGGTTCGGATTTGGGGTCAAGTTCGGGTCCCGAACTCAAACTTTTTTGTAAAGTTCTGCCGAGCCAGTCGAACCAGAACATTCAGGTGTCTGCTCAACTCAAAAATGGCCTGGGCAGAAAGGTGAAAACTGTCCCGGAGTTAAAAAGGGTTAAAAAGCACCTCCTGACTTGTCTGTTTTAGTAACTACTTGCATTCCCCATGTGATAACAATTTTGGAGCATCTATTCTCATGGCTCTATGTAAAGATGAGCAAATCTATTTGCAGATTAGGCACCAAATCGTTCGATTTGGAGGAATCTTGTAAACGGTGCCCAGCGCATAAACAATCAATAGTGTTCTGTCTCCACCAGGCAGGAGGGAATTGGAGTCAGTTGTGGCCAAGCAATAACCGCAGTTTGTGGCGGCAGCGATAAAATTAGGTTCAGTCACACCTGACCCTGTATCAGACCGAGGGGACGAGGGAAAATGAAGAAATTTATCAAAATTTATGAAACGAGATAAGAGCTTTTCATAAACAATCTGTGTTTTAGAGAACTATAGGGGGTTATATACCAATTTCCAGGGCAATTGGAGCAACTTTAGTTCGTAACGAATAGAATCGAACCCTAACCGAAATTTTCGGCAAATACAAACAAACCAAATCTTGGAAGATTTGCTGGTCTCTAGCTCTATGTTGTGTCATTCCTCTATTATTCTCTCAATGTCGCTGTGCAGCCCTAGCCTAACACCTAGATGAACCTTTATTGCAGACTGCTAGCAATTGATTCATAAACTTCTAGAAGTAATAATAGAAGAACGGCATAACATAGAGCCATGAGAATAGATGCTCCAAATTGTTGCTCCATGTAGAACGCAAGTGTAGTTACTAAAACAAAAATGTCAGGAGAGGGGACACTGCAAAGAACAATGCTGTGGAAAAAATGGTAATCCCCTCCCCCCCAAAAAAACAAAAAATAAAAACCTTCAAGTCATTTAGTATCTGCATCCACACAAAGCCTTTTTGACAATACGGCACCGACAGAAATCATGAGGGGACGTTTTATTATCAAAATCTGTCACTAGATCAATCTCAAGCTTTGGTGCCTGTTACTTCAAGTGATCAGCAAACCCATTATAGAAGTTATATTATCATAAACAGAATTTGACTATACAAACCGACTAATAAAATTGAGTTACAAAATCATTTATTAGCCAAAAACAATCTGAATTTCAGTAAAATAAAATGCAGCTGAGGTCATCCATAGCCTTTAAACACATTTGCATAGTAATGGTAATTATTGTGCAAGCAGCACAGAATATTTTTGCTGGTTATTTTGATATGCAAATTAAAACAAAACGTGTTTTTCTTGATGGAAATAAGTAAAATAAATAAAAAAAATCCAGCTTCTCCTTTAAAATACCCCTGCTTCGTGTCTAATGACCCCTCCTGTCCATAATGTATGATAAATATCACAATTAGTGCGCGTTCATTATGAAGTGACTGGGGAACACATTTGAGATAACAAAGCCTTTTTCAATTTAGACAAATTAATTAATTACTTAAAATTTCTGCTAATTGACAATATTTCTACTTTAAGTTAATAAATTTGCTTGTTCGTAGGACACATACATTATTAGCAGATTTTATATTTCTGGATTTAATTGCCGAAATTACTGCGTTCTTTTCAGCAAAGATGCCGTCTTCTTGGAAATGACTTCCCTTCTTCCCACCTATAGTTTAATTGCATGCTGAATATATACTAATTAGATTACATTTTCTGATGATGAATCCTGTGACTGCACTTACAAATATTCAGCTTTTACCTACAGGAAAATAAGGTACAGACCTAAATGTATGACTATAAAGGTCTAATGTATTAGGCCAGTTAATACTGGCATTAAAGGGATTCTGTCATGAGATTTTAGCCCTAAAACCTAAACATATGCCCATGTCCATACTAATAACATGAATCCTAAACTGGCCTTATTAAACCTGCCTGTGGCTCTGAGCCCAAAAAACAGGTTTTTATAACCTATCACCTACCTAAGGTGCCCAAGGGGACGCCCTCCCTGTCTACAGTGCCGCCTTCCTCACCTCAGCGCCGCTTCCGCAATCCTCCCATCCCTCTGCCAGATCCCGCGCGTGTGCACTAGGCTCAGCCTGATGCACCCGTGCGGACTCCTGGCAGAGGCTTCGTTGAGCGTGTAAAAGTGGTAATCTAAATAGTATATGTTCAGCATGCAATTAAATTATAGGTGGGAAGAAGGCAAGTAATTTCCAAGTAATTTCCAAGAAGAACGCAGTCATTTCGGCAATTAAATTCGGAAGGCGGTGCTGGGTGCGGCCGGGGACCCTGTATTAACGGACATCCCTTTGGGCACCTTAGGTAGGTGATTGATAGGTTATAAAAACCTGTTTTTTGGGCTAATAGAGCCACAGGCAGGTTTAATAAGGCAGGCTGTTCCAGCAGGGAACCAGCTTGCCAGATCCATACTACCATTTGCACAAGTGTGCTGTTGGAAGTCCCCCCAGCTGCGTTTTTTGTCCGACCGCCTCTCGGCATATGTGCTGTGCTGCGGCTGAATCTCTGGTTGGTCCCCATTATAGTGGATGGGGACAGGCTGGACTTCCGGCAGCACATGTGTGCAAATGTTAGTAAGGATCCAGCAGGCTCTTCCACTGACGGAACAGCCTGCTGGAAAAGCTTAACAGCCGTGTGAAACTGGCATTAGGCCCCTTTCACACAAGGGAGTTTTTCACGCAGATGCAATGCGTGACGTGAACGTATAGCACCCGCACTGAATCCTGACCCATTCATTTAAATGGGTCTGTGTACATGAGCGTTTTTTTTTTTCACGCATCAGTTCTGGGTTGCTTGAAGCCCCTTTCACACGAGCGTGACAGATTAGGTCCGGATGCGTTTAGGGTGCGTTCAGTGAAACTCGCACTATTTTGCAAGCAAGTTCAGTCAGTTTTGTCTGCGATTGCGTTCAGTTGTTCCGTTTTTTCCGCAGGGTGCAATGCGTTTTGATGCGTTTTTCACGCGCGTGATAAAAAACTGAAGGTTTACAAACAACATCTCTTAGGCCCCTTTCACACGAGCGAGTATTCCGTGCGGGTGCGATGCGTGAGTTGAACGCATTGCACCCGCACTGAATCCTGACCCATTCATTTCTATGGGGCTGTTCACATGAGCGGTGATTTTCACGCATCACTTATGCGTTGCGTGAAAATCGCAGCATGCTCCTCTTTGTGCGTTGCGGTGCGATAATCCACGCAATGCAGGCCCCATAGAAGTGAATGGGGTTGCGTGAAAATCGCAAGCATCCGCAAGCAAGTGCGGATGCGGTGCGATTTTCACGCATGGTTGCTAGGTGACAGTCTATTCACTGTATTATTTTCCCTTATAACATGGTTATAAGGGAAAATAATAGCATTCTGACTACAGAATGCATAGTATAATAGTGCTGGAAGGGTTAAAAAAATAAAAAAGTTAACTCACCTTATCCTCTTGTTCGTTCCCGGTCTGTAGTTTGCTAGCTGTGGGCTTGGGCTAAAGGACCTTTGATGACGTCAGATCACATGCTCCAATCACATGCTCCATCACCGTGGTGATGGAGCATGTGATCTGACGTCATCAAAGGTCCTTTAGCCCAAGCCCACAGCTAGCAAACTACAGACCGGGAACGAACTACGCGAACAAGAGGATAAGGTGAGTTAACTTTTTTATTTTCTTAACCCTTCCAGCACTATTATACTATGCATTCTGTAGTCAGAATGCTATTATTTTCCCTTATAACCATGTTATAAGGGAAAATAATACAATCTACAGAACACCAATCCCAGACCCGAACTTCTGTGAAGAAGTTCGGGTTTGGGTACCAAACATGCGCGATTTTTCTCACGGGAGTGCAAAACGCATTACAAAACGCATTTTCCCGCAACGCACCCGCCTCTTATCCGGGAAAATAATAGCATTCTGAATACAGAATGCATAGTAAAACAGCGCTAGAGGGGTTAAAAAATAAAATAAAAATTTAACTCACCTTAGTCCACTTGATCGCGAAGCCGGCATCTCCTTGTGTCTCCTCTGCGCTGAACAGGGCCTGGGGTGAGCTGCTGTATTAAATACCGGTTAAGGACCTTTGATGACGTCACTCCGGTCATCACATGGTACGTCACATGATCTTTTACCATGGTAAAAGACCATGTGATGACCGGAGTGACGTCATCAAAGGTCCTTAACCGGTATTTAATACAGCAGCTCACCCCAGGTCCTGTTTAGTGCAGAGGAGACACAAGGAGATGCCGGCTTCGCGATCAAGTGGACTAAGGTAAGTTAAATTTTTTTTTTATTTTTTTTTAACCCCTCTAGCGCTGTTTTACTATGCATTCTGTATTCAGAATGCTATTATTTTCCCGGATAAGAGGCGGGTGCGTTGCGGGAAAATGCGTTTTGTAATGCGTTTTGCACTCCCGTGAGAAAAATCGCGCATGTTTGGTACCCAAACCCGAACTTCTTCACAGAAGTTCGGGTCTGGGATTGGTGTTCTGTAGATTGTATTATTTTCCCTTATAACATGGTTATAAGGGAAAATAATAGCATTCTGAATACAGAATGCATAGTAAAACAGCGCTGGAGGGGTTAAAAAAAAAAAAAAGTTAACTCACCTTAGTCCACTTCATCGCGAAGCCCGGCATCTCCTTGTGTCTCCGTTTGTTGACTAGGACCTGTGGTGAGCATTAAATAGAGGTAAAGGACCCATTAAATAGAGGTAAAGGACCTTTGATGACGTCACTCCGGTCATCACATGAATCACCATGGTAAAAGATCATGTGACGTACCATGTGATGATCAGAGTGACGTCATCAAAGGTCCTTTACCTCTATTTAATGCTCAACACAGGTCCTAGTCAACAAAGGAGACACAAGGAGATGTCGGGCTTCGCGATCAAGTGGACTAAGGTGAGTTAAATTTTTTATTTTTATTTTTAACCCCTCCAGCGCTGTTTTACTATGCATTCTGTATTCAGAATGCTATTATTTTCCCTTATAACCATGTTATAAGGGAAAATAATACAGTGAATAGACTGTCACCTAGCAACCATGCGTGAAAATCGCACCGCATCCGCACTTGCTTGCGGATGCTATGCGATTTTCACGCACCCCATTCACTTCTATGGGGCCTGCGTCACGTGAAAATCGCACAATATAGAGCATGCTGCGATTTTCACTCAACGCACAAGTGATGCGTGAAAATCAACGCTCATGTGCACAGCCCCATAGAAATGAATGGGTCAGGATTCAGTGCGGGTGCAATACATTCACCGCACGCATCGCACCCGCACGGAAAACTTGCCCGTGTGAAAGGGGCCTTAGGCTCCTTTCACACGGGCGAGTATTCCGCGTGGATGCGATGCGTGAGTTGAACGCATTGCACCCGCACTGAATACCGACCCATTAATTTATATGGGGCTGTTCACATGAGCGGTGATTTTCACGCATCACTTGTGCATTGCGTGAAAATCGCAGCAAGCTCTATTTTGTGTGTTTTTCACATAACGCAGGCCCCATAGAAATTAATGGGATGCGGTGCGATTTTCATGCACTGTTGCTAGGAGACGATTGGGATGGAGACCCGATCATTATTATTTTCCCTTATAACATGGTTATAAGGGAAAATAATAGCATTCTGAATACAGAATGCATAGTAAAATAGCGCTGGAGGGGTTAAATAAAAAAAAATATAAATTTAACTCACCTTACTCCACTTGATCGCGTAGCCGGCATCTCTTCTGTCTGTCTTCTGTGCTGTGTGCAGCAACAGGACCTGTGGTGACGTCACTCCGGTCATCACATGATCCATCACATGATCTTTTACCATGGTGATGGATCATGTGATGACCGGAGTGATGTCACCACAGGTCCTGTTGCTGCACACAGAAGAGATGCCGGCTACGCGATCAAGTGGATTAAGGTGAATTAAATTTTTTATTTTTTTTTTAACCCCTCCAGCGCTATTTTACTATGCATTCTGTATTCAGAATGCTATTATTTTCCCTTATAACCATGTTATAAGGGAAAATAATACAATCTACAGAACATCGATCCGAAGCCCGAACTTCTGTGAAGAAGTTCGGGTTTGGGTACCAAACATGCGCAATTTTTCTCACGCCTTAAAGGCCCCTTTCACACGAGCGAGTTTTCCATGCGGGTGCAATGCGTGATGTGAATGCATAGCACCAGCACTGAATTCTGACCCATTCATTTCAATGGGTCTGTGTACATGAGCATTGTTTTTCACACATCAGTTCTGCGTTGCGTGAAAATCGCAGCATGTTCTATATTCTGCGTTTTTCACGCAGCCCTGGCCCCATAGAAGTGAATGGGGCTGCGTGAAAAACGCCATGCATCCGCAAGCAAGTGTGGGTGCGATGCGTTTTTCACTGATGGTTGCTAAGAGATGTTTGTAAACCTTCCGTTTTTTATCACGTGCGTGAAAAACGCATCAAAACGCATTGCACCCGCGTGGAAAAAACTGAACAACTGAACGCAGTCGCAGAAAAACTGACTGAACTTGCTTGCAAAATAATGCGAGTTTTACTGAACGCACCCTGAACGCATCCGGACCTAATCCATCACGCTCGTGTGAAAGGGACCTAAGGGAAAATAATACAATCTGCACAACACCTAACCCAAACTTCTGTGAAGAAGTTCGGGTTTGGGTACCAAACATGCCGATTTTTCTCACGCGCGTGCAAAACGCATTACAATGTTTTTCACTCGCGCTGAAAAATCGTGCATTTTCCCGTGACGCACCAGTATTTTATCCGGGCCAAAAACATGGCGCCCGTGTGAAAGAGGCCTTAGTATCCTTATACACATAAGTTTGGCTCTGGCAGTTTTTGACTAATAAAAAAAGAACGCTAGTTTTTTAAATTTTTTTTATTAATTTTTCTTTTTGCCACCTGCTATTTTTGGTGCATTTTTGTGATGCTTTAAGTGAATGGGTCCGTATCCGTGATATGCAAGCTGTTTGTGGGCCGCAGTGCGGGCACAGCTGGGCAACAGCCGCATGCATAAGCCCTAAAGAAGGAGATAGAAAGACACCTTTTGGATCTTCAAAACACGGATACTGAACATGTGCATTCCGCATTCTATGATGCGGACAATAATAGGACATGTTCTATTTTTTAGCAGAACAGCCCTGAGGACATACTGTGTGGACACGGAATTAGTAATTTTTTTGCAGCCCCGTTGATGTGAATGATTCCTCATAGAGACCACACAAAAAAAAAACATAAATGGACACGGAAAAAAATACGTTCATGCGCATGAGCCCTGAAAGAAATGCTATTGCTTCAACCTGCTGTGTATTTCATATTGCCCATAGACTTTCAGCTAAAATCCGGAGCTGGCGTCTTTTTCCTGCATTTGATAAACTTTTTTTTTTTTTCAGGCAGATTTCACAAATCTATAGTGTATTATAAAATTCAGTACATACAGAGCATTTTTTGCATAGTTTTTTACACTGCGTTTTTGGGCATTTTTGTCATAACACAGCATGCTCTAAGCATGGTGTTCCATTTATTTGCGTGTTTTTCAAGTCCTATAGAGAATGGAATCAAGAAATATAAAGAATATTGAACCTATGGACAAATGCATGACAAAAAAACACCAAAAGTGAAGAAAAATGCAAAAAAAAAATGTATGTTTTCTAATGCTTTTTATATTTCCCTATTAATTTTCAGCTAAAATCTTACAAAGGGCTCATGCACACAAAGGTATTTTCTTTCCGTGTCCATTCCGTTTTTTTGAGGACCGTATGCAGAACCATTCATTTCAATGGTTCCGCAAAAAAAAACGGAAGGTACTCCGTGTGCATTCTGTTTCCGTATGTCTGCATTTCCGTTCAGCAAATTCACACGACTATGTATTTTGCAGTCTACAAAAAATGGATCCGCAAAAAACACGGATAACACCCGTGTGCTTTCCGTATTTTGCGGAACAGAACAGCTGGCCCTTCATAAAACAGTACTATCCTTGTCCGTAATGCGGACAATAATAGGACATGTTCTATTTTTTTTGCGAAAAGTAAATACGGACATATGGAAACAGAATGCACACAGAGTAACTTCCGTTTTTTTTGCGAAACCATTGAAATGAATGGTTCCGCATGCGGTCTGCAAAAAATGGGAACAGAAACTGAAAAAATATACTGTCATGTGAATGAGCCCTTATTGTCTGCATTACGGACAAGAATAGTACTGTTCTATTAGGGGCCAACTGTTCCGTTCTGCAAAATACGGTCATGTGCGAGAGCTCTAAATCATCATTGTTTTGGAAAACACACTTATGACATCTGACTTTAATAAAAAAAATATGCCAAAAGTTGCAAATGAGAAACTAATTGGCCTGTCTGCTTTGCACAAAACATAGAAAAATGATAACATTTTAGCCAACGTGAATATTAATAGGAGTGATATTTACAGTATGTTGGACAGATTTTACAGATTAGATGCAGTCTGGCTTTGAAAAGTTTTGTGAAATTTTTGGATTACTTGCACAAAACTTATGAGACATTTAGCATTTTTGCATCACTCGCTCCAGGTTAGATACATGGATGGAAGCATGGGTGTGGTTAGCTATGTTATTTTTACTCCATCACTGCAACTTTTTTAAAAGTCTCAAAAAGTTACAAATTCACTCTAGAAGGAGACTGACATTTAAAAATAATTTGTTTGAAAAGGAGGCAGCGCTCAATGGACGTGCTACTTCCTCTTCATTAGGGCTCGTGCACATAAACATATTTTCTTTCCGTCTCTGTTTCGTCTTTTTTTGCGTATGCGGAACCATTCACTTCAATGGGTCCACAAAAAAATGAGAAGTTACTCCATGTGCATTCCGTTTACGTCCGTCCGTATGTCTGTTCCACAAAGAAATAGAACATGTCCTATTAGGCCTCATGCACACGGCCGTTGTACGGCCGTACCGTGCATTAGGGACTGCAATTCTGTGCGGCAGCCGCCATGGATCCGTCTGCACCGTAAAAAATAGAACAAATTCTATTTTTTTGCGGTGTGGAGGCACGGACAGAAACACCACGGAAGCATGCCGTAGTGCTTCTGTGATGTTGCGTGCCTCCGCTACGCACCGCAGCTCCAGATTATGGATCCATTCAAGTGAATGGGTCCGCATCTGTGGTGCGGGGTGTACATGGCCGGTGCCCACATATTGCGGACCCGCTGTATGCGGCCGCAATACGGCCACGGCCAGGCAATGGGCCTTGTTGTCCACATTACGGACAAGGATAGGACTGTTCTATTAGGGGCCAGCTGTTGCGTTCCACAAAATACAGAATCCACACGGATGTCATCTGTACTTTTTGCAGATCCATGGTTTGCAGACCGCAAAATACATACGGTCGTGTGCATGAGCCCTTACACTGCATGTCGTCTCAAAAGCGAGTGTAATTACAAGTACTTGCTTTATTCACTTAAATGGAGCAAACACTTGTAATCAACACTACGCCGCCGCAGCAAGGGAGACGACATGTAGTGTAATGAAGAGGTATTGTATTATGCTAATGTACCTTCTATATATTAATTTTTTTCTTTATTTATAATTTCTTATTTTTCATTTTATATATATATATAATGCAATCATAAAGTATTCAGGCCCTCTCACTTCTTCACATGTTGGTATATTCCAGCTTTCACATTTTTTTGCCACCATTCTACACTTAATACCCTATAATGAGAATATTAGAAATTTTTGCAACTTCCTAAAACGGAAAATCTAAAAGTTTGCATTTACACAAGTATTCCTCAGGAAAAGACACATGAAACCTGCCTGGAGTTTGCAAAAAACGAACCTAAAGGACTCTCAGACTGTAAGAAACAAATTTCTCTGGTCTGCTGAAACCAAAATTGAACTTTTTGGCGTCATTTTCAAGTGTCATATGTGGAGGAAACCCCATTACCATCCCTACAGTGAAGCATGGTGGTGGCAGCATCATACTTAGGGAGTGTTTTTCAGTGGTTGTGACAGGGGGACTGGTCAGGGTTGAGGGAAAGATGAGTAAAACAAAGTACAGAGATATTTTTAATGAAAACCTGATCAAGAGTTCTCTGGACCTCAGACAAGGACCCTAAGCACACAGCCAAGACAACACAGGAGTGATTTAGAGATAACTCTGTAAATGTCCTTCAGTGGTCCAGCCAGAACCCTGACTTGAACCCAATTGAACATCTCTGGAGAGACCTGAAAATGGTGTCCACCCACTGTCCCCATCCAACCTGACAGGGCTTGGGAGGATCTGCAGAGAAGAATGTCAGAAAATTTCCAAATCCAGATGTGAAAACTAGTGGAATCATACCCAAGAAGACTGGAGGCTTTAATCACTGCCAAAGGTGCTTCAACTAAGTCCATTTTAATTTTTACTTTCCAATAAATTAACAAATATTTTAAACATTCTTTCTCATTAAGGGTATTTGGTGCAGAATGATGGGGAAAACTTGATTTTTATTTTTTATTTTAGCCCAAGGCCGTAACATAACAAAATGTGATAAAGTGAAAGAATCTGAAGACTTTCCGAATGCATTGTAAGTCACAGCAGATGAATAAATGAAAACATAGACAATTCCCTTCATACAAAGTTGCTGGTTTGATGCCATGAGTGTGCTGCAGAAAAGGTTTCTCTGAAACATATAATCTGGTGCTTTTATTTTTGATGCTCCTGGAAGGGCACTCGGAAAGGTTAAAACATTTTTAAAACAACACATTTACGAGTTTATCTGAGAAAATATTACATATGTGGAGAAAATTCTACATTGGAAGTACTTTTATTAACTGTAACGTTACTGACGTTTCATCTTGTACATCATTTCTATCATTTGCTTTGCTTTTAGACCATGTTCACACACAGGTAGTAGCAGTCCGTTGAGAAGTCATGGTATTGGTAGAACACATACATTTACAGCATAAGACTACTTTCCAGAGATCATAATACAGACCCATTGATATGGTTCTACTGTGCAGAACTTAGATTAGCAAAGGATTTAATGGTGATCTAAGTCTAGTTGTATGAAGCTGTGAGGTCCAGGTGTTGTAGCCATACATTGGCTACTAGAATGTTCTGGTATTACTGCTAGATAAAGCAGCTTAACCCTGTGTCTGACATGTTCTCTGTGTTTCTGGGGGTTTTGCTGTTATGAAGTCTTATTTTTTAAGAATCAGGTTGTATGTTTTATTGCATCATTAGTGCATAAAATATATAACTTTTAAACAATAACTGCACACAATGTAAAAAACGTTTGATATGTCATAGTGACTATAGAGTAAATCAATTCTAAACAAATCAAATTCAACAGGAATTTTTCAAGAATTCAGGTACAATTCTAATTTTTGACAACTCAATTCTAGAATATTTCTCAAAATGGCCTTAGCCATGTTTCAATTCACAAAACAGGATGAAGAAGGAGGCAGTGTGTGTAAAAAACATAAAAAATCATACAGTGTACTTTATTAAAGAAGCAGGGGGTTGTTTGTTACCACCAGCAGCTCGCTATGTAACATCATTACTTCTATTTTTGTATCAAACCCGCAATACTCTTATTTTGTTTCTCTTAATGAGAGCACTAAACTAGTTTTCTATTGGCTAACACGGTACCAGACTTTTTCCTTCTTAATTCCGTCTTGGCATTAAAGAGCTTGAAATGAGTTTCTCACAGTCCTAGGAGACACCACCATGTCATCCCCAACTTTTCAGAACACTTGGAACACTTTCAAATCAGGTTGAACTTATTTGAATCCAAATAGAGTCACCCGACCGATTTGGCTAAATTGAATCTGAATCGAATTTCAAGGCATTCCCTTATCACTAATAGTGACCTATCAAAAGTTTTGATCGGTGGGGGTCTGAGCACTGAAACCCCCTCAGATCAATGGAACAAATTAGAAGTGCTCAACTAAGGGCTGAGTCTCCTCGCTGCTGAAAACAGAAATGAAGATGGCCTCATAGACTTTCGACTGAGGCTGTCTTCTTCCCGGCTTCAGCTGCAAGGAGAGAAAACAGACAGCTCAGAATCACCTATAGCTCCTTGTCTTAGCGATCAGTGTTAATGTAATAGTAATATGTCATAATGACATAACAAAAGTTTTCCCTAAGTGCAGTTACCCTTTAAAAATTTTTGTGGTGATAACATGAAAAAAATAAAGCAATTCTGCAATTTTTTTTATTATTATTTTTTTTTAATGGCGTTCACCATGTGGTATTATGACATAATAACTGTGTTCTGTGGGTCTGTATGATTACCCAATACCAAATTCATATCATTTTTATGTTTTTAAACTTTTTCACAATAAAAATCTTTTTCTTGAAATATTTCCATGCCTTCAAAGATCCATTAAAAAAAAGTTTTTCTTTCCCATCAACGGAGCCGTGTGTTTTTTTTTTTTTTTTTTCAGGAAATTTTTTTGTTTTTATTGGTACCATTTTGAGATACTTTTTAATATTTTTTATTATGTTTTTTTTGGGAGGTGCAATGGACAAACAACAACAGTTTCTTTACTTTTTATGCTGTTGACCACATAGGGGAAAAATTTTTATTAAACTTGTTTGCGAGCAAAAATCGGATTTTTTACTGTTCAAATTTTTTTTATGTATCTCGAGAGGTATTAAGCATGTGATCTTCTGCTTACTCCTATAATACACTACAATAGTTCTGTATGGCAGAATACGGTGTCAATTGCTGTAAAAGCTGACATGATGTCATGCAATAATCATTTAAAAGAAAAGGACTGGCCATAGGCCTGACAGAGAAATATCCAGATAGGGCCGATGCCCATGGGGCCTCGTAAGCCCTTCTCATAGCTGTTATCTGGATACAAAACATCTGATGCTCTCAACATTACTTAATGCTAGGAGAATCTGGTACTTATAGAACTGGCTGGCACCCACAGGTGCCCTTGTGAACTCAACTGAATTTCTCTACTCAGGACAATGATACAGTTTCACCAGGGGCATAGTTATATGGGGTGAAGAGGTAGCAGTCACTGAGGGGGCCCAAAGACCCTTGTGCCACATAAGATGACACCAGTATTATAGAAAGTGCATGTTGGGAGGGTTTTGTTATAGATTTTGCACTGGGGCCCATAATCTTCAAGTTACACCACTGGCTGGAGAAAAGGTGTTAGGTCAAGAATTTGGCATGGGTTGCTGTTTCAATTTTTGCCTCAAGCAGCAGGAAGGCTATGTGCTCCCTTGCCACAAAGCACCGAGGTTAGGGTGAGGCCCAAGCTGAACTCTTGCACCAGGGCCCATGAGCCTTTAGCTACACCCCTGAGTTTCACTGTGTGTGTGTGTGTGTGTTGGGGGGGGGGGCAGTATATTGTGCCTCCCTGTGTTATTTTTTTTCTTCCGTGGTAGTATTTTGTTCTGCATTATGGTACTGCTGGCCCCGCCTGCTTATGCTGTCCCTGCCTACATGTTGCACAGCCTTATATGAATGAAGTCCCACCTACAACATGGGGCCACTTTTAGGTTTTTTCTAGGACCATTTTAAGTTCTCAGTTGGCCCTTATAATTCACAGTGGCAACCCTTCCCACCGATGCTCCCTAGGGCTGGACGATGATAGAAGGGCACACCCTTTTTTTCCCTTGGGGTACACCCTGATGTTGGGGCTCCTGCCTGAGAAAAGTTGGGATTTTCTTGGTGTTATAGATGTTGTACAGGTGCAAGGGAGGAGATGTAATTGTTGTGGCCGATTCTGGAGTCAGTAACTCCTCCAAAGTCTCTTCTTACTAAAGTGCAGAATAGTAATTGCAATACATCCAACGCTATCAAACACAGTTCCAAACAACTTACATTCCAGATAGCAATGTATGGCTCGTATAGGCAAAGTGGGGATTGTAGTACTGCTTCCCTCTATCTATTCCAAATCTCTTTTTGTGCAGAATGTAAGGGTGGCACTAATGTTCTTGCAAGTTTAACTGTAATTCCCAGCTAAGGGGTATAGGGTTAAGATATGGCGGACAAGACCATGTCCAAGTGTAAAGGGTGTCTTCGCCATGTCACTGCAGTAAAGTCTCTATCAGCGATAAACAGCAAATACCTTACTGACTGATTCCAGTGCACGACCATGCAAATTTTTGACCTTCGTAATTCTTTATTTCTCTTTTCCTGGACTGGGAAGTAGAGATAGTTTTCTCTTTTTCTATGGATCTCTACAGTATAGTGGTTCTATGGAGTTTAGGACTAGTACTCTGAGGAATGAGCACATGTAGGTCCCTCTCACTTTCTCAGCTAACTTTACACTACTAACCGATCTAGGGGCGGATCTAAGTCCAACACCTAACTCACTACAGGGGCAAAGGCGGGATTATTATCTTTTTAAAATATGAGATTTTTAAATTAACCACTAAACAAACTCAGGCTGAGAACATTGCAATGCCACTGCCACAGAGGCCCCCTAAAAATGGAAGATGGGTTACTGTAGGTTCTGGTAAACTGTTAGTTGTGGATAGAAGGCATGTCCCACAGTCTGTGGGTCTCCATAATTAATTTGTAGCACTTTCAGAGTGCAAGAGCAACATGGAGGATGGCTCAAGCACAGTGAGTGAGAAACAATCATCTCCCATGCCTAAAGTATGTAAGACTGCAGCCAAAGACAAAAAGGAGAAGGTGAGGATTGATAGTAATCAGCTGTTGGTGGGCGATTCCATCATAAGAGGTGTGAAGTTTGAGGAGAATGGTGTTGTGAGATGTCTCCCTGGTGCTACCGCTAGCAGGGATAGACGACGGATCCTCAATATTGTTAGGCAAGCAAAGCAGGAAAGGGAAATGGATGTTATTCTACATCTTGGGACAAACGATCTGGCTTGCAATGAGGTTTCAAAGGTGAAAGAAGCTTTTCACACACTTGGAAAGGATATACGGGAGGTTGCATCAACTGTTTCATTCTCTGCAGTTTTGGTGTGCATAGCATTCAGCATGACAGGAAGATGCGCATTAAGGAATTCAATGTGTGGCTTGGTAAATGGTGTCTGAACCAAGGGTTTGGCTTTGTGTCTCATGTTAGCTCTTGTTGGAATGGAAAAGAACTGTACAAAAAAGACGCTTTGCATCTTTCTCTCAAAGGAATGAATGTCCTCAGTGAACAGTTCCAAGTATTTGCTAATAAGCATTTAAACTAGGAAAGGGGGGCAAAAGAGTGATAATCCAGCAGTCCAACTGCTCCCCCGAAACAATGCCAGAAGAGGCCAGTAGCACAAAGGTTAAGAAATGACAAGCTCAGAGTCTTGTTTATAAATGCTATCAGTTTAGGGAATAAGATCAATGAACTTGAGTCTATAATGGCATCTGAGAATATAGATGTAGTGGCTGTTACTGAGACGTGGTTCAAGGGGAGTAATGACTGGGATATATCAATACCAGGGTTCTCTCTATACAGGAAAAGACAGAGAAGGCAAGAAGGGGGAGGGGTGGCCCTGTATGTGATAGATAGCATAAAATCTAATTTGATGCAAGTTAGCAAGAACAATTTAGAGTCAGTTTGGGTTACCTTGCAGCTTGATAATCATAAGGTAACTCGTGTAGGTGTGATATATAGACCACCTAGCCAAGTCAAAGAATTAGATGATCTACTAGTTGAGGAAATAGCTAAAATTACATTAAAGGGGGAAGTTATCATTATGGGAGACTTCAATCTTCCAGATGTAAACTGGAAAACTAAAATAGCTAGTTCTGCCAGGAGTACAGATATTCTAAATTCCCTACTGGGATTATCTCTACAGCAAGTAGTGGAGGAGCCAACCCGGAAGGAGGCCATTTTATATTTAGTATTCACAAATGGGAATTTGGTATCTGATATTACTGTAAGTACAGTGACTGAGTCACACCACACAAAAACAAAAGTTTTAGATTTTAGAAAAACGGACTTTTCTAAAATTAGATTAGTGATATACAAGTCCCTATCAGACTGGAACAGTTTCATTGGAGTTCAGGAGAAATGGGACTACTTAAAAGTGGCACTATTGAAGGCAACAGAAAATTGCATTTGGCTTGTCAGTAAAAGCAAAAAAAAGGAAGAGACCACTGTGGTATTCAGCAGAAATGGCCAAAATCATTAAAAACAAAAAGATAGCATTTAGGGATTATATAAAAAAAAAAAACGAGGATGACAGACTAATTTATAAGATTAGGCAGAGAGAGGCCAAACAAGTTATAAGAGCTTCTAAAGCACAGGCAGAAGAGAAATTAGCTCAGTCAGTGAAAAAAGGCGATAAGGCATTCTCAGATACATAAATGAAAAAAGGAAACTAAAACAAGGAATTACCAAATTAAAAACAAAAGAAGGAAGGTATATGGAAGAAGATAAAGAACTAGCTGACTGCCTCAATGAATACTTCTGTTCAGTTTTTACAAAGGAAAATGAAGGAGAAGGACCTCAGTTAGGAAAGAAGACTAATGAATCTTTTGATGCATGTGTCTTTACAGAGGAAGAGGTTCTAAGTCAGCTGTCTAAAATTAATACAAATAAGTCACAGGGGCCTGATCGGATACACCCAAAGCTATTAAAAGAGCTCAGCCGTGAACTAGCAAAACCATTAACAGATTTGTTTAACCAATCACTGGCAGCAGGAGTTGTCCCAGAAGATTGGAAATTAGCAAATGTTGTGCCCATTCACAAGAAAGGTAGTAGGGAGGAATCGGGCAACTATAGGCCAGTAAGCCTGACATCAATAGTGGGGAAATTAATGGAAACCATACTTAAGGAGAGGATTGTGGAACATCTAAAATCCCATGGATTAAAAGGTTAAAAACAGCATGGGTTTACTTCAGGGAGATCATGTAAAACTAATTTTATTGATTTGTTTGATTGGGTGACTAAAAGAATAGATGGCGGAGGTGCAGTAGGCATCGCTTATCTAGACTTAGTAAGGCTTTTGATACTGTCCCACATAGAAGGCTTATCAATAAAGTGCAGTCTTTGTGCTTGGACTCCCATATTGTTGAATGGATTAGGCAGTGGCTGAGGGACAGGCAACAGAGGGTTGTAGTCAATGGAGTATATTCACACCAAGGTCTTGTTACCAGTGGGGTACCTCAGGGATCTGTTCTGGGACTCATATTGTTTAATATCTTTATCAGCGAAATTGCAGAAGGCCTCAATGGTAAGGTGTGTATTTTTGCTGATGAATACAAAGATTTGTAACAGGGTTAATGTTCCTGGAGGGATACACCAAATGGAAAAGGACTTAGGAAAACTAGAGGAATGGTCAAAAATCTGGCAACTAAAATTTAATGTTGATAAGTGCAAGATAATGCACCTGGGACGTAAAAACCCAAGAGAAGAATATAAAATCAGTGATACAGTCCTAACCTCAGTATCTGAGGAAAGGGATTTAGGGTTTATTATTTCAGAAGATTTAAAGGTAGGCAGACAATGTCATAGAGCAGCAGGAAATGCTAGCAGAATGCTTGGGCGTATAGGGAGAGGAATTGCCAGTAGAAAGAGGGAGGTACTCATGCCGCTCTACAGAGCACTAGTGAGACCTCATTTGGAGTATTGTGCTCAGTACTGGAGACCATATCTCCAGAAGGATATTGATACTTTGGAGAGAGTTCAGAGAAGAGCTGCTAAACTGGTACATGGATTGCAGGATAAAACTTACCAGGAAAGATTAAAGGACCTTAACATGTATAGCTTGGAAGAAAGACGAGACAGAGGGGATATGATAGAAACTTTTAAAGGGATTCTGTCATCAGATTTTACCCCTATAACCTAAAGATATCCTCATGTCCGGACTAAGAAGAAGAATCCTAAGCTGGCCTTATTAAACCTCACTGAGGCTCTATTTGCCCAAAAAACAGGTTTTTATAACCTGCCAATCACTTACTTCAGGTGCCCAAGGGGAGGTCCGTTAATACAGGGTGCCCGTCCGCACCCCTCGCCGTCCGGTGCCCAGCGCCGCCTTCCGTCCTTATCGCCGCCTGTGCAATCCTCCCGTCCCTTTGCCAGATCCTGCGCCGGCGTGATGCGCACTTCGCTCAACCTTAATATGACCTGCAGATTGGCTGAGCTTAGTGCGCAGGCGCGGGATCTGGCAGAGGGACGGGGAGGATTGCGGAGGCGGTGCTGAGCTGTAGAAGGCGGCGCTGAAGACAGAGAAGGCGGCGATGAAGACAAAAGGCGGCGCTGGGCACCGGATGTCGAGGGGTGCGGACGGGCACCCTGTATTAACGGACCTCCCCTTGGGCACCTTAAGTAAGTTATTGGCAGGTTATAAAAAACTGTTTTTTGGACAAATAGAGCCTCAGTGAGGTTTAATAAGGCCAGCTTAGGATTCTTCTTCTTAGTCCGGACATGAGGATACCTTTAGGTTATAGGGGTAAAATCTGATGACAGAATCCCTTTAAATACATAAAGGGAATCAACAAGGTAAAAGAGGAGAGAATATTTAAAAGAAGAAAAACTGCTACAAGAGGACATAGTTTTAAATTAGAGAGGCAAAGGTTTAAAAGTAATATCAGGAAGTATTACTTTACTGAGAGAGTAGTGGATGCATGGAATAGCCTTCCTGCAGAAGTGGTAGCTGCAAATACAGTGGAGGAGTTTAGGCATGCATGGGATAGGCATAAGGCCATCCTTCATATAAGATAGGGCCAGGAGCTATCCATAGTATTTAGTATATTGGGCAGACTAGATGGGCCAAATGGTTCTTATCTGCCGACACATTCTATGTTTCTATGTTTCTATTAACCCTAACTGATCTATACAGAGATATGTTGGTACCTTAGGCTAGTTTCACACTAGCGTTGCTGGATTCCGGCAGGCAGTTCCTTTGCCGGAACTGCCTGCCGGATTCGGAAATCCGTAAGCAAACTGATATTATTTGTTTCCGGATCCATCTGACAAATGAATTGAAATACTGTATCCGTCTCTCCGGTGTCATCTGGAAAAATGTATCCGGTATTAATTTTTTTCCCATTTTTAAAGGTCTGCGCATGCACAGACCGAAAAACCAGATCCATCAATGCAGTAATTTCCTGAACACTTGGTACCGGATCCGGCATTAATACATTTCAATGGAAATTAATGCTGGATCCGGCAATCCGGCAGGTGTTCTGGAATGTTGGCTGGAGAAAATATCGCAGCATGCTGCGGTATTTTCTCTGGCCAAATGCCATAAAAAAGACAGAACGGAAGACATCCTGAGGCATACTGAACAGATTACTTTCAATTCAGAATGCATTAGGACAAAACTGATGCAATTTTTTCCCCGGTATTGAGCCCCTATGACACAGCACAAGGCATTAACGTATTAAATAACATTATGCAACAGAACAGATTCAGGTAGCCTATTCTAAGGTATTGCACCACCTGTATGATATAATTGGCACTCACCAATGATGATGTGGACCACAGGGGCATTGCTAGGTTAAAACATTCGGGGCCTGGGCCCCTGTTGTTTTGTCCCAGGCCCTGAATGTACTGCCTGCCAGACAGATTCAACTGTGTTGCTATCTTCAGGACGGAAATACAATTGAGTCTAATGCCTTGCAAGAGCTGAAGGACCTGTGATGACATCACAGTCCATGTGATCAGTTCTAAATGCAGTAGCTGAAAAGGACCTGCCATGATGTCAAAATCATGTGACCATTGCAGGAGAGGACTGCTCAGCAGTGAAGAGAAGTCCTGGGAAAAAACTGTGGTGAGGTCTGCTACATGAGGAGAGGTAAGTGAAGGGGTAGATTACTCAGTGTGAGAGGCAGAGCAATGTTGGGAGTTGTAGTTATTTAACTGGGACTGTATGTTAGGGCTGAAGTTATTTATGTTGGACAGTGGGATGGGGTGGAGTGATGTTATTTACATGGGACTGAATATTGAGGGATGATGTTATTTACATGGGACTGTATGTTGAAGGTGGCTGGGGAGGAGGTGATGTTATTTACATGGGACTGTATTTTGGAGGGGGCTGGAGAGATGGTGTGATGGTATTTACATGAGACTCAATGGCGGAGGAGGGAAATAATGTTATTTACATGGAACTGTATGGTAGAAGGCTAAGGTATAATTTCTAAGGACAGTAAACAGAGGAATATAACTACAGGGGGCACTGCAGTGGGCATTATAAATACTGGGGGCGCTTTAAGGCGAGCATTATAACAGTAAGGGGCATTATAAATACTGGGGGCACTGTGTGGGCATTATAACAGTAGAGGGCGATATAAATACTGGGGCAATTCAGAGTGAGCATTATTGCAGTAGGGGGTATTATAAATACTGGGGGCACTGTGGGGACATTTTAAATCCAGGGGACATTAAGCATTTTTATTACTACTGAGGGCTCTATAGGAGGGACTTATAGATCCACATTATTCTATTAAGAGCATTATGGGGGGGGGGCTAATTATTATTATTACTATTGAGGGATCTATAGGGAACTTTATTACCACTGGGATAACAATAGGGGGACCTTATTTCTAGTAGGGGTTCTGTAAGGACATAATTAATACCGGAGGGCTCTACTAATGGAGGCACTCTTGGGGAGCACTATCACTGTTGGGGGCACTGTAGGGGGCATTATTACTAATGAGGGCATTCTAGAAGGGAATTACTATTGGTGGGACTATGAGGAGCACTATTACTATGGGGGGGGCACTCATTTTTCTTCAGGATAGTATTTGGGGGTAGAGAAAAGTGAGGAAGCTAAGATGTCTGTGTTTCACACTCTGCAGAGATGAGATGCGGCTGAGTTGTCCGGACCGAATGGAGAAGATGATGACAGAGAAGATCTACATCACAGGAGACATCACCTGGGAGGCACTGGATGTGAAAGGTATGTTCTGCTGTATAGCTGTTTAGCAAGTACAGTAAAATGTCTTCAGTGCTAGTGTTTGCAGGTGGAGGGTTTGGGGGGCAATTGGTTGACTTAGAGAATTGGGCAATATTCATTGGGGCTTAGGCCCCGGATCTTTTAAGACCCTAGACACGCCCCTGGTGGACCCAGCTCCTAAACCCATGCATTCACAATGCTGTATTATTATTATGCTGATGCTTATCAACCTACTTACTGACTAAATTGTTAAAAATTGATCTCCTATCCTTAGGATTAGCGATCAATATTAGATTGGTGGGTGGGCCGACTCTTGGCCCTCCCAATGATCTGCAGTTTGAAGGGTCTTCAGTGCTCTGGCAAGCACAGAATCCCCTTCATGTGTACTAGGCCCAACACTGCTCTTTAAGTAGTGGCTGTGCCTGGTAAGACAGCTCATTACAGCTTTGTCCCATTCATATGAATGGGACTGAGCTGCAGCACTACACATAGCTGAAGGTATGGAACTGTGCCCAGTAACCAATGAAGGCATTGGTTGCGCAGTTTTTGCGGAACCATCTATTAAAAATGTTATTCCATGCTCAATTTTTTCTATGTAATTACTGTATATGGCATATGGGAAAATGGAACGGAAAAAAGGAAACCCAACGGAAACAAGAAATGGAACAACGGATCTGTAAAAAATGGACAGCAAAACACTGAAAAAGCCATACGGTCGTGTGCATGAGCCCTTAATATTTATGTTTTTATTAACAGCAACACATAACTTTTTTCTAATATACTGTATATAATTTTTTTTTATTACAGATTTTTACATTCTGTTTCCTGAACATGATTATGGGGGCAGCCATCTTGCATAAGCTGTTCTTAACAGCATTTAGATATATGCTTCACAGCAGCCACCATGTGCCAACAGCACAGTAGTCTGTGTGCAGACGTCAGGAGGGAGAAAATAGGCTGTGATATCACCTATGGTGAATGGTGGATCCTGTGTGAACTATATACATATGCAGTATATACAATATATATAGGTGATATCTGTCTTTGCAATCCTGACTGTAATAATAAGCATATAACTGCAGTAAAGTCATCTGTACTGACTAAAGTGGTGCCTATTATTAGGCTTAATAGCCAGTGTAAAAACTGCAGTATTTTTTATTGGAATGCCTAATATAGGGAACAAGTGGAGAACGTCCCATGTGCAGCGTTCTTCGTTTGTTCCCTATATTAGGCAAACCATTTATGGAACCATTACCCGCTTACCCCTTTCTCCTGAAGAAGGGCCCGTTATAGGGTTAACAGAAACACGTCGAGCAGGGCTTGTTCTTATTAGGTAGCCTTATGCAAGAGGCAGCAGGGGTTCTCCAGTAATCTGCCCTGGTGTTAGCTACACAGACACTCCCGGGCAGCCCTGGGGAATTGAATGAACCCCTGCTGTAAGGTGGGATAGCTGGACCGGAGCCTCTAGTGAATAAAAAAAGAGACTAGTGCCATTGCTGTCACAATCTGAATAGGGACCTACCGCAGTAACATGACTGTGTGTATCCATAAACAGTGTCTATCAATTCTGCGGCGGAAATCTGGGATACAGCCGAATATATACTGTACCCCTGACTCTTGGTCCTATCTACCTATCTCTGAATAATAAGAGAGGGACTAGCTGTATTTTATATAAGTATCTTCAATAAAGTTTTGGTATTTTATTTTAACCACTCTATTAAGTAGTGAACTGGTATTTAAGTTATAAGAGACGGGAAATTACCCTACTTAGTTATCTGTTAGAAGAATAAAAAATACCACCAAAATTCTTTAAATATACGTTTAACATAAAAGCAATAGGTCATTTTCTGATGACACATTCCCTGTAAATATCAATTTTTGTTAGCAATTCTCTACATTACCAGATAAGATAGCAGAGCAGTGGGTGGTTAGGAACAGTGAAAAGGTCATTGCGTGAGCAAGAGAGGATTGTGCACGGCATAGTGTGCCTTGTGCACGTCCAAATGCCAATAGTGAGGTCAACAGCTAGAGTTTTAGGAACACAGCAGGGCAATCTGGCTGGAAAGTCACCTCATTGGGCACAGAAAGTACAATATTCCCACCAACATTTTTATTGTTATTTTCATGGCTTCACATTATTATAAGGAGCCTATTGGGGAATAGATCTCAATCTGCATTCTTCCTCATAACCTCTCCCAATACAAGCTCATCGCTATGGATTTGGAACATTGTCCCTGCGTCTGTATTTATATTTACGTCTGGTATGCAGCTCCTTCTGTATATAATAAAGGTAACTATAGAATGTAAACACTCGCCTCTTATCAGAAGAGCCGATCTCGGCAGTGACATTCACTCTCGGCAGGAACGGGGGCAGATTTTGTGAAGTCAGTGCTAAGTGTTCATAGAAATGCACTCCAGAATTTTTTGTTCTTCAACAAACATCAGCCACGTACTGTCTGAGACCTATGTCTTGTGAACAAGTTGTGATCCTACACAGCAAGTACTGTGAGAAAACATAGATCGTATGCAATTAAGTCATCAGATTGTTAGCAGTAAAATTGGCTGACCTGAAACGTGTGCACTGGTCAGCAGAAGCCATCTGTGTTGGTCTCATGTTCATATGTGTCCACATTTCTGAGAAAATAAAATTTTAATATATGAAAATGAACCTCTCGGAGCAACAGAGGCATTGCAGTTACACCTAGAGGCTCTGCTCTCTCTGCAACTGCCGAGCCATCTGCTCTTTGATTGACAGGGACAGGCTGTGAAAATATTTAACACATTTAACAGTGACCAGTCTGTTTGGGGCCTTACTGACGAAGCGTTTTTCTTCCTTTTTGCATCATTGCATTGCAAGAGCTATAACTTTTTTATTTTTCCATCTATATAGCTGTATGATTGCTTGCTTTTTGTCGGACGAGTTGTAGATTTTAATGGTTCCTTTGTGGGGTACACATAACTTTCTGATTAACTCTTTCTGGGAGGGAGATGGGAAAAACAGCAATACTGTCACTGAGTTTTTACGTTATACATTTTATGGCGTTATTCGGTTTTTCGGTGGCAACTACGAATAAATTGGCAATTCTGTGATTTATTTTTTATTTATTTTTTTACGGCATTCACCATAGGGGATAATGTACATGATAGTTATGAAGTACCGGTCGTTCCGGACGCGGCGATACCATGGGATAGATATTTTTATTAGCTATTTTTTTCATTGAAAAGCGTATTTTCAATGGAAAAAAAAGCATTTTTTTTTCACTTTTTTTGCCACTTATTATAACAGACAACATTTTAATTGCTTTCAATCCCTGTAGTGCATTGCATTTTAATGTCAGTGCTCTACTGACATTGACCGGCAGGCTGCGGCAGAGAGGGCACAGCCTGCTGGAAACTACTCAAGGCAGGCTTAGGGCCTACATCAGACCCAAGCCAGCCTTTACACACATCGACACCCCAAGATCACATTTGCGGGGTGTCGATGGGAGACAGAGCGAGTCTGCTTGCTTTGTCAGCGATTGACATGCGGCAGGAGCCATGTAAAGCGTTAAGCAGCCCGGATCGGCACTCCTGCCAGTCTGGGCTGGTAGAGAAGGACTGCTGCTCTCATGTGAGAGCTGGGTCCCTGCTCCCAGCTGCACGGGGGACCTGTGCAGTGCTTAGACCGGGGCGCCGTGAAAAAGAGGCGGCCCAGCCTAAGGCCCCTTAGTGACCGCTGTAAAAAGGCATATGGGTGGTCACTAAGAGGTAAAAGGGCATCTGTCAGTAGATTTTTACCTATGAAACTGGCTGACCTGTTACATGTGCGGTTGGCAGCTGAAGGCATGTGTGTTGGTCCCATGTTCGTATCTGCCTGCATTTCTGAAAAATGAGGTTTTAATATATGCAAATGAGCCTCTAGGAGCAACAGGGGTGTTGTTGTTACACCTATAGGCTGTGCACTCTCTGCAAATGCTGTGCCCTCTGCACTTTGATTGAATATAGAAGTTAGAGCCAGGCGTGATGACATTCACACTGCCTGGCCCTGTCAATCAAGGTGCAGAGGGCGTGGCAGTTGCAGAGAGAACAGAGACTCTTGGTGTAACAGCAACACCCCTGTTGCTCCTAGAGGCTCATTAGCATATAATAAAACATAATTTTTCTCAGCAATGCGGGCACATATGGACATGGGACCAACACAGATGCCTTCAGCTGCCAAGCGCACATGTAACAGGTCAGCCAGTGTTATAGGTACAAATCTCTTGACAGGTGCCCTTTAAGTTAGACCTGCTACTATACTGTACATTGTATTATCAGGTTGTTGTTTTTTTTTGTAGATAAAATGTTTGCTTATAAAAAAACGTGTGATTAGTAGATTATTACCAGCAGGGCCAAAGTGGCTATAGAGTTATTTGACCCCAACTGGTGCAATGAGTTACTTCTTATTTCTTAAACAACCATGTCGAAAGACACATCTCGTGGTCTTGGAAAAGATGATAGTCTGTTTGAGACGGGTCAAATTATTGGCATGCATCAAGCAGAGAAAACATCTAAAGAGATTGCAGAAGCTACTAAAATTGGGTTAAGAACTGTCCAACTCATTATTAAAAACTGGAAAGATAGTGGGGACCCATCATTTTCGAGGAAGAAATGTGGTGGGAAAAAAATCCTGAATGATCGTGATCGTCGATCACCTAAACGTTTGGTGAAATCAAGTCGAAGAAAAACAACAGTAGAACTCAGGGCTATGTTTAATAGTGAAAGTAAGAGCATTTCCACACGCACAATGAGAAGGGAACTCAAGGGATTGGGACTGAACAGCTGTGTAGCCGTAAGAAAACCACTAATCAGTGTGACAAACCAGAAAAAAAGGCTTCAATTTGCTAGGGAGCATAAAGATTGGACTCTGGAGCAATGTAAGAAGGTTATGTGGTCTGATGAGTCCAGATTTGCCCAGTTCCAGAGTGATGGGAGCATCAGGGTAAGAAGAGAGGCAGCTGAAGTGATGCACTCATCATGCCTAGTGTCTACTGTACAAGCCTGTGGGGGCAGTTCTATGATCTGGGGTTGCTGCAGTTGGTCAGGTCTAGGTTCAGCAACAGTATGTGCTCCAAGAATGAGGTCAGCTGACTACCTGAACATGCTGAATGACTAGGTTATTCCATCAATGGATTTTTTTTTGTCCCCTGATGGCACAGGCATATTCCAAGATGATAATGCCTGGATTCATAGCGCTCAAATTGTGAAAGAGTGGTTCAGGGAGCATGAGACATCATTTTCACACATGGATTGGCCACCACAGAGTCCAGACATTAACCCCATTGAGAATCTTTGGATGTGCTGGAGAAGACTTTGCGCAGAAGTCAGACTCTACCATCATCAATGCAAGATCTTGGTGAAAAATTAATGCAACACTGGATGGAAATAAATCTTGTGACATTGCAGAAGCAAATCAAAACAATGCCACAGTGAATGCGTGCCGTAATCAAAGCTAAAGGCAGTCAAACAAAGTATTAGAGTGTGTGACCTTTTTTTTTTTTTTTTTTGGTGGCGACTTTGTTTTGGGAATGGCAGTGCATCTCTCAGTCCGAAGTTCTGGCCTTTAACAATGTGGGTTGTGAGACAGTGACAGGTCTCACTCAGGTTAGAGGCAAGGAAGGGGTGGATAGTTCGGTCCACACCCCTGTTCCACCACAGGTGAGAGAAGCTGGAGGTAATCAGCCTGGCACAAAGCACCTCCCAAAGTGTCAGAAAGGGGGGAGTGTGTTACCTGTGGACAGAGGCCTGGAGGCTCTGTCTGTGTGGTCTCAGCTGGGCAAGGCTGAGGGACCACAAAGCTGGGCGATAGTCTGGAGTTGGGGGATGCAGCGACGCCTGGGAGGGTCGCAGGGCCATAGTCAGGCAGACTACTGATCCCCAATCCCCCACAAGAAATACTGAACTGGAGGCAGTGGGCGTACTGTGCTCTGTACAGCCAGGAGGCTGTGGGACATTGGCTGACAAAGCCGCACGAGTTCACAGGGTGTGAACTGGGACCTAGGTGAGTCAGGAAACTTTATGTTTAGTTAGAGCCTGGACGGGCGAGTGTTTATTATTTTGTCATTTTATTGTTGCTGGTGTTGAACAATAAATACACTGTTTGGACCTGAAAATTGGTGTCCTAAAGGCGTATCTGTGAGAATGACCCCCGGAGAAGAGCTAACCCCCCACAGGGGTTAAACAGTTTATTTGGGACTGATGCATATCATAATGTCTGGTACGACAGCTTTTGTCCTATTCAAGTGAATGGAAATGAGCTGTAATACCAGGCGCAGCCAAACTAAAAGTACAGAGCTATGCCTGATAAACAATGAAGGGGACTTACTACCTGCAGCTGATTAGGGGCAGTGCTTAGAGTGAGACTCCCACACATCTAACACTGATGGTCTATTTTAATGAGTCTATGATATACCCTAGAGTATTAACAGTTTGAAAGTGAGGGTACCTCCGAAGAGACTGGGGGACTGGACTTGAAAGTGCCATTGAGATGAATATTTGTAAATTAAAATTTAGATTGTTGAGCACATTTGTTCTATTTATGGAGCTATTCGTATTTTTGCAAAAGGGACTTTCTGTTCTTGGCAGTATTTCTGGAACTGAAAAAGTGTTTAGTATATGGCAATTTTTATGTTTTTTGTGGACATACCCTTTAACCCCTTAAGGACACGGCCCTATTTCACCTTAAGGACCAGGGCATTTTTTGCAAATCTGACCAGTGTCACTTTAAGTGCTGATAACTTTAAAACACTTTGACTTATCCAGGCCATTCTGAGATTGTTTTTTCGTCACATATTGTACTTCATGACACTGGTAAAATAAAGTCAAAAAAATTATTTTTTTTGCATAATAAAATACCTAATTTACCAAAAATTTTGAAAAATTTGCAAATTTCAAAGTTTCAGTTTCTCTATTTCTGTAATACATAGTAATACCCCCAAAAATTGTGATGACTTAACATTCCCCATATGTCTACTTCATGTTTGAATTATTTTGGGAATGATATTTTATTTTTGGGGGATGTTACAAGGCTTAGAAGTTTAGAAGCAAATCTTGAAATTTTTCAGAAATTTACAAAAACCCAATTTTTAGGGACCACTACAGCTCTAAAGTCACTTTTCGAGGCTTACATAATAGAAACCACCCAAAAATGACCCCATTCTATAAACTACACCCCTCAAGGTATTCAAAACTGATTTTACAAACTTCGTTAACCCTTTAGGTGTTGCACAAGAGTTATTGGCAAATGGGGATGAAATTTGAGAATTTCATTTTTTTGCCTAATTTTCCATTTTAACCAATTTTCTCCACTAACAAAGCAAGGGTTAACAGCCAAACAAGACTGTATCTTTATTGCCCTGACTCTGCCGTTTACAGAAACACCCAATATGTGGCCGTAAACTACTGTACGGCCACACAGCGGGGCGTAGAGTGAAAGGTGCGCCGTTTGGTTTTTGGAAGGCAGGTTTTGCTGGACTGGTTTTTTTGACACCATGTCCCATTTGAAGCCCCCTGATGCACCCCTAGAGTAGAAACTCCATAAAAGTGACCCCATCTAAGAAACTACACCCCTCAAGGTATTCAAAACTGATTTCACAAACTTTGTTAACCCTTTAGGTGTTGCACAAGAGTTATTGGCAAATGGGGATGGAATTTGAGAATTTCATTTTTTTGCCTAATTTTCCATTTTAACCAATTTTTTCCACTAACAAAGCAAGGGTTAACAGCCAAACAAGACTGTATCTTTATTGCCCTGACTCTGCCGTTTACAGAAACACCCCATATGTGGCCGTAAACTACTGTACGGCCACACAGCGGGGAGTAGAGTGAAAGGTGCGCCGTTTGGTTTTTGGAAGGCATGTTTTGCTGGACTGGTTTTTTGACACCATGTCCCATTTGAAGCCCCCCTGATTCACCCCTAGAGTAGAAACTCCATAAAAGTTACCCCATCTAAGAAACTACACCCCTCAAGGTATACAAAACAGATTTTACAAACTTTGTTAACCCTTTAGGTGTTGCAGAAGATTTTATGGAAAATAGAGATACAATTTCAAAATTTAACTTTTTTGGCAGATTTTCCATTTTAATATTTTTTTTCCAGTTACAAAGCAAGGGTTAACAGCCAAACAAAACTCATTATTTATGGCCCTGATTCTGTAGTTTACAGAAACACCTCATATGTGGTCATAAACTGCTGTACGGGCACACGGCAGGGCGCAGAAGGAAAGGAATGCCATACGGATTTTGGAAGGCAGATTTTGCTGGACTGGTTTTTTTGACACCATGTCCCTTTTGAAGCCCCCTGATGCACCCCTAGAGTAGAAACTCCATAAAAGTGACCCCATTTTAGAAACTACGGGATAGGGTGGCAGTTTTGTTGGTACAAGTTTAGGGTACATATGATTTTTGGTTGCTCTATATTACACTTTTTGTGCGGCAAGGTAACAAGAAATTGCTTTTTTGGCACCGTTTTTTTTTTTTGTTATTTACACCATTCATCTGACAGGTTAGATCATGTGGTAATTTTATAGAGCAGGTTGTCACGGACGTGGTGATACCCAATATGTATACAATTTTTTTTATTTATGTAAGTTTTACACATTAATTTCATTTTTCAAACAAAAAAAATGTTTTAGTGTCTCCATAGTCTAAGAGCCATAGTTTTTTCAATTTTTGGGCGATTATCTTAAGTAGGGTCTCATTTTTTGTGGGATGAGATGACGGTTTGATTGGCACTATTTTGGGGTGCACATGACTTTTTGATTGCTTGCTATTACACTTTTTGTGACGGAAGATGACAAAAAATGGCTTTTTTTACACCGTTTTTATTTTTCGTTTTTTTACGGTGGTCATCTGAGGGGTTAGGTCATGTGATATTTTTATAGAGCCGGTCAATACGGACGCGGCGATACCTAATATGTATACTTTTTTTTTATTTATGTAAGTTTTACACAATGATTTCATTTTTGAAACAAAAGAAATCATGTTTTAGTGTTTCCATAGTCTAAGAGCCATAACTTTTTCAGTTTTGGGGCGATTATCTTGGGTAGGGTATGATTTTTGCGGGATGAGATAACGGTTTGATTGTTACAATTTTGGCGTACATGCGACTTTTTTGATCACTTTTATTACCTTTTTTTGGAAGTAAGGTGGGCAAAATTCCAATTTCATCATAGTTTTTAATTTTTTATTTTTATGGCGTTCACCGTTCGGGTAAAGTAACATTACCGTTTTATAGATCAGGTCGTTACGGACGCAGCGATACCAAACATGTGTAGGGAATTTTTTTTTTCATTTTTAATCAGTGATAAATGTGTTTTTTGATTTTTACTTTATTTTCACTTTTTTCACTTTTTTTTGACCCAGACCCACTTGGTTCTTGAAGATATATTGTGTATTGTACTGTACTGTATTTTACTTACACTTTGTCTGAACAGATCTATGCTTTCAGCACAGATCTGTTCAGAACCATGGACAGCAGGATGCCTGAGAAGGCGTCCTGTTGCCATGGGAATCTTCCCCGTCTGCTCAGTAGTTGCCAGAACTTCGCAGACGGGGAAGGGTAAGGAGGGGGCTTGGGGGGCTGCCTGGAATCTCTCTCCCTCTCCATTCGGGGGGCTGCAAAGGCACAGCAGCCCCTCGATGGGAGAGGGAGGGAGCTCCCTGAGCTGTTAACCTTTTCCATACAGCGGTCCGTACGGACCGCTGTATGGAAAGGGTTAAACGGCTGACATCGCATCACCGATGTCAGCCGTTTATACCAGGGTGCCAGCAATGTGCTGGCACCCTGGTATACCCACTAGACGCCAACGATTATGCAATGGGAGGCGGGCGGGGGATCGCGATCCCGCCTCCCGCACCGCCCGCAACCTTCCCCCTGCACCTCCCACCGTGCTCAAATAACTCAGGGGTGCAGGGGGGAGGGATACTGGAAAAAAAAATTATCCTAAAGTTTTTGAGAAACTGCAGAAATCGCAGCAAACCGCAGGTCTGAATTGACCTGCGGCTTGCCGCGATCGCCGACATGGGGGGGTCACGGGACCCCTCCGCACATTTAGCCTAGGTGCCTGCTCAATGATTTGAGCAGGCACCGGGTTCCGACCACTGCCAGCCGCACGGCAGTGATCGAAAATGCACAGGGCGTACATGTACGCCCTGTGTCCTTATGTACCAGGGCACAAGGGCGTACCTGTACGCCCTGTGTCCTTAAGGGGTTAAGCAATACAATTAAAAAACAAAAAGACTTCTCACTTTATCATCCATACGCCAACTCTTAGGCTGAGGTCACACACAGTGGATTAGCTGGATATTGTAGATTTCAAGTGGGACATTTGCATTAAGAATTCACTAAAGAACAGTTTAATGCACATGAAAGGTGTTTAACAGAATCCCCCATACATGCTACCAATAAAATTTGCATAGATTTGTAAACTCAATGCATATAATAAACGTCATGCAAAGCTATTAAATCATTAAGATCCACAAGAAATTCCTTATGTAAATTTTTCCATGGATTTCAGGTAACTCCCCAATGGAAATCTGTTGCATGAGAACAAGAACATGAACTCCAGCAATCAGGGGCATTGCTAGGTTAAAACATTCGGGGCCTGGACCCCTGATCTTTTGTCCCAGGCTCCGAATGTCCTGCCTGCCGGCTAGATACAACTGTATTGCCATCCTCAGGACGGCAATACAAATTAATCTAATGCACTGAAAGAGCTGAAGGACCTGTGGTGACATCAGAGATCATGTGACCAGCAAAACAGGCAGTGGTTGAGAAGGACCTGCGATGATGTCACCATCATGTGACCAGTGCAGAAGAGGACGGCAGTGAAGAGGAGAAGAAGCTGTGGGGATGTCTGCTACATAATGGGAGGTAAGTGAAGAGAGAGTCAGATAAATGCTGGGAGTTGTGGTTATTTAACTGGGACTGTATGTTAGAGCTGAAGGGAGGGATGTTATTTACATGGAACTGTGTGTTAGAGATGGCTGTAGGAGGGAGTGATGTTATTTACATGGGACTGTATGTTGGAGGGGGCTGGGCAGGGTGATGTTATTTACATGGGACTGTATATTGAAGGCAGCTGTGGGAGGGGATTATGTTATTTACATGGGATTGTATGTTGGAGGGGGCTGGGGGAGGGAATGATGTTATTTACATGGGACTGTATGTTTGAGGGGGCTGGACAGGGTGATGTTATTTACATGGGACTGTATGCTGAAGGTGGCTATGGGAGGGGATTATGTTATTTACATGGGACTGTATGTTGATGGCGGCTGTGGGAGGGAGTGATGTTACTTACATGGGACTGAATGTTACAGGGGTCTGAGGGAGTGATGCTATTTACATGGGACTGGATTTTGAGGGGGCGATGTTATTTACATGGGACTGTATGTTGAAGGTGTCTACTGGGGGAATTATGTTATTTACATGGGACTGAATGTTGAGGGGGCTGTAGATAGAGAGGGAAGTTATTTACATGTGACTGTATGGTGTTATTGTGTTATTGTGTTGGCATTCTTATTACTACTGGGGGCTCTATAGGAGGGACTTATAGACCCGCCTTATTTCTACTAAGAGCACTATGGGGACATTATTACTGAGGGGTCTTTACAGAGCTTTATTACCACTGGGGGAACAATAGGGGGCCTTATTTATACCGGGGCTTTTCTACTTATGTGGGCACTCTTGGGTACCATTATCACTGTTAGGAGCACTGCCGTATTACTAATGAGGGCATTCTAGAAGGTAATTACTATTGGTGGGACTATGAGGAGCACTATTACTACATTATGGGGGGCACTCATTTTTCTTCAGGAAAGTATTTGGGGGTATTGGGGAGCACAGCGATCAGCAGGATAAGGTTCCATTCACTTGTCAGTATTTTGTAATCCGTACCGCAAATTTGTATCAATGGCCCCGCAAAAAATGCATCTGTTGTTCCATTCCGTTATGCGGATATGCAAAGAAAATAGAGCTTGTCCTACTATTGTCCGCAAAATGTGGTCCGTGGTCCCATTGTAATCAATTGGTCCGCAAAAATGCGGATGACATGCGGAATGCATCAATATGTCGATTGTGGATCAATTTCCAAAAAAAAGGAAGAAATTTGTTTTAGTACCCTATCAACATATATTCCTCCTTCCGTTTTTTGGGCGGAAAAACCGAATGCATGCGAATGTACAATTGGTGAAAACGGAAGGTTTTTGTGGAAACATGGATCCGCAGAAAACGGAACGAAAATCTGGAGAAGAAAAATACTGACATGTGAATGGACCCTAACGTGGGGACTCCAGGTTGGAAGATGATGATAGAAAAGTGAGGAAGCTAAGATGTCTGTGTGTCACACTCTGCAGAGACGAGGTGGCTGAGAGAAGTGTACAGACCGAATGGAGAAGATGATGACAGAGTAGATCTACATCAGAGGAGACATCACCTGGAGGCCCTGGTTGTGAGAGGTATATGTGCTGCTGTATAGCAAAATGCAGTGTGTGTGGGGGAGGGGGAACGGCTTAGAGAAGTGAGTCATATTCATTGGGACTCGGGCCCTGGATCTTTTGAGACACTAGCAACGCCCATGCCAGCAATAAACTTCCCAACTGTTGTGACAGTATGGCAGTGGGTGTGGTGGACCCACTGTACCATCCAACTGGTTTGAATGTGGGATAACTCTAAGGCCACTATCCTGGCAGTTCCCTGGTATTTACCCTTTAAGCTTTGTATACTGTAAGGATCTGGACTTTGCTGCTTGCCTCATGAGATACTACCCGTGTTGTTGGTGGCTGACCCATAGGGATCAGAGACACTAGTGTGCAGCACCGAGGATTCAGGTAATAAGCGTAGTCTGAATATGGGCTGAGGTCAGGTATAGTATTAGCGTAACCAGAAGACAGATTCAAGGTTGGGGCAGGTGGCCAAGTGGCAATATGAGGAACAGGCGAAGGTCAGGCCAGGCAGAGTGGAGTCAGTCGATTGTCATTCAGGAGTTCAGGACATAGGTAGTCAAAACTAGTGTTGATCGAGCACCAAAGTGGTCAGGTGCTCGGGTCGAACACCTTGGTATGCTGGGGTGCTCTACCGAGCACAATGAAAGTCAAAGGGACAACCCGAGCATTAAACCAGGCACCCCCTGCTCTGAAGAGGGGAGGGTGTCTGGTTCATAGGAATAGGTCAGAAATTGATGGAAATACCACTGAAATGGTTTGGGAACAGCATGGGGAGGATGTCTGGATGCATCTTGGACTCCCAGGTTTCTTCTGGGAAAGATGTTGTCCGAGAAGTACGTCACTTTTACAGACTGACAATTATACGAACCAAACTGAAGATAAAATCGATTTTAGAGGAAAACTTGTTAGGAAAAATAGTTTCCTGTATATTTACTTGTATATAAAGTGCTGCCAAAAAATTACAAGGAAGAGGCACTCCGATACAACCTGTATATCATATAAAGGATGGCCTCATTCACATTGTGGTACAATTGTTCAGGTAGTGGGACTCCTACACTTATAAAGCCTATGCACCAGGGGCGTAGCTAAATACTCATGGGCCCTGGTGCAAGAGTTCAGCTTGGGCCCCCCTTCCTTCAGTGCTTTATGGCCAGGGGCAGGGAAGCACATTGCCTTCGTGCTGCCTAAGGCAAACTTTGAAACGGCACCTCCCTGTACAAATTCTTCACATTACCCATTTCCCTCCAGCCAAAGGTGTAACTTGAATAGCATGCACTTTCTATAATACTGGTGTCTTCTTATGTGGCACAAGGGTCTTTGGGCCCCCTCAGGCTCCTGGGCCCGGTAGCGATTGCTACCTCTGCACCCCCTATAGCTACGCCCCTGCTATTCACTAAGGGAAAGGGCTGCCAAAAAGTACAAGGAATCGGCACTCCAATACACCCTTTATTACACACAAAGGAGGGCATCATACACACCCTTGAAAAATTATGATTGTTGGCCTGCTGGTGACCCTCAAAAACATTAGGAGCAAGGGCCTAATGGTGACCGTCTAAAACATTAGGGGCGAGGGCCTGCTGCTGATCTGACCATCTAAAACATTAGGGGTGAGGTTCTGCTGCTGATCTGACCTTATAAAACATTAGGGATGAGGCTCTGCTGCTCAGGCGACCGACTAAAACATTAGGTGTGAGGGTCTGCTGCTGATCTGACCCTTCTAAAACATTAGGGGTGAGGGTCTGCTGCTGATCTGACCTTCTAAAACATTAGGGGCTAGGGCCTGCTGCTGATCTGACCATCTAAAAATTAGTGGTGAGGGTCTTCTGCTGAGCTGACCATCTAAAACATTACGTCGCAAAACAGTCGGTGAGCTGGCAATTGCAAGCGCTGCTGCTGCGTTGACATACCGGCGCACACGCGGCGCACCTTCACCAGTAGCTTAGGCAAATTGGAGTAGGTTTTGAGAAGCCGCTGAACCACTAAGTTGAATACGTGTGCTAGGCATTATATGTGTGCGAGCTTGCCGAGCTCCAAAGCCGCCACCAAGTTACGGACATTATCGGACACAACCATACCTGGTTGTAGGTTGAGTGGCGAGAGCCACAGCTCAGTCTGATCCATTATACCCTGCCACAGCTCTGCGGCAGTGTGCTGTTTGTTACCTAAGCAAATTAGTTTCAGTATGGCCTGTTGCCGCTTCCCCACAGCAGTGCTACACTGCTTCTAGCTACTGACTGATGGCTGACTAGTGCTGCAAGATGAGAATTCAGAGCTGGAAGTGGAGGAGGAGGTGGAAGAGAAGGGGGGTTGCAGCCACTAATGTAGGTGGTGGCAGAAATCCTGATGGAAGTAGGGCCCGCAATCCTTGGCGTCGATAGCACCTGTGCCATCCTAGGGTATGACTCACTCCTGACCTACACAACGTTCACCCAGTGTGCCGTCAGGGAAATGTAGCATCCTTGGCAACAAGCACTTGTCCATGTGTCAGCACCCGATGATCCGATGACGCGTTCCGGCCAGCCAATCACTGTAATGCCAGTAACCAACATAGTTACGGCATTACAGTGAGTGCCAGTACCTCTGCACAACATTATTGGCTGCATAGTAGCCAACAAACGTGCGGGGAGGAGACTCTAGCATCGCGCTCGAGCACACGCGGTGTTCGGCCGCGGTGTTCGGCATCGCGATGCTCGAATAAAAAAGTGTTCAGCCGAGCATGCTCGCCCAACACTATATAGCACCTTCACTGGTGTACTAGACACTAAAAAAAAATAAAAGCTCAGGCACCTTTCACCTAGGAAGGTTACTTCAATGCACGCACACTGGCCCTTTATGATCCGGGAAGCCCGCTTAGTGACATGCTTGGAAACCTTCACTGAGAAGCGCAGATTACAGCCTGCTGAAGATACATGGACCACAGCTGGTGAGTAGCAGGGGGTGAGCAGGCCTCGGCCAGCGGTCGAGACAGAGAGGGGTTAGTGGCTTGCCCGCCTAGGGGAATGGGGCAGCAACGGACACGGTTGTAACACCGATCTGATAAAAGAATCGTTGAAAAGATCAATAGGCACTGCAAGAAATTCTGTACTTTAGCAGACTCTATTGGATCACAAAGCATAGAAACAGGGCACAAGCACACTTCACTATTGAATAATCAAAGTGGTACATTTCTTCACTAAAGGGTTTTCTGGGAAAAAATATTGATGACCTGACCTCAGGATAGGTCATCAATATCTGATAGGTGGATATGTGACTTCTGGCACTCCTGCTGATCAACTGTTTGAAGAATTTGCAGTGTTCAGGCGAGTGCTGCAGTCTCTTCATACTACACCAAGCATATCATACATTGTATGCATTAATAATTAAATTCTGGAAAGCCTCTGTCAAGGCATTGTATCATGAACCGTGCTGTTACCATCCATTTATGGGACCACCCTTTGATTCAGGTGGTCTTTTTATGTCTACTTCTACTCTTCTATTCTATTCTGGTTTCATTTGAAGCACTGCTGTGTTTAGTCTTCATTACTCAGCTATACCATCAAAGAAATAGTAGAACTGCAATGCTGTTTAAAATGTGTTATCAAGATCTTCTGTGAGGGTATTGTCATACACACCCAGTGGCATACATACAGAAGTAAGGGCCCCATAGCTAGGATAAAACCAGGCCCCCCACACAGGACAGGAGGGTTTCTGCCTAAACCCCTTTCAGTGACCCTTGGGCCATTTTTCCACTGCCTCATTTGCTAAAAGTTCCTTTAGAGGCCAGAGTCCTGACCAAGTTTTCACTTCCTGTAGAAGAGGGGATAATCCCAACTAAGGCCTCATTCACACATACGTGGATTTTGACGGACCATGCTGAGGACTAGAGTTGAGCGAACACCTGGATGTTCGGGTTCGCGAAGTTCGGCCGAACATCCCGGAAATGTTCGGGTTCGGGATCCGAACCCGATCCGAACTTCGTCCCGAACCCGAACCCCATTGAAGTCAATGGGGACCCGAACTTTTCGGCACTAAAAAGGCTGTAAAACAGCCCAGGAAAGAGCTAGAGGGCTGCAAAAGGCAGCAACATGTAGGTAAATCCCCTGCAAACAAATGTGGATAGGGAAATGAATTAAATTAAAAATTAAATAAATAAAAATTAACCAAAATCAATTGGAGAGAGGTTCCATAGCAGAGAATCTGGCTTCCCGTCACCCACCACTGGAACAGTCCATTCTCAGATATTTAGGCCCCGGCACCCAGGCAGAGGAGAGAGGTCCCGTAACAGAGAATCTGTCTTCATGTCAGCAGAGAATTAGTCTGCATGTCATAGCAGAGAATGAGGCTTCACGTCAGCCACCACTGCAACAGTCCATTGGCATATATTTAGGCCCAGCACCCAGGCAGAGGAGGGAGGTCCCGTAACAGAGAATCTGTCTTCATGTCAGCAGAGAATTAGTCTGCATGTCATAGCAGAGAATGAGGCTTCACGTCAGCCACCACTGCAACAGTCCATTGGCATATATTTAGGCCCAGCACACACACAGGCAGAGGAGAGAGGTCCCGTAACAGAGAATCTGGCTTCATGTCAGCAGAGAATCAGTCTGCATGTCATAGCAGAGAATGAGGCTTCACGTCAGCCACCACTGCAACAGTCCATTGGCATATATTTAGGCCCAGCACACACACAGGCAGAGGAGAGAGGTCCCGTAACAGAGGATCTGGCTTCATGTCAGCAGAGAATCAGTCTGCATGTCATAGCAGAGAATCAGGCTTCACGTCAGCCACCACTGCAACAGTCCATTGTCATAAATTTAGGCCCAGCACCCAGGCAGAGGAGAGAGGTCCCGTAACAGACAATCTGGCTTCATGTCAGCAGAGAATTAGTCTGCATGTCATAGCAGAGAATGAGGCTTCACGTCAGCCACCACTGCAACAGTCCATTGGCATATATTTAGGCCTAGCACACAGGCAGAGGAGAGAGGTCCCGTAACAGACAATCTGGCTTCATGTCAGCAGAGAATCAGTCTGCATGTCATAGCAGAGAATGAGGCTTCACGTCACCCACCACTGCAACAGTCCATTGGCATATATTTAGGCCTAGCACACAGGCAGAGCAGAGAGGTCCCGTAACAGACAATCTGGCTTCATGACAGCAGAGAATCAGTCTGCATGTCATAGCAGAGAATGAGGCTTCACGTCACCCACCACTGCAACAGTCCATTGGCATATATTTAGGCCTAGCACACAGGCAGAGCAGAGAGGTCCCGTAACAGACAATCTGGCTTCATGACAGCAGAGAATCAGTCTGCATGTCATAGCAGAGAATGAGGCTTCACGTCACCCACCACTGCAACAGTCCATTGGCATATATTTAGGCCTAGCACACAGGCAGAGCAGAGAGGTCCCGTAACAGACGATCTGGCTTCATGTCAGCAGAGAATCAGTCTGCATGTCATAGCAGAGAATGAGGCTTCACGTCAGCCACCACTGCAACAGTCCATTGGCATATATTTAGGCCCAGCACCCAGGCAGAGGAGGGAGGTCCCGTAACAGAGAATCTGTCTTCATGTCAGCAGAGAATTAGTCTGCATGTCATAGCAGAGAATGAGGCTTCACGTCAGCCACCACTGCAACAGTCCATTGGCATATATTTAGGCCCAGCACACACACAGGCAGAGGAGAGAGGTCCCGTAACAGAGAATCTGTCTTCATGTCAGCAGAGAATTAGTCTGCATGTCATAGCAGAGAATCAGGCTTCACGTCACCCACCACTGCAACAGTCCATTGGCATATATTTAGGCCCAGCACCCAGGCAGAGGAGGGAGGTCCCGTAACAGAGAATCTGTCTTCATGTCAGCAGAGAATTAGTCTGCATGTCATAGCAGAGAATGAGGCTTCACGTCAGCCACCACTGCAACAGTCCATTGGCATATATTTAGGCCCAGCACACACACAGGCAGAGGAGAGAGGTCCCGTAACAGAGAATCTGTCTTCATGTCAGCAGAGAATTAGTCTGCATGTCATAGCAGAGAATGAGGCTTCACGTCAGCCACCACTGCAACAGTCCATTGGCATATATTTAGGCCCAGCACACACACAGGCAGAGGAGAGAGGTCCCGTAACAGACAATCTGGCTTCATGTCAGCAGAGAATTAGTCTGCATGTCATAGCAGAGAATGAGGCTTCACGTCACCCACCACTGCAACAGTCCATTGGCATATATTTAGGCCCAGCACCCAGGCAGAGGAGGGAGGTCCCGTAACAGAGAATCTGTCTTCATGTCAGCAGAGAATTAGTCTGCATGTCATAGCAGAGAATGAGGCTTCACGTCAGCCACCACTGCAACAGTCCATTGGCATATATTTAGGCCCAGCACACACACAGGCAGAGGAGAGAGGTCCCGTAACAGAGGATCTGGCTTCATGTCAGCAGAGAATCAGTCTGCATGTCATAGCAGAGAATCAGGCTTCACGTCAGCCACCACTGCAACAGTCCATTGGCATATATTTAGGCCTAGCACACAGGCAGAGGAGAGAGGTCCCGTAACAGACAATCTGGCTTCATGTCAGCAGAGAATCAGTCTGCATGTCATAGCAGAGAATGAGGCTTCACGTCAGCCACCACTGCAACAGTCCATTGTCATAAATTTAGGCCCAGCACCCAGGCAGAGGAGGGAGGTCCCGTAACAGACAATCTGGCTTCATGTCAGCAGAGAATTAGTCTGCATGTCATAGCAGAGAATCAGGCTTCATGTCAGCCACCACTGCAACAGTCCATTGGCATATATTTAGGCCTAGCACACAGGCAGAGGAGAGGTTCATTCAACTTTGGGTAGCATCGCAATATAATGGTAAAATGAAAATAAAAATAGGATTGAATGAGGAAGTGCCCTGGAGTCCAATAATATATGGTTATGGGGAGGTAGTTAATGTCTAATCTGGACAAGGGACGGACAGGTCCTGTGGGATCCATGCCTGGTTCATTTTTATGAACGTCAGCTTGTCCACATTGGCTGTAGACAGGCGGCTGCGTTTGTCTGTAATGACGCCCCCTGCCGTGCTGAATACACGTTCAGACAAAACGCTGGCTGCCGGGCAGGCCAGCACCTCCAAGGCATAAAAGGCTAGCTCTGGCCACGTGGACAATTTAGAGACCCAGAAGTTGAATGGGGCCGAACCATCAGTCAGTACGTGGAGGGGTGTGCACACGTACTGTTCCACCATGTTAGTGAAATGTTGCCTCCTGCTAACACGTTGCGTATCAGGTGGTGGTGCAGTTAGCTGTGGCGTGTTGACAAAAGTTTTCCACATCTCTGCCATGCTAACCCTGCCCTCAGAGGAGCTGGCCGTGACACAGCTGCCTTGGCGACCTCTTGCTCCTCCTCTGCCTTGGCCTTGGGCTTCCACTTGTTCCCCTGTGACATTTGGGAATGCTCTCAGTAGCGCGTCTACCAACGTGCGCTTGTACTCGCGCATCTTCCTATCACGCTCCAGTGCAGGAAGTAAGGTGGGCACATTGTCTTTGTAGCGTGGATCCAGCAGGGTGGCAACCCAGTAGTCCGCACAGGTTAAAATGTGGGCAACTCTGCTGTCGTTGCGCAGGCACTGCAGCATGTAGTCGCTCATGTGTGCCAGGCTGCCCAGGGATAAGGACAAGCTGTCCTCTGTGGGAGGCGTATCGTCATCGTCCTGCCTTTCCCCCCAGCCACGCACCAGTGATGGACCCGAGCTGCGTTGGGTGCCACCCCGCTGTGACCATGCTTCATCCTCATCCTCCTCCACCTCCTCCTCATCCTCGTCCTCCTCGTCCTCCAGTAGTGGGCCCTGGCTGGCCACATTTGTACCTGGCCTCTGCTGTTGCCAAAAACCTCCCTCTGAGTCACTTCGAAGAGACTGGCCTGAAAGTGCTAAAAATGACCCCTCTTCCTCCTCCTCCTCCTCCTGGGCCACCTCCTCTTCCATCATCGCCCTAAGTGTTTTCTCAAGGAGACATAGAAGTGGTATTGTAACGCTGATAACGGTGTCATCGCCACTGGCCATGTTGGTGGAGTACTCGAAACAGCGCAACAGGGCACACAGGTCTCGCATGGAGGCCCAGTCATTGGTGGTGAAGTGGTGCTGTTCTGTAGTGCGACTGACCCGTGCGTGCTGCAGCTGAAACTCCACTATGGCCTGCTGCTGCTCGCACAGTCTGTCCAGCATGTGCAAGGTGGAGTTCCACCTGGTGGGCACATCGCATATGAGGCGGTGAGCGGGAAGGCCGAAGTTACGCTGTAGCGCAGACAGGCGAGCAGCAGCAGGATGTGAACGCCGGAAGCGCGAACAGACGGCCCGCACTTTATGCAGCAGCTCTGACATGTCGGGGTAGTTGTGAATGAACTTCTGCACCACCAAATTCAGCACATGCGCCAAGCAAGGGATGTGCGTCAAATTGGCTAGTCCCAGAGCTGCAACGAGATTTCGCCCATTATCACACACCACCAGGCCGGGCTTGAGGCTCACCGGCAGCAACCACTCGTCGGTCTGTTGTTCTATACCCCGCCACAACTCCTGTGCGGTGTGGGGCCTGTCCCCCAAACATATAAGTTTCAGAATGGCCTGCTGACGTTTACCCCGGGCTGTGCTGAAGTTGGTGGTGAAGGTGTGTGGCTGACTGGATGAGCAGGTGGAAGAAGAGGAGGAGGAAGCCGAGAAGGAGGAGGTGGCAACAGGAGGCAAAGAATGTTGCCCTGCGATCCTTGGCGGCGGAAGGACGTGCGCCAAACAGCTCTCCGCCTGGGGCCCAGCTGCCACTACATTTACCCAGTGTGCAGTTAGGGAGATATAGCGTCCCTGGCCGTGCTTACTGGTCCACGTATCTGTGGTTAGGTGGACCTTGCCACAGATGGCGTTGCGCAGTGCACACTTGATTTTATCGGATACTTGGTTGTGCAGGGAAGGCACGGCTCTCTTGGAGAAGTAGTGCCGGCTGGGAACAACATACTGTGGGACAGCAAGCGACATGAGCTGTTTGAAGCTGTCTGTGTCCACCAGCCTAAATGACAGCATTTCATAGGCCAGTAGTTTAGAAATGCTGGCATTCAGGGCCAGGGATCGAGGGTGGCTAGGTGGGAATTTACGCTTTCTATCAAATGTTTGTGAGATGGAGAGCTGAACGCTGGCGTGTGACATGGTTGAGACGCTTGGTGACGGAGGTGGTGGTGGTGGTGTTGGTGGTACATCCCCTGTTTGCTGGGCGGCAGGTGCCAACGTTCCTCCAGAGGCGGAGGAAGAGGCCGAGGCGGCAGCAGCAGAATAGGCCGAGGCGGCAGCAGCAGAAGAGGTAGCAGGGGGAGCCTGAGTGACTTCCTTGGTTTTAAGGTGTTTACTCCACTGCAGTTCATGCTTTGCATGCAGGTGCCTGGTCATGCAGGTTGTGCTCAGGTTCAGAACGTTAATGCCTCGCTTCAGGCTCTGATGGCACAGCGTGCAAACCACTCGGGTCTTGTCGTCAGCACATTGTTTGAAGAAGTGCCATGCCAGGGAACTCCTTGAAGCTGCCTTTGGGGTGCTCGGTCCCAGATGGCGGCGGTCAGTAGCAGGCAGAGTCTCTTGGCGGCGGGTGTTCTGCTTTTGCCCACTGCTCCCTCTTTTGCTACGCTGTTGGCTCGGTCTCACCACTGCCTCTTCCTCCGAACTGTGAAAGTCAGTGGCACGACCTTCATTCCATGTGGGGTCTAGGACCTCATCGTCCCCTGCATCGTCTTCCACCCAGTCTTGATCCCTGACCTCCTGTTCAGTCTGCACACTGCAGAAAGACGCAGCAGTTGGCACCTGTGTTTCGTCATCATCAGAGACATGCTGAGGTGGTATTCCCATGTCCTCATCATCAGGAAACATAAGTGGTTGTGCGTCAGTGCATTCTATGTCTTTCACCGCTGGGGAAGGGCTAGGTGGATGCCCTTGGGAAACCCTGCCAGCGGAGTCTTCAAACAGCATAAGAGACTGCTGCATAACTTGAGGCTGAGACAGTTTCCCTGGTATGCATGGGGGTGATGTGACAGACTGATGGGGTTGGTTTTCAGGCGCCATCTGTGCGCTTTCTGCAGAAGACTGGGTGGGAGATAATGTGAACGTGCTGGATCCACTGTCGGCCACCCAATTGACTAATGCCTGTACCTGCTCAGGCCTTACCATCCTTAGAACGGCATTGGGCCCCACCATATATCGCTGTAAATTCTGGCGGCTACTGGGACCTGAGGTAGTTGGTACACTAGGACGTGTGGATGTGGCAGAACGGCCACGTCCTCTCCCAGCACCAGAGGGTCCACTAACACCACCACGACCATGTCCACGTCCGCGTCCCTTACTAGATGTTTTTCTCATTGTTATGGTTCACCACAACAACAAATATATTATTTGGCCCAATGTATTGTATTCAAATTCAGCGGGATATAAATTTGAGGCCTAGTATTTAGGCGCTGGGTGACCGGTATGGATTTAGTGACAGAATTAGACTTGGAAATGCACAGAAGCGTGTGTGTGAAGTTATTCTGAATGACCCTATGTGCACCTTCAATATGATCTACCCTTTTAGGGATAGATTTCAAATAGCTCTGATATAGCAGAAACGACTAAATTATGAAATTGCTAAATTGGGAATTGTATTTCAACCCAGAACAAAAAATGTGCTTTGACGGACACTAAATAACTTTCCCAGCCACAACAGGACAGCGGTAACGAGAGATTTAGCGGGATATAAATTTGAGGCCTAGTATTTAGGCGCTGGGTGACAGGTATGGGTTTAGTGACAGAATTAGATTTGGAAATGCACAGTAGCGGGTGTGTGAAGTTATTCTGAATGACCCTATGTGCACCTTGAATATTATATACCCTTTTAGGGATAGATTTCAAATAGCTCTGATATAGCAGAAACCACTAAATTATGAAATTGCTAAATTGGGAATTGTATTTCAACCCAGAACAAGAAATGTGCTTGAACGGACACTAAATAACTCGCCCAGCTACAGCACTAGGGACAGATTTAGCTGGATATAAATTTGAGGCCTAGTATTTAGGCGCTGGGTGACCGGTATGGATTTAGTGACAGAATTAGACTTGGAAATGCACAGAAGCGTGTGTGTGAAGTTATTCTGAATGACCCTATGTGCACCTTGAATATTATATACCCTTTTAGGGATAGATTTCAAATAGCTCTGATATAGCAGAAACCACTAAATTATGAAATTGCTAAATTGGGAATTGTATTTCAACCCAGAACAAGAAATGTGCTTGAACGGACACTAAATAACTCGCCCAGCTACAGCACTAGGGACAGATTTAGCTGGATATAAATTTGAGGCCTAGTATTTAGGCGCTGGGTGACCGGTATGGATTTAGTGACAGAATTAGACTTGGAAATGCACAGAAGCGTGTGTGTGAAGTTATTCTGAATGACCCTATGTGCACCTTGAATATTATATACCCTTTTAGGGATAGATTTCAAATAGCTCTGATATAGCAGAAACCACTAAATTATGAAATTGCTAAATTGGGAATTGTATTTCAACCCAGAACAAAAAATGTGCTTTGACGGACACTAAATAACTTTCCCAGCCACAACAGGACAGCGTTAACGAGAGATTTAGCAGGATATAAATTTGAGGCCTAGTATTTAGGCGCTGGGTGACAGGTATGGGTTTAGTGCCAGAATTAGACTTGGAAATACACAGTAGCGGGTGTGTGTGAAGTTATTCTGAATGACCCAATGTACACCTTGAATATTATATACCCTTTTAGGGATAGATTTCAAATAGCTCTGATATAGCAGAAACCACTAAATTATGAAATTGTTAAATTGGGAATTGTATTTAAACCCAGAACAAAAAATGTGCTTTGACGGACACTAAATAACTTTCCCAGCCACAACAGGACAGCGTTAACGAGAGATTTAGCAGGATATAAATTTGAGGCCTAGTATTTAGGCGCTGGGTGACAGGTATGGGTTTAGTGACAGAATTAGACTTAGAAATACACAGTAGCGGGTGTGTGTGAAGTTATTCTGAATGACCCAATGTGCACCTTGAATATTATATACCCTTTTAGGGATAGATTTCAAATAGCTCTGATATAGCAGAAACCACTAAATTATGAAATTGCTAAATTGGGAATTGTATTTCAACCCAGAACAAGAAATGTGCTTGAACGGACACTAAATAACTCGCCCAGCTACAGCACTAAGGACAGATTTAGCGGGATATAAATTTGAGGCCTAGTATTTAGGCGCTGGGTGACAGGTATGGGTTTAGTGCCAGAATTAGACTTGGAAATACACAGTAGCGGGTGTGTGTGAAGTTATTCTGAATGACCCAATGTGCACCTTGAATATTATATACCCTTTTAGGGATAGATTTCAAATAGCTCTGATATAGCAGAAACCACTAAATTATGAAATTGCTAAATTGGGAATTGTATTTCAACCCAGAACAAGAAATGTGCTTGAACGGACACTAAATAACTCGCCCAGCTACAGCACTAAGGACAGATTTAGCGGGATATAAATTTGAGGCCTAGTATTTAGGCGCTGGGTGACAGGTATGGGTTTAGTGCCAGAATTAGACTTGGAAATACACAGTAGCGGGTGTGTGTGAAGTTATTCTGAATGACCCAATGTGCACCTTGAATATTATATACCCTTTTAGGGATAGATTTCAAATAGCTCTGATATAGCAGAAACCACTAAATTATGAAATTGCTAAATTGGGAATTGTATTTCAACCCAGAACAAGAAATGTGCTTGAACGGACACTAAATAACTCGCCCAGCTACAGCACTAAGGACAGATTTAGCGGGATATAAATTTGAGGCCTAGTATTTAGGCGCTGGGTGACAGGTATGGGTTTAGTGCCAGAATTAGACTTGGAAATACACAGTAGCGGGTGTGTGTGAAGTTATTCTGAATGACCCAATGTGCACCTTGAATATTATATACCCTTTTAGGGATAGATTTCAAATAGCTCTGATATAGCAGAAACCACTAAATTATGAAATTGCTAAATTGGGAATTGTATTTCAACCCAGAACAAGAAATGTGCTTGAACGGACACTAAATAACTCGCCCAGCTACAGCACTAAGGACAGATTTAGCGGGATATAAATTTGAGGCCTAGTATTTAGGCGCTGGGTGACAGGTATGGGTTTAGTGCCAGAATTAGACTTGGAAATACACAGTAGCGGGTGTGTGTGAAGTTATTCTGAATGACCCAATGTGCACCTTGAATATTATATACCCTTTTAGGGATAGATTTCAAATAGCTCTGATATAGCAGAAACCACTAAATTATGAAATTGCTAAATTGGGAATTGTATTTCAACCCAGAACAAGAAATGTGCTTGAACGGACACTAAATAACTCGCCCAGCTACAGCACTAAGGACAGATTTAGCGGGATATAAATTTGAGGCCTAGTATTTAGGCGCTGGGTGACAGGTATGGGTTTAGTGCCAGAATTAGACTTGGAAATACACAGTAGCGGGTGTGTGTGAAGTTATTCTGAATGACCCAATGTGCACCTTGAATATTATATACCCTTTTAGGGATAGATTTCAAATAGCTCTGATATAGCAGAAACCACTAAATTATGAAATTGCTAAATTGGGAATTGTATTTCAACCCAGAACAAGAAATGTGCTTGAACGGACACTAAATAACTCGCCCAGCTACAGCACTAAGGACAGATTTAGCGGGATATAAATTTGAGGCCTAGTATTTAGGCGCTGGGTGACAGGTATGGGTTTAGTGCCAGAATTAGACTTGGAAATACACAGTAGCGGGTGTGTGTGAAGTTATTCTGAATGACCCAATGTGCACCTTGAATATTATATACCCTTTTAGGGATAGATTTCAAATAGCTCTGATATAGCAGAAACCACTAAATTATGAAATTGCTAAATTGGGAATTGTATTTCAACCCAGAACAAGAAATGTGCTTGAACGGACACTAAATAACTCGCCCAGCTACAGCACTAAGGACAGATTTAGCGGGATATAAATTTGAGGCCTAGTATTTAGGCGCTGGGTGACAGGTATGGGTTTAGTGCCAGAATTAGACTTGGAAATACACAGTAGCGGGTGTGTGTGAAGTTATTCTGAATGACCCAATGTGCACCTTGAATATTATATACCCTTTTAGGGATAGATTTCAAATAGCTCTGATATAGCAGAAACCACTAAATTATGAAATTGCTAAATTGGGAATTGTATTTCAACCCAGAACAAGAAATGTGCTTGAACGGACACTAAATAACTCGCCCAGCTACAGCACTAAGGACAGATTTAGCGGGATATAAATTTGAGGCCTAGTATTTAGGCGCTGGGTGACAGGTATGGGTTTAGTGCCAGAATTAGACTTGGAAATACACAGTAGCGGGTGTGTGTGAAGTTATTCTGAATGACCCAATGTGCACCTTGAATATTATATACCCTTTTAGGGATAGATTTCAAATAGCTCTGATATAGCAGAAACCACTAAATTATGAAATTGCTAAATTGGGAATTGTATTTCAACCCAGAACAAGAAATGTGCTTGAACGGACACTAAATAACTCGCCCAGCTACAGCACTAAGGACAGATTTAGCGGGATATAAATTTGAGGCCTAGTATTTAGGCGCTGGGTGACAGGTATGGGTTTAGTGCCAGAATTAGACTTGGAAATACACAGTAGCGGGTGTGTGTGAAGTTATTCTGAATGACCCAATGTGCACCTTGAATATTATATACCCTTTTAGGGATAGATTTCAAATAGCTCTGATATAGCAGAAACCACTAAATTATGAAATTGCTAAATTGGGAATTGTATTTCAACCCAGAACAAGAAATGTGCTTGAACGGACACTAAATAACTCGCCCAGCTACAGCACTAAGGACAGATTTAGCGGGATATAAATTTGAGGCCTAGTATTTAGGCGCTGGGTGACAGGTATGGGTTTAGTGCCAGAATTAGACTTGGAAATACACAGTAGCGGGTGTGTGTGAAGTTATTCTGAATGACCCAATGTGCACCTTGAATATTATATACCCTTTTAGGGATAGATTTCAAATAGCTCTGATATAGCAGAAACCACTAAATTATGAAATTGCTAAATTGGGAATTGTATTTCAACCCAGAACAAGAAATGTGCTTGAACGGACACTAAATAACTCGCCCAGCTACAGCACTAAGGACAGATTTAGCGGGATATAAATTTGAGGCCTAGTATTTAGGCGCTGGGTGACAGGTATGGGTTTAGTGCCAGAATTAGACTTGGAAATACACAGTAGCGGGTGTGTGTGAAGTTATTCTGAATGACCCAATGTGCACCTTGAATATTATATACCCTTTTAGGGATAGATTTCAAATAGCTCTGATATAGCAGAAACCACTAAATTATGAAATTGCTAAATTGGGAATTGTATTTCAACCCAGAACAAGAAATGTGCTTGAACGGACACTAAATAACTCGCCCAGCTACAGCACTAGGGACAGATTTAGCTGGATATAAATTTGAGGCCTAGTATTTAGGCGCTGCGTGACAGGTATGGGTTTAGTGACAGAATTAGACTTGGAAATACACAGTAGCGGGTGTGTGTGAAGTTATTCTGAATGACCCAATGTGCACCTTGAATATTATATACCCTTTTAGGGATAGATTTCAAATAGCTCTGATATAGCAGAAACCACTAAATTATGAAATTGCTAAATTGGGAATTGTATTTCAACCCAGAACAAGAAATGTGCTTGAACGGACACTAAATAACTCGCCCAGCTACAGCACTAGGGACAGATTTAGCGGGATATAAATTTGAGGCCTAGTATTTAGGCGCTGGGTGACCGGTATGGATTTAGTGACAGAATTAGACTGGGATATGGCCAAAAAATAAACAGACTATTGCTGGTTAAATGCACTTGGTGTGACAGCTTCACCCTGATGTAGGCTTTAGCCAAAAAACAACCACACCATTGAGGGTTAAATGCACTTGGTGACAGGCGCAGCTTGCCCCTGATTTAGTATATGGCCAAAAAATGAACAGACTATTGCTGGTTAAATGCACTTGGTGTGACAGCTTCACCCTGATGTAGGCTTTAGCCAAAAAACAACCACACCATTGAGGGTTAAATGCACTTGGTGACAGGCGCAGCTTGCCCCTGATTTTGTATATGGCCAAAAAATGAACAGACTATTGCTGGTTAAATGCACTTGGTGTGACAGCTTCACCCTGATGTAGGCTTTAGCCAAAAAACAACCACACCATTGAGGGTTAAATGCACTTGGTGACAGGCGCAGCTTGCCCCTGATTTAGTATATGGCCAAAAAATGAACAGACTATTGCTGGTTAAATGCACTTGGTGTGACAGCTTCACCCTGATGTAGGCTTTAGCCAAAAAACAACCACACCATTGAGGGTTAAATGCACTTGGTCGCAGCTTGTGCTGGCGCACCACAAGACACAAAATGGCCGCCGATCACCCCAGAAAAATGTGACTGACAAACGGTCTGTGCAGCCTAAAAACAGTGAGCAATTGAGGATCAGCAGCTCAATGATCCACAGCTGCAGATCGATCAGTTAATCAAGTCCTTTGGAGGAGTTAATCTGCCTAATCTCGCCCTACTGTCGCAGCCGCAACCTCTCCCTACGCTAATCAGAGCAGAGTGACGGGCGGCGCTATGTGACTCCAGCTTAAATAGAGGCTGGGTCACATGGTGCTCTGGCCAATCACAGCCATGCCAATAGTAGGCATGGCTGTGATGGCCTCTTGGGGCAAGTAGTATGACGCTTGTTGATTGGCTGCTTTGCAGCCTTTCAAAAAGCGCCAAGAAAGCGTCACAAAAGCGCGAAGAAAGCGACGAACACCGAACCCGAACCCAGACTTTTACGAAAATGTCCGGGTTCGGGTCCGTGTCACGGACACCCCAAAATTCGGTACGAACCCGAACTATACAGTTCGAGTTCGCTCATCCCTACTGAGGACCATGCTGAGTGCAGGAGCGCACGGTGTCATTGGTTGCTATGACGCCATGCGCTTCGTGCCGCTGTACAGTAATACACTCGTATGATCTATAAAATCCACGTATGTGTGAATGAGGCCTAAGACTGGGCCCCCTCTTGCTCTGGGCACCATAGCAGTTGCATGGTCTGCCGCTTTTGTAGTTATGCCCTTGTACGCACTAACTGACGAATGGCCAGCAGTAACCCACTGCTATTTGGCAAACTGCATGGCCAGTAACAAACTGGAAGGAGTTGCCACTTAATTAGTAATCTGCATGGCCAGGATGCTTTTGGACAGCCTTGAGGTGTCTGGTACTTGTGATAACATCCTAAATATCCAGCCAGTTCCCTTATTTAATTGGCATGAGGATAGACCCATCCAGTGTTTCACACTAAATTGATTTGAATTTTACCTTCTTGTTCCAAGTTTGTTTCAGATTTGTTTCTATTTCCATGTGATTCCTGATATTTGTGGTACTACTGGGTATCCACGACTATATCCTGTATTGTTCTTTGGTTATTACATTCGATTCCTAAACTGCTCTCCTGGTAACACGTGGTTTTATTCTCGACTTTGTCCTGCTGACTATGGTTCTACTTTGTCTTTTGCTTATTGTTTGTTTCTTGTGTTTCCAGGTTGCAGCTTCTGTGTCTCCCATGTTCCAACTTCTGTATCTCCAAGTTCCAGTTCCTACTCCTGTGTCTCCAGGTTGGATCTCCTGTGTCCTGCAACCAGCCTGTGATTCAGGGGTGTAGCCAAAGGCTCATGGGCCCTGTTCCAAGAGTTCAGCTTGGGCCCCCCCCCCCCCTCAATGCTTTGTGGCAAGGGCAGGGTAGCACATATCCTTTTTACTGCTTGAAGCAAAAATTGAAACGTCACTCCCCAATGACAAATTCTTGACCTAATCCCTTCCCTCCATGGAAAACATTACATACAACACTACAACACATACACCACATACCACATACCTCTTATATCCAGCAACATCTCTTCTGATGTAGACGTTCTCTTTCCTCAGCTTCTCAATTCAGACCAGACCACCATGATAATTTCCTTCAGCCATCTCTTATCTCTGCAGAGTTTGACAAACAGACATCTTAGTTTTCTACTTTTCCATCATCCTCCCCACCTTCTTAACACCCCATCCTGTAACTCCAATACTGTGCACACTATGCTCCCTATACTGCAGAAACAGTCCCCCTTCAATAATTATTTGCACACAGTGCCCTAAAAATTACTGCTCAGCAAATAGTGTCCCTGACACTAACAATATAAATATAATGCCCCCCAAAAAGAATTGTGCTAAGCTGATACTGTGCCAGGGTGCCTCCACAGTAATAGTGCTCCCCAACGTTCCACCATTAGAAATAATTATCTGACAGAGTGCACTTGTTAACAGAGTACAGTGCTAACAGAGCCCCCAATAGTAATAATGTCCCCATAGTGCCCACATTAGTAATCATGTTCCCCATAGTCCTCCAGTACTAATAATTCTCCTTATGATGTGTGACAGTAGAAAAATGCCCCCTAATGTGTGCCAGTACAAATATACCCCCTTATAATGTATGTCAGTACAAAAATATACCCCTATAATGTGTGTCAATACAAAAAAAATCCCCTTACAGTGTGCAACAGTACATAAAAATACCCCTTATCACAGTCTGGACTCTGTTACTTTCTTGGCTCTGATGAGCGTTCTCTGTGTGTCCCTGGACTGCTGTATTACCTCCCTAATTGTCTATGTTCTCTTCACATTTCTGTTCATCCTCCAAAGGATGTACGTTATTTATGTTCATCTAAAGTCTTGCCTGTTGACTGTCATAAAGTACAATTTTACTTTGACACATTGTCTCATTAGGTCTGGCTTTCATCACCCCCAGCAAACAGCTGACTTGGCTGAAAGTCATGGCCAAATAGATATTTCCCCCGAAAAAGTTGCTGCAAGGGATATGTAGCATTACATAAGATTCAGGTGGTTGGCTGTCCATGAATACATGTTAATGTTCAAGTTCTCCGGAGCGGGAGCCATTCTTATAGTAGTGGCTCTCTGTTCTGGCTCCTATAGAGGGTTCTTAACCAGGGAATTCCCCCCTTAAGGAAGTTAATATTCCCTAACAGGAGACGTGGACAGGGTTTGTCTTTATTAAACATGTTCCCTTTAATAGACTGATGTCATTTTCATTGTAAAATCTTAGCTCTAGAACAAAAGACATTCCAGACCAATCTGATTTCACCTTTCATTTTTCACAGCTCCTTTGGGAAATGAAAGGTGGAATCTGATCGGTTGCTATGGGAAACTAAACCAGTTCTACTATACAGCAGTTTGATAAATCTCCCCCATTATTTGTGAGAGCTATTAAAACCCAAAAGTGAAATGTTGATGTATTGACACATTCCTAGAAAAACACGTATCTCCGAATGTCTCTAGAAGAAAACACAAACCCTTCCAAATGTTTATTTGCGGAAAGAAGGGATATCTTTGTGTTGTCAGAGTGCTCTCTTCTTTTATTCCAGGCTCGCAATTATTTTGTGTCCATGTGACATTGTTTATAAACATTGCCAAACTGCTTATCTTACTTTTGAGTGCATTATGGTTTATATTACACAAAATCATGCCGAGAGACTAAACAAAATGAGTGGTTGGGAACATGACCGAGCTGAAAGCAAATAACAGAAGAAAATGCCTTCAAGTAAATTAACAAGGACTATAATACTTTCAATCTTTCTGTAAAACTCTCCCTTTTAGAGGAAGACTTGTATCCGATGACTCCATTTTGGAAACTTTCAGGCAGTTTTTCTTTATAAGTACATAAATTTGAGTTACTGGATAATGTGAAAGTTACATAATGAGTAGAAGTCCACTTTATGGAACGTTATGAGAGTCTGACATCTAATGAGATCCTTAAATGAGAAAAAAGGGTATTTTTTCCTACCAGAAACAGTGTCACTTTTGTCCTGGACTTTCTCTGCTATTGTAGATCACCACTATGCACTTGAGGAAGTCTGTGCTTCAGTGCAAGGTTGACCAAGATTTGAGAACCATTGCAGCTCCTGTTCTGGAGGACCATATAGAACATAATAATATTGTCAAATTATTTAATAACTGAAGGTCATTTTAAATGCATCATTTAATCCTTTGCAGAACCTCAAATATAATGTGTACCCAGGATTAGAGATAAGCAAATTGATTCTAAATTAATCAGATTCATCACAAAATTCTCCTTCCAAATAAATCCAAAGTTTTAGCAATTCACCTCAGCCTAATCCTGCAAAATGGCACCCACCGTTTTACATTTAAAATTCTGTGCACTAGTGAGGGAAACAGGATGAAGATGGAGGATCCTGGACAGCGGTTTTGCCCACAATGCTTTGCATTCAGCCTGACAGCCAATCAGGAAGGAGATTATTGCCTGGTCTATCAGGTTGTATGTTAGCTCTGAAGCATGTGATGTGACAGGACATGTCTGCCATCTCTCTGACAGACATCAATTAGACAGACACGTCAGTCATTTTAGGGTCCTGTTGGGATTGTAAAGAAGATATATTTAATTAGATAGGTTAAATTACTACATAGAAAGTCAGGTTATATCATAGGTACAGGATAGGGACAGGTAGTGTATAATGTGTCTGTAGCGAGGGCTGGAGCTGCTCACAACTTAATGAGTTGCACTGCATTAGACATGAGCTACTCTTTGCTCAGTTTTTATATGTAGTAGTCTTTTTGTCCAAAAACCTAGAATTTATCAATTACTACTGACAATTTATCCCTTACTTTCTCACTCTGAATGCTCCTATCTCTGTTTTCACCCAAAAAGGAGTGAGGTCAGACAATGGACACCAGAAGTTGAATCAGCCTTCCAGACCCTCAAACAGGCCTCCTCTTCTGTCTCAATTTTGCACTGCCCCAATATCTTAAAACATATTTTCCTGGAGGTGGATGTGTCTTCAGTGGGAGCTGGAGCTGTCCTCTCTCAGAAAAGTTTCTCTTGTAAAATCCAAAACCTTCTCCCCAGCTGAACACAGCTACTCCATTGATGACAGAAAGCTAATTGAAATTAAGAGTGACATCATCTTTTGGATGGGGCCAGACATCCAGTTCTAATCTACAACAACCACAATAACCTACCTTACATACCATCTGCCCAGGAGCTCAGTCTATGTCAAGCTTGATGGTCACTGTTCTTTGCTAGGTTTGACTTTGTCCAGCATCCCTGTCCTCTTGTTTGTTTAATTCTGCTGATCAGGTAGTGGAGCCGCAGCATATCATCGAGAGACCCTAATATATCCATACAGTGGAAACCCCTAATAAGAGACCATATTTTGGAAACTTGATCAGGGGTGGAGTCAGCATTTAGCAGAAATTAATTAGCACATGAAAAGTGAAAATTAAAATTGCAGGTTTTACACAGATATGGCAGTTCAGTGTCCAAAACACTGTCCAGCTTGTTCCATGACACACCATACCCCCTTTTTCGCTTTTGTTATTGCAGGGTACACCGTGTAGGAAAAATGACATATTAACTTTATTCAGCTGGTCAGAGCATTTACTGAGAACCCAACTTCATATTGTTTTTTTTTTTAAGTTTTACACAAAACATTTTAGAGAGCTATAGTTTTATTTTTTTCTCGCAGTGGTTCTGTGCGAGTGCTATTTTTTTTTGTGGGTGAGCTAATTTTTTGTTAGTTTGATTTAAATATTTTTTTATTTTGCTCGATATGCTTTTTGCAAGGCGAGGTAATCAAAAATGTTCTAGGATTGTATTTATTTATTTATCTTTACGGCATTCACCTGTAATGTCACCTGTGATATTTTTATAGTGCAGGTCATTATGAATACGGCAATACTAAATATGTCAATTTTTTTACATAGTTTTCAGTTTTAGACAATAAATTGGTTTTTTTTTATCCTATTTTTGTGTTGCCATTTTCTGAGAGACATATTTTTTCCTCTTGCTTGAGGGCTGTTTTGTTTTGTAGGATGAGGTGACATTTTTAGTGTACTTACAATTTTTTGATTGCTTGATATTACGATTTTCGGGAGCAAGGTGACCAAAACATGGCTGCTCTGGCCATGGTCTGCTTTTGCGGCCAAGTATAGGACATATTCTATCTTTTTGTGGAACAGACATATGGATTTGAAAGCATTTGGATCATCCTTTTGCCTTCCGCACCCATATGTCTTTTCCACAAATAGAAAATTTCAGCAAAATGTGGACCACAGGGTTTGTACCGAACTTTAGGGTTTTCGGCACCCGGACCTGAACCCGAACATTTACGTAAAAGTTCGGGTTCGGTGTTCGGCGATTTTTATGGCGCTTTTTGAAAGGCTGCACAGCAGTCAATCAACGAGCATCATACTACTTGCCCCAAAAGGCCATCACAACCATGCCTACTATTGGCATGGCTGTGATTGGCCAACTGCAGCATGTGACCCAGCCTCTATTTAAGCTACAGTCACGTAGCGCTGCCCGTCACTCTGCTCGGATTAGTGTAGGGAGAGGCTGCAGCTGCTGTGAGGGAGAAATCTTATCAAGAACTGTTTTTTGTACTCAGCGATCTACAGCAAAAGTGTTTTGTGGGTGCAGTGCACAATTTTTTTAAGCCTGCCCTGAGCCAACTACTGCTGAAAACTAACATTTTTTTTCCTTCAGTTAGTCAATATCAATACATGATCGGCAGCCACTTTGTGCAACGATAGTGCACCAGCACAGGCTATCTGCATGTCTGCAAGTCCAGAAATAAAGCTTTTTGCTTACTGGGGTTAAAAAAATACATCTGTTAAATATAGTGCACATCTGGGATTACACGTGCATAAGTAACTGTCACATTTAGGCTAGAAATATGGCTTTTTGGTTACTGGGGTGAAAAAAGCCCTTACTATACTGCACATCTGGGATTACACGTGCATAAGTGACTGTCACATTTAGGCCATAAATACGGCTTTGGCATACTGGGGTGAAAAAAGCCTCTGATATACTGCACATCTGGGATTACCAGTGCATAAGTGACTGTCACATTTAGGCCATAAATATGGCTTTGGCATACTGTGATGAAAAAAGCCTCTAAGATATTGCACATCTGGGATTACACGTGCATAGGTGACTGTCACATTTAGGCCACAAATAAGGCTATTAGGATACTGTGGTGAAAAAAAACCCTTTTTTCATATTCTGCACGTATGTGAATACACGTGCATAGGCGACTGTCACAGTTAGGCCACAAATACCGCTGTCATATACAGTTAAAAAAAATATATATCTGAGTGCAATACCCTACATCAGGGTTTTTATTGGCGGTTAATTATTTTTAACAGACTTAACCACTTTTTACTTTGCTTTGTGAACGCTAACTATGAGGCAAACATCTAATAAGGGATGCGGTCATGGTCGTGGTGGAGCCTCTGGTGCTGGGAGAGGACGTGGCCGTTCTGCCACAGCTACACATCCTACTGAAACTACTACCTCAGGTCCCAGCAGCCGCAAGAATCTACAGCGATATTTGGTCGGGCCTAATGCCGTTCTAAGGATGGTAAGGCCTGAGCAAGTACAGGCGCTAGTCAATTGGGTGGCCGACAGTGGATCCAGCACGTTCACAGTATCTCCCACCCAGTCTTCTGCAGAAAGTGCACAGGTGGCGCCTGAAACTCATGCCTATCAGTCTGTCACATCACCCCCGTGCATATCGAGGAACCTGTCTGAGCCTCAAGTCATGCAGCAGTCTCTTATGCTGTTTGAAGACTCTGCTGGCAGGGTTTCCCAAGGGCATCCACCTAGCCCTTCCCCAGCGGTGGAAGACATAGAATGCACTGACGCACAACCACTTATGTTTCCTGATGAGGACATGGAAATACCACTTCAGCACGTCTCTGATGATGACGAAACACAGGTGCCAACTGCTGCGTCTTTCTGCAGTGTGCAGACCGAAAAGGAGGTCAGGGAAGAACACTGTGTGGAAGAAGATGCAGGGGACGATGAGGTCCTAGACCCCACATGGAATGAAGGTCGTGCCACTGACTTTCAGAGTTCGGAGGAAGAGGCAGTGGTGAGACCGAGCCAACAGCATAGCAAAAGCGGGAGCAGGGTGCAAAAGCAGAGCCGCCGTCGCCAAAACAGTTTGCCTGCTACTGGCCACCGTCACCAGGGACCGAGCACACCAAAGGCAGCTTCAAGGAGTTCCCTGGCATGGCACTTCTTCACACAATGTGCTGACGACAAGACCAGAGTGGTTTGCACGCTGTGCCATCAGAGCCTGAAGCGAGGCATTAACGTTCTGAACCTTAGCACAACCTGCATGACCAGTTATCTACATGCGAGACACGGGCTGCAGTGGAGTAAGCACCTTCAAAACCAAGAAAGGGCTCAGGCCCCTCCTGCTTCCTCTTCTGCTGCTGCCTCAGCCTCTTCCTCCGCCTCTGGAGGAACGTTGGCACCTGCCACCCAGCAAACAGAGGATGTGCCACTAACAACACCACCTCCGTCACCAAGCATATCCACCATGTCACACGGAAGCGTTCAGCTCTCCAACTCACAAACCTTTGAGAGAAAGTGTAAATTCCCACCTAGCCACCCTCGATCCCTGGCCCTGAATGCCAGCATTTCTAAAAAACTGGCCTTTGAAATGCTGTCATTCAGGCTGGTGGAGACGGACAGCTTCAAACAGCTCATGTCGCTTGCTGTCCCACAGTACGTCGTTCCCAGCCGCCACTACTTCTCCAGGAGAGCCGTTCCCTCCCTGCACAGCCAAGTATCGGATAAAATCAAGTGTGCACTGCGCAACGCCATCTGTGGCAAGGTCCACCTAACCACAGATACGTGGACCTGTAAGCACAGCCAGGGACGCTATATCTTCCTAACTGCACACTGGGTAAATGTAGCTAGGCCCCAGGCGGAGAGCTGTTTGGCGCATGTCCTTCCGCCGCCAAGGATCGCAGGCCATCATTCTTTGCCTCCTGTAGCCTCCTCTTCCTACTCGGCTTCCTCCTCCTCTTCCACCTCCTCATCCGGTCAGTGACAGACCTTCACCACCAACTTCAGCACAGCCAGGGGTAAACGGCAGCAGGCCGTTCTAAAACTAATGTGTTTGGGGGACAGGCCCCACACCGCGCATGAGTTGTGGCGGGGTATAGAAAAACAGACCGACGAGTGGTTGCTGCCAGTGAGCCTCAAGCCCGGCCTGGTGGTGTGCGATAATGGGCGAAATCTCGTTGCAGCTCTGGGACTAGCCGGTTTGACGCACATCCCTTGCCTGGCGCATGTACTGAATTTGGTGGTGCAGAAATTCATTCACAACTACTCCGACATGTCTGAGCTGCTGCATAAAGTGTGGGTCGTCTGTTCGCGCTTCCGGCGTTCACATCCTGCCGCTGCTCGCCTGTCTGCGCTACAGCGTAACTTCTGCCTTCCCGCTCCCAGCCTCATATGCGATGTGCCCACCAGGTGGAACTCCACCTTGCACATGCTGGAGAGACTGTGCGAGCAGCAGCAGGCCATAGTGGAGTTTCAGCTGCAGCACGCACGGGTGAGTCACACTGCGGAACAGCACCACTTCACCACCAATGACTGGGCCTCCATGCAAAAACCTGTGTGCCCTGTTGCGCTGTTTCAAGTACTCCACCAACATGGCCAGTGGCGATGACGCAGTTATAAGCATTACAATACCACTTCTATGTCTCCTTGAGAAAACAGGGCGATGATGGAAGAGGATGTGGCCCAGGACGAGGAGGAGGAAGAGGGGTCATCTCTAACACTTTTAGGCCAGTCTTTTAGAAGTGGCTCAGAAAGAGGATTTTTGCAACAGCAGAGGCCAGGTACAAATGTGGCCAGCCAGGGCCCACTACTGGTGGATTAGGAGGAGGATGGGGATGAAGCATGTTCACAGTGGGGTGGCATCCAACGCAGCTCAGGCCCATCACTGATACGTGGCTGGCGGGATACCCAAGACGCAGACGATACGCCTCCCACAGAGGACAGCTTGTCCTTACTTCTGGGCAGCCTGGCACACATGAGCGACTACATGCTGCAGTGCCTGCGCAACGACAGCAGAGTTGCCCACATTTTAACGTGTGCTGACTACTGGGTGGCCACCCTTCTGGATCCCCGTTACAAAGACAATGTGCCGTCCATAATTCCCTCACTGGAGCGTGATCGGAAGATGCGCGACTACAGAAGCACAAGGCGGAGGCAGGGGAGGAGGAAGAGGTCGCCAACGCAGCTGTGTCAGAAGGCAGGGTTAGCATGGCCGACATGTGGAAAAGCTTTGTCACCTCGCCGCAACAACCGGCCCCAACTGCTGATATGGAGCGTGTTAGCAGGAGGCAGCATTTGAACAACATGGTGGAACAGTACTTGTGCACACGACTACACGTACTGACTGATGGTTCTGCCCTATTCAACTTCTGGGTCTCCAAATTGTCCACATGGCCAGAGCTTGCCCTGTATGCCTTGGAGGTGCTGGCCTGTCCTGCAGCCAGTGTACTCTCTGAACGTGTATTTAGCACGGCAGGAGGCGTCATTTCAGACAGACGCAGCCACCTGTCCACAGCCAACGTGGACAAGCTCACGTTCATTAAAATTAACCAGGCTTGGATCACACAAGACTTTTCTGTGCCTTGTGCAGAATAGACATTTATACCACCATCAAACATACATTCTTGTACTCAAGTCAAGTGCAATGATTCTTTGTTTTCTTTTTTTTATTTGTCACAATATTTTGGGGGCTACCTACCCCAATAAAAAAGAAAAAAAAACATTGTTGGCTACCTCCTCCTCCTCCATTGCTGCCTCCACCTACAACACCACATTCACCGCCTCCTCAACCTCCGACTCCATATTCACCTCCTTCTCTGAGTTGCTGGATAATAATTTGCAATTTTTAGTTATTTTATTTCATTTCAAGTTATTTTCCTATCCACATTTGTTTGCAGAGCAGTTGCCATGCTCTTAGGCCTCACTGTCCGTAAAACGGGGTTCCGTTGGTCCGTGATCTGTGACCGTTTTTTCGTCCGTGGGTCTTCCTTGATTTTTGGAGGATCCACGGACATGAAAAAAAAGTCGTTTTGGTGTCCGCCTGGCCGTGCGGAGCCAAACGGATCCGTCCTGAATTACAATGCAAGTCAATGAGGACGGATCCGTTTGACGTTGACACAATATGGTGCAATTGCAAACCGATCCGTCCCCCATTGACTTTCAATGTAAAGTCTGGAGTCCCTTTATACCATCTGATCAGAGTTTTCTCCAATCCGATGGTATACTTTACCTTGAAGCGTCCCCATTACCATGGGAACGCCTCTATGTTAGAATATACTGTCGGATATGAGTTACATCGTGAAAACTCAGATCCGACAGTATATTCTAACACAGAGGCGTTCCAATGGTGATGGGGACGCTTCTAGTTAGAATATACTACAAACTGTGTACATGACTGCCCCCTGCTGCCTGGCAGCACCCAATCTCTTATAGGGGGCCATGATCAGCACAATTAACCCCTCAGGTGCCGCTCCTAAAGGGGTTAATTGTGCGTATCATAGCCCCCTGTAAGAGATCAGGGGGGCTGTCACTTACCAGTAGGAGGAGCTCCTGGCCGGACACAGAAATCGCAGCAGCCAGCAGGTAAGTATGATGCTTCTACTATTGCTAAGTAACCATGGCAACCAGGACTGCAGTAGTGTCCTCGTTGCCATGGTTACCGATCGGAGACCCAGCGATTAAACTGGGACTCCGATCGGAACTCCGCTGCCACCAATGATCGGGGGGGAGAAGGGAGGCCGCACACTGCCACCAATGTATTAAAACAATAGAGGGAGGAAGGGGGGGGGGCGCACACTGCCACCAATGTATTAAAACAATAGAGGGAGGAAGGGGGGGCGCACACTGCCACTAATGTATTAAAACAATAGAGGGAGGAAGGGGGGGGCGCACACTGCCATCAATGTATTAAAACAATAGAGGGAGGAGGGGGGGGGCGCACACTGCCTCCAATGTATTAAAACAATAGAGGGAGAAAGGGGGGGGGCACACACTGCCACCAATGTATTAAAACAATAGAGGGAGGAAGGGGGGGCGCACACTGCCACCAATGTATTAAAAAAATAGAGGGAGGAAGGGGGGGCGCACACTGCCATCAATGTATTAAAACAATAGAGGGTGGAAGGGGGGGGCGCACACTGCCACCAATGTATTAAAACAATAGAGGGAGGAAGGGGGGGGGGCGCACACTGCCACCAATGTATTAAAACAATAGAGGGAGGAAGGGGGGGGCGCACACTGCCACCAATGTATTAAAACAATAGAGGGAGGAAGGGGGGGCGGGGGGTTGGGCGCACACTGTGCCACCAATGCTATTATTACAATAGAGGGAGGGAGGGGCCGCACTGGGCCACCAATGAAATTTAAACTGGGGAGGGGGGTCTGCCCCCTGCTGCCTGGCAGCCCCGGATCTCTTACAGGGGGCTATGATACGCACAATTAACCCCTTCAGGTGCAGCACCTGAGGGGTTAATTGTATGGATCACGGCCCCCTGTAAGAGATTGGGTGCTGCCAGGCAGCAGGGGGCAGTCATGTACACAGTTCCTTGTATATTTTAACTAGAAGCGTCCCCATCACCATGGAAACGCCTCTGTGTTAGAATATACTGTCGGATCTGAGTTTTCACGAAGTGAAAACTCAGCTCTGAAAAAGCTTTTATGCAGACGGATCTTCGGATCCGTCTGTATAAAAGTAACCTACGGCCACGGATCACGGACACGGATGCCAATCTTGTGTCCATCCGTGTTCTTTCACGGACCCATTGACTTAAATGGGTCCGTGAACCGTTGTCCGTCAAAAAAATAGGACAGGTCATATTTTTTTGACGGACAGGATACACGGATCACGGTCTCGGCTGCAAAACGGTGCATTTTCCGATTTTTCCATGGACCCATTGAAAGTCAATGGGTCCGCGGAAAAAAATGGAAAACGGCACAATGGCCACGGATGCACACAACGGTCGTGTGCATGAGACCTCAAGCACATTTTACTGGCTTTTACATCCCTCTAGCCTCTTCAAGGACTATTTTAGAGCCATTTTAATTTTAAAAAGTGCCAATTTTAGTGCCCTAAATTAAAATAAATATCTTATTTTCAATTGTCGGGTGACATTTTACCATTTTCGGCATATACAAACCCCTGCTGTGCCTGGGTGACAAGGGCCTAAATCTCTCAAAATCCTCTGTTGTATTGCTGGGTGACATGAACCCCCTTTTGCCATGAATGAACCCCTGCTGTGCTTGGGTCACAGGGGCCTAAATCTCTGAAAATCATCTGTTGTATTGCTGGGTGACATTATACCCCTTTTGCCGTGAATGAAGCCCTGCCCTGCATTGCTGACAGGGAACTAAATTTAGTGAAAACATCTGTTACTGATCGGAAGATGCCCGACTACAAGTGCACGCTGATGATAGCATTCCCACCTGACAGCGGGGGCACAGTGGAAGCACAAGGCGCAGGCAGAGGAGGAGGAGGAGATCGCCAACACAGCTGGGGCACCACCAGCACCTGAGAAGGCAGGGTTAGCATGGCCTAAATGTGGAAAAGCTTTGTCAGCCTTGGAGGTGCTGACCTGCCCTGCATCCAGTGTATAGTGTGAACGTGTGTTTAGTACGGCAGAGAGCATTATCACAGGCCGCAGCCAATGTGGACAAGCTTACCTTTATTAAAATGAACCAGGCACAGATCCCACAGGACTTGTCAGTACCTTGTGCAGAATAGACATTTATACCAGCCTCAACCATCCATTCTTGTACTCAAGTGCACTTATTCTTTGTTTTATTTTTTTATATGTCCCAATATTTTGGGGGATACCCCGAATTAAAAATAAAAATAACACAAATCAGTGTTGGCTACCTATTCCTCCTTCACCGCCGCTTCCACCTACACAACCACATCAACCTACACCGCCACATCCACCCATCCACCGCCTCCTCAACCTCCTACTCCTAGATCCAGATTGTTATTTTTTTTTTTAGTATTTTATGTTATTTTAAGTAATTTCCCTATCCACATTTGTTTGCAGAACAGTTGTCATGCTCTTAAGCACATTTTGATGCCTTTTGCAGCCCTCTAGCCCTTTCCAGGACTATTTTAGAGCCATTTTAGTGACCAAAAGTTCGGGTCCCCATTGACTTCAATGGGGTTCGGGTTCGGGTTCGGGGTTAAGTTCGGGTCCCGAACCCAAACTTTTTTTTCAAGCTCGGCCGAACCTGCCGAACCCGAACATCCAGGTGTCCGCTCAACTCTAGTGAAAAAGTGCTTTCTGCATAACTTTTCACTACATAGTTTACATACAGTAGTCATTTTTACTTATGGAATTCTAACTTTGTCAAATGGTTTCCTCATCTCATGTTAAAATAAACTGTGTAAACTGGGAATTTCTCTGTGTTCTGTTTATTTGAGACTGGCAGCAAATATGGAATTAAGGAAGTTGCAGATTTATTATTTATTGATTTCTTAGTATGTATATATCACCAACATATTCCTCATATCTGTACACTGAATTCATCTACTTACATCTGCTCCTATCCTTTGTAGGACTCACAATTTTATTTCCATATCTGACATGCATACTACAACCAATTTCCTGGAAACACAATTGAACTCTGCAGAAACTGCAATGCATGCATCAATACCACACACAAGAGCAGGACCACCCATGGCTGAACTAGGGCCCTCATACATGAAAATTTCTGGACCCCACTTGCGTAGTTAGGAGTTAATTCGTATTGAAGGGGGAAGCACACATGCACATCAAAGCTAATATTTTGACATCACTACACCACTATATGTGAGTAGAGATGAGAGAATCAATTTAAAATGAATCAAATTCATTACAAATTTCTAAAAAATTTGGCTGCTAAATGAATTTTACGTTTTGGTGAATTTGCCTCAGAAAAAATTGTGCAAAAATGGAGCCCAATGCTATTTTACTGTTAAAATTAGTAACATAGTAACATAGTGCATAAGGCCGAAAAAAGACATTTGTCCATCCAGTTCGTCCTGTCATCCTGCAAGTTGATCCAGAGGAAGGCAAAAAAAAACTGTGAGGTAGAAGCCAATTTTCCTCACTTTAGGGGAATAAAAAATTCCTTCCCGACTCCAATCAGGCAATCAGAATAACTCCCTGGATCAACGACCCCTCTCTAGAAGCTATAGCCTGTAATATTATCACACTCCAGAAATACATCCAGGACCCTCTTGAATTCCTTTATTGTACTCACCATCACCACCTCCTCAGGCAGAGAGCTCCATAGTCTCATTGCTCTTACTGTAAAGAATCCTCTTCTATGTTTGTGTCCAAACCTTCTTTCCTCCAAACACAGAGGATGTTCCCTCGTCACAGTCACAGTCCTGGGGATAAATAGATGATGGGAGAGATCTCTGTACTGACCCCTGATATATTTAGTAATTAGATCTCCCCTCAGTCGTCTTTTTTCTAAAGTGAATAACCCTAATTTTGACAATCTTTCAGGGTACTGTAGTTGCCCCATTCCAGTTATTACTTTAGTTGCCCTCCTCTGGACCTTCTCCAGCTCTGCTATATCTGCCTTGTTCACTGGAGCCCAGAACTGTACACAGTACTCCATGTGTGGTCTGACTAATGATTCGTAAAGTGGTAGGACTATGTTCTCATCACGGGCATCTATGCCCCTTTTGATGCAACCCATTATCTTATTGGCCTTGGCAGCTTAGTTTGCTATTTATTAAAATTCCTAGATCCTTTTCCATGTCAGTGTTACCGAGTGTTTTACCATTTAGTATGTACGGGTGACTTGCATTATTCCTTCCCATGTGCATAACTTTACATTTGTCAGTGTTAAACCTCATCTGCCACTTATCTGCCCAAGCCCCCAATCTATCCAAATGCCTCTGTAGTAGTATACTGTCCTCTTCAGTGGTAATTACTTTACACAGTTTAGTGTCATCTGCGAAAATTGATATTTTACTATGCAAGCCTTCTACAAGATCATTAATAAATATATTGAAGAGAATAGGGTCCAATACTGACCCCTGAGGTACCCCACTAGTGACAGTGACCCAATCTGAGTGTGTACCGTTAATAACCACCCTCTGTTTTGTATCACTGAGCCAGTTACATACCCACTTAGACGTTTTCTCCCAGTCCGAGCATTCTCATTTTATATACTAACCTTTTATGTGGTACAGTGTCAAATGCTTTGGAGAAGTCCAGATATACGACATCCATTGATTCGCCGCTGTCAAGTCTAGAACTTACCTCCTCATAGAAACTGATTAAATTAGTTTGACATGACCGATCCATGCTGATATGGCGTTATTTGCTTATTTGCGTTGAGATGCTCTAATATAGCATCTCTCAGAAAACCTTCAAACTGTTTACCCACAACAGATGTTAAACTTACCGGCCTATAGTTTCCAGGCTCTGTTTTTGGACCCTTTTTGAATATTGGCACCACATTTGCTATGCGCCAATCCTGTGGGACATTCCCTGTCAGTATAGAGTCTGCAAATATCAGAAATAAGGGTCTAGCTATGACATTACTTAATTCCCTTAGGATACGGTGGTGTATGCCATCTGGTCCTGGCGATTTGTCTCTTTTAATCTTTTTAAGTCGCTGTTGTACTTTTTCCTGGTTCAGACAGGACACTTTTAATGGGGAATTTATTTCAACATTCAGCATTTCATCTGACAGTTTATTTTCCTCAGTAAATACATTGGAGAAAAAAAATATTTAACAGCTTTGCTTTCTCCTCGTCGCTCTCTGCGACTCCCCCCTCATTACTCTTTAAAGGGCCGACACCTTCAGATTTATACTTTTTAACATTTATATAATTGAAGAACATTTTAGGGTTAGTTTTACTCTCTTTGGCAATTAATCTCTCGGTCTCTAGTTTGGCCGCTTTTATTTGTTTTTTACATGTTCTATTTTTTTCCTTATAGTTTTTCAGTGCTTCCGTGCTACCCTCCTGTTTTAGTGTTTTATATGCTTTCTTTTTGTCATTTATTGCTTTCTTTACAGTTCTATTTATCCACATTGGTTTCTTTTTGTTCCTTAACCTTTTATTCCCATACGGTATGTACCTCTCACAATGAGATTTTAGGATGCTTTTAACCACTTCAGCCCCCCTAGCTTAAACACCCTTAATGACCAGACCACTTTTTACAATTCTGCACTACACTACTTTCACCGTTTATTGTTCGGTCATGCAGCTTACCACCCAAATGAATTTTACCTCCTTTTCTTCTCACTTCTCACCCTTTCATTTGGTGGTATTTCATTGCTGCTGACATTTTTACTTTTTTGTTATTAATCGAAATTGAACGAAATTTTTGCAAAAAAATAAAATCTTTCACTTTCAGTTGTAAAATTTTTCTAAAAAAAAACGATATCTATATATAAATTTTTCTCAAAATTTATTGTTCAACATGTCTTTCATAAAAAAAAAATGTTTGCATAAAAAAAATGGTTTGGGTAAAAGTTGTAGCGTTTACAAACTATGGTACAAAAATGTGAATTTCCACTTTTTGAAGCAGCTCTGACTTTCTTAGACCCTGTCATGTTTCCTGAGGTTCTACAATGCCCAGACAGTAGAAAACCCCCACAAATAACCCCATTTCGGAAAGTAGACACCCTAAGGTATTCGCTGATGGGCATAGTGAGTTCATAGAACTTTTTATTTTTTGTCACAAGTTAGCGGAAAATTATGAATTTTTTTTTTTCCTTACAAAGTCTCATATTCCACTAACTTGTGACAAAAAAATAAAAACTTCCATGAACTCACTATGCCCATCACAAAATACCTTGGGGTGTCTTCTTTCCAAAATGGGGTCACTTGTGGGGTAGTTACCCAGCATGGGTATATGTAAAATGACGCCCCAAAACATATTCCCCAACTTCTCCTGAGTACTTCGATACCAGATGTGTGACACTTTTTTGCAGCCTAGGTGGGCAAAGCGGCACACATTCCAAAGAGCACCTTTCGGATTTCACCGCTAATTTTTTACAGATTTTGATTTCAAACTACTTTGCACGCATTTGGGCCCCTAAAATGCCAGGGCAGTATAACTACCCCACAAGTGACCCCATTTTGGAAAGAAGATACCCCAAGGTATTTCGTGATGGCCATAGTGAGTTCATGGAAGTTTTTATTTTTTGTCACAAGTTAGTGGAATATGAGACTTTGTAAGAAAAAAAAAATCATAATTTTCCACTAACTTGTGACAAAAAATAAAAAATTCTAGGAACTCGCCATGCCCCTCACGGAATACCTTGAGGTGTCTTCTTTCAAAATGGGGTCACTTGTGGGGTAGTTATACTGCCCTGGCATTTTAGGGGCCCAAATGCGTGAGAAGTAGTTTGAAATCAAAATCTGTAAAAAATGCCCTGTGAAATCCGAAAGGTGCTCTTTGGAATGTTGGCCCATTTGCCCACCTAGGCTGCAAAAAGTGTCACACATGTGGTATCGCCGTACTCAGGAGAAGTTGTGGAATGTGTTTTGGGGTGTCTTTTTACATATACCCATGCTGGGTAAGAGAAATATCTCGGCAAAAGACAACTTTTCCAAAAAATTTTTACACAAAGTTGGCAATTGACCAAGATAATTATCTCACCCAGCATGGGTATATGTAAAATGACACCCCAAAACACATTCCCCAACTTCTCCTGAGTACGGCTATACCACATGTGTGACACTTTTTTGCAGCCTAGATGCGCAAAGGGGCCCAAATTCCTTTTAGGAGGGCATTTTTAGACATTTGTATCCCAGACTTCTTCTCACGCTTTAGGGCCCCTAAAAAGCCAGGGCAGTATAAATACCCCACACGTGACCCCATTTTGGAAAGAAGACTACTCAAGGTATTCAATGAGGGGCATGGCGAGTTCATAGAAATTTTTTATTTTGGCACAAGTTAGCGGAAATGGATTTTTTTTGTTTTTTTCTCACAAAGTCTACCTTTCCGCTAACTTGGGACAAGAATTTAAATCTTTCATGGACTCAATATGCCTCTCACGGAATACCTTGGGGTGTCTTCTTTCTGAAATGGGGTCACATGTGGGGTATTTATACTGCCCTGACATTTTAGAGGCCCTAAAACGTGAGAAGAAGTCTGGAATATAAATGTCTAAAAAAATTTATGCATTTGGATTCCGTGAGGGGTATGTTGAGTTCATATGAGATTTTATTTTTTGACACAAGTTAGTGGAATATGAGACTTTGTAAGAGAAAAATAAAAAATAAAATCGATTTCCGCTAACTTGTGCCCAAAAAATTTCTGAATGGAGCCTTACAGGGGGGTGATCAATGACAGGGGGGTGATCAGGGAGTCTATATGGGGTGATCAGTGGTTCATAAGGGGTTAATAAGTGACAGGGGGGGTGTAGTGTAGTGTAGTGGTGGTTGGTGCTACTTTACAGAGCTACCTGTGTCCTCTGGTGGTCGATCCAAGCAAAAGGGACCACCAGCGGACCAGGTAGCAGGTATATTAGACGCTGGGTGCGTCCGTGGATGCGCACGTTCACAGGAAATCTCGCCTCTCGCGAGATGATGCACGGATGCGTCCAGGAGGAATGAATCGACCGCCTCCAGGATGCATCCGTGCGTTAGGCGGTCCTGGAGTGGTTAAAGATATCCCATTTTGTGGCTGTATTTTTATTTGTGAGGACTCTATCCCATTTAGTTAGGCCTATGGCCTCTCTTCGTTGGCTAAATTTAGCTATTTTGAAGTTTGGTATTTTTGTTCCTCCCTGAAGAAACGCTCTATTGAATGATAATTGGAAGGTTATTACTTTATGGTCACTATTTCCCAGGTGTCCCCCAACCTGCACATCTGTTGTTCTGTCAGGCCTATTGGTTAATACTAAGTCCAGTATGGCCGTCCCTTTAGTTACCTCTCCCCTGAACCAGTTGGGAGAGGTAATTGTCTTTGGTTATTGCCAAGAACCTGTTTCCTTTATGAGATATACAAGTTTCAGTTTCCCAGTCTATATCTGGGTAGTTGAAGTCCCCCATAATAACCACCTCATTATGATTTGCCGCCTCGTCTATCTCGTTTAGTAGTAGATTTTCTGTGGACTCTGGTATATTAGGTGGTTTATAGTAAACTCCTATTAGTAATTTATTATTGTTTTTAGCTCCATGTATCTTTACCCACAGTGACTCCACATGTTCATGTCCCTCACTTATATCTTCTCGGACTATGGGCTTTAGACAGGACTTTACATAAAGGCAGACCCCTCCCCCTCTCCGGTTTTGGCAATCCTTTCTAAACAGACTGTACTCCTGTACATTAACTGCCCAGTCATAGCTATCATCCAACCATGTCTCAGTTATTCCCACTATGTCATAGTCCTCCTCACAATTGGCTGGGAAAACATGAGGGAAGATGAAAGATTACATGATACTGGAAGGGAGGGGGAAGGGTTTAATCTTATTGGCTCAGAAGCTGACAGACAGCCTCGAGGCAGGATTCTAACAGGTTATTTTGCTCAGAAGGAAGACACACCATTCTGTGCACATCTGGTGATCTGAAAGCATGTGGTTTGGCTGTATCTACCAAAAACAATTGCAGACACAAGCAAATAATACAGGTTTGCAGTGTTGGACTGGCCCACCTGAACACCAGAGGATCTTATGGTGGGCCCAAGATCTTATAATAACTGACCCTTAATAAAACAGGGCCCTTAAGGTCATACAGAGGGTGGGCCCTCAGATTCATATCCTCTGGTGTGCTCAAGGGAGGTCAGTCCGACAGTGCTGGTGCTATAGGGAGAGTATAAATATGCAAATAGGTAGATTTAGGGTTTTAGGTAAACATAGAGACTTAGGCCACTTTCACATTAGTGTTTTTGCTGGATCCAACAGGCTTATCCCCAGCACCTCAAGCATCAATAGCAAACATTCTGCTTTAAACACTGAGCAATTGTCACCCTTTTTTCAATTTATCTATCATTTGTAATTGGGCATTTCAGATCATTTCAGAGCATCACTTCAACCATTTTAATTAGCACATGGTGTTACTTCAATGTGCCATGTAGCCACTAGTGATGGACGAACATCTGCCGGGACGGCTCGCGAACCGGAAGTTCGCGGCGGGTCCCATTCATTTTAATGGCAGGCGAACCTAAAAAAACTTCAGTTCATATTCGCAGCCAAGAAATAATTACTAGAAGTGCACAAATAGTCCCACATCATGGACAGTGACATACCAGATGTATTATTCGAATTTGCGATCTCCATTCATTATTTTTTTCAATGCAAAATATCAGCAATATAATTTTCGCGTACGCGCATGCGCAAATGCACTATACAGTACCCAAATACACTGTAAAGAAAGTATATTGGTATATAACACCCCGCTTCAATCAGTTTTTTTAGGGGGCGACTGGTATATCACACCAGTAGAAATTATTTGTTCCAATAACGCTTGTCCCTCTATATACCTGCAGTATCTCAGCAGAACCGCACACAACTGCCGCACAATACAGATGCACTATAATATACTTTCTAACATAGAAAGTATATTATAACATTGTACAAGGAAGGCAACCCATTAGAATATACATAAAGATAAAACGTAATCTTTAATAATGTTACTATGAGGGTCCATTCACACGTCCGTAAGTGTTTTGCGGATCCGCAAATCACGGACACCAGCAATGTGCATTCCGCAATTTGCAGACCACGCATCGCCGGCACTATAATAGAAAATGCCTAATCTTGTCTGCAATTGCGGACAAGAATAGGACATGTTTTATTTTTTTGCGGAAACGGAAGCACGGATGCGGAAGTGCGGATCTGCAAATGCGGATACGGACAGCACATTCCGGCCCCTTTGAACATGAATAGGTCTGCACCCGTTCCTCAAAATTGCGGAACAGATGCGGACCCATTTTGCGTGAATGGAAAAGATATCCCTCAAAATGAAAATAAATTGAATTATTAAAGTTAAAGGGGTTCTGCACTTTGTTTTACCTGATGATCTATCCTCTGGATAGATCATCAGCATCTGATCGGCGGGGGTCCCACACCCGGGACCCCCGCCGATCAGCTGTTTGAGAATGCAGCGGTGCTCCAGCAGCGGCGCTGCCTTCTCACTGTTTACCGCCGGCCCAGTGACGTCACGACTAGTATCAACTAGCATGGGCGGAGCTAAGCTCCATTCAAGTGAACAGAGCTTAGCCTCGCCCACGCTAGTTGATACTAGTCGTGATGTCACTGAGCCGGCGGTAAACAGTGAGAAGGCCGCGGCGCTGCTGAAGCGCTGCTGCCTTCTGAAACAGCTGATCGGCGGGGGTCCCATGCTGATGATCTATCCAGAGGATAGATCATCGGTTAAAACAAAGTGCAGAACCCCTTTAAGCAAAAAGCATAGATGAGGTAGGCAATAACAAGTGCTTGGCGGCACTAAATCAGAAACCATATGTCTTACCACAATCCGGGGGGTTCCAGTGCACATCCATGAATCCGGGAGGGAAAGCAAAAAACATCTATCCCTGGATTAGATGATGATGTGGTATTGAAGGACAGGGTGAGCAAAGAACTGTCCCTGATATTGCCCTACAGGGGGTGCTATTCTGGCCCTGATAGCCTAACCACAGACCACCCGTCCTGATAAGAGCGACCCCGTCTGGAACCTTACCCTACATAAAAATGGCCCTAGTAAGCCCCTAGCCCCTGACTTCCAGGTAATCACTATATAGATCTATGTGTTTTTGACTCATTATAAAAGTATATTATAAGTATATCTCACCCCTTTGTGTATCACACCTACCGCAAGGCCATCTCTAGTAGTCACTGTACAGCAAAAGTATTTTACTGTAAACACTGCATTACAATACCTGTGTTAGTGAATGCATTTTACCTCAAAAGCTGCATTACTATACCTGTTTAGTGAACATGTATTACTGCATCAGCTTGCATGATAATAGGCTGAACTGAATGGACGGATGTCTTTTTTCTGCCTTACAGACTGTTACTATGTTATTTCAAGATACCGTGTAGTTAAAGCAAAAGCAAAGTATTATGTAAAAAATATATAGAAATATGGCATTATCATCGGTGCACTGACTCACTGACATACTAATCCAGCAAGATAAAAAAACTAATCCAACTAATCCAGCAAGATAAAAAAAAAATAGAAGAAAAAATGTAAACGTTATGACTGCTAGAACACAAAAGGGGGAAAATATTATTGGTCCTTAAAGGGGTTATCCCACTTAGCGTTTTTATACTTACCTGCTGCCACCGCGCGTTCACTTCCTGGATTCTGGCTGGGGGCGGGCTTCATCTTGATTGAAGTCTTCTCCCGGCCGTGCCGCGCGCTGGACTGAATGCGCACGCCGCCGCGCATGCGCAATGGTGACTTATTCCTACAGAGCCGGCGTGCGCGTTCGCAGCTCTGTACTATTCTGGCCGGGAAGAAGTCACCGTCGCGCATGTGCGGCAGCGTGCACGTTCAGAACAGCGAGCGGACCGGCCTGGAGAAAAGGAGTCATCTTCTGGGCAAGCGCGATCTTCCGGCTTTTGGAGAAGAGCAGTGGTCGTAACCAGGGGAGACCGAGTCACAACAATCAGGTAAGTGGGTATGAATTTTATCCTAATCGGTGGGGATTTGTTAATAAAGTACATTTACAAAAATGATCACTGTCAAATCATTAACAGATTTAACAGTGATCATTATGATGGGATAAACCCCTTTAAGGCTAAAATTAATTATGTCACAAAGGGGTTAATAGTGGGTGCAATAGTGTCCCCTGAGTTGTGTGCCAACAAGATTTATTGCAGACACACATTTAAAATGTACAATAAAAGAGGTGACATGTTTGTCCAACTTTAACGTGACTTTTAGTGTGTTAAAAGGGGTTTTTGGGGACAGACGAGCTCTTTGACAACGCTAACTAGCAGACCAGGGGTGGAGAAGCATGTATGGGATTCTTACTTTTGAAGTTTAATGGAGTAACTGGGTGAGTTGTCTCAAAGACTTCAGTGGACAGACTTACTTACCTCCCATATGTGGCGCTACAAGGGGTCTGGGTTTCAGAAGTGGGATCGGGGCCCACCACCATCTTAATTTGGCCCTGCCAGTATTAAAAATGGCACGTGGTAGCTAGAGGGTCCTTTTACAGATTTTGTGTGGGGTCCAGAAGCTTAAATAATGATTTGGATTCTACTAGGTAGATAAGACTCACTTTTCTGAAACTATCACCAAGGTCAGGCATAAAGAAGGTCAAAACCTAATAAATTTTGCTCCTTGGTGGTTGTCACCATTATTTATCATTATTATTATTATTATCAATGAGCCAACGTATTATCTCATTAAAATAATCACAAGCAGTTAGAAATGGTTGCCTAATTATTTAAAAGAGAAGAAATTATAATGAACAGGACTGTTTTATAGACTTTTAATTGACCTCCAGCTAGCATAACACGCTATTTCTCTACTAGTGGATATCATGTACATGCCTACAAAGTACTTATTTACATTTTTCCTTACCTTTGCAACTTTATAAAGGTCACACGGAGACCCTAAAAATCAGTTGTCAGTATGACTGGCAAGTCTTCATGTAGCAGAAGAAAATACATGAAACTTAAAGAAAAATAGCTTTAAAGGAGTTGGCCACTTTCTTGTTATTGTTGACCAATGTGTTTGTGAGTATTATATGGCGCTTACAAATATAGTTTTTGTTGAAATTCTGCACCATTTTCAGTTTTTTATAAGGTATGCCTCCTTGTTTACAAAGTCTTTTCCGCTGTCCACACAGAGGTCATGTCCATAAGATGGCTGCTCATGGAGGGTCATGTGACCAGACAAATGACCCCCATGTGATGCCTCCTGCAGCTGGAGCTGTGTGAAGGTATGATTTTTGTAGGCCAAGCTGTAGTTTTCATTGATAACATTTTGGTACCACTTCTCAATTTGTTATTCCACTTTTTGTTGATGAACAAATACAAAAATTTTGGCATTGTTTTTCAATTTTTTTAATGGTGTTCACTATGTGGGATATTTTATAGCATGAGGTATCGCAAGAATGTAATTATACGAATTTTGATCAGTTTTTTTTCACATTACAGTGAGGAAAAATTGAAATTTTATTTTAGTGTTGCTTCTTTTTCCATTTCATTTTTACAATATTTATTGGTCTTACAAAGGTACATGAGCATGCAATCCTTTAATCGCTTACATAATACAGTGCACTACTTATGTAGTGCAGTGTATTATACATGACTGTCAGTAGTCTATCGATGTACAGCCTATTAGGCCCTCACCAGGGGTGGTAACCTGTGCAGCGATAGATATCACACTATGCACTATCTTGTATCCTCTGCTAGAGTGAGAATTGGTATTAGCAGTGAGGGTCACTTTTTACACTGTTTTTAATCTTTCAAATGAGAAGGGATATTGATGTATCACAGTGATTCGCAATTTGGACATTCAATAGGTTCACTCATCTAATATATAATACACAAAAAAAAAACAAATAGGTGAATAGAGCTCTGTAAAAGAGAGGATCGTGTCGCTCAGTTGTGGGATTATTGGATTCCTTTAGCAAGTTCTTTAAACCCATGAAGTATTGATCCACCAAGTCTGGAAATGTAGTGTTCGGAAAGACTGTCATGGAAGCATGGAGGTTTTTTGGAGAGATAAGGCCAGGTGTGACTGGAGATTAATGCAGCTAGAGGTGACTGCAATGATGCGCAATGCCCTGAAGGATGAAAGCTAGAAATACAATTTTAAATTCCATAATTTGTTTAAATTTTGACCATATAGATCAATGAAAAAAAATCTCATAGAAGGTGAAAAGTTAGGAGGTCATTTATTATGGTATTTGCTCCGCTAAATTAGTAAATTTTGGTTTATATTTGTGGCAACATTTGCGACCTGTTCCCCTTCTTGCCACTTCTCAGAAGTGTCAAGAAAAGGGGGCGAGGCAGAGGAGGGGGGTGGGGGGTGGGGGGGGGGTAAGCAGGCGTGAATTTAATCTCCCGTAGATCTTATGCCTCATTTACACAGTCAGAGTTCGGTCAGTGTTTTCTATCAGTGATTGTCAGCCAAAACCTGATGCGGCTCTAAACACAGAACCGGTGCAGCTCTATCCCTTATACGTTATGTCTGTGGAGGCTGCAATCCTAGTTTTGTCTCACAAACACTGATGGATATTACTGACCAAAACACTGAAGTGTGAATAAGGCTTTAGTCTGTCGCCCGGCCAGGAGTCTGTGCCAAATGTATGAGAGGCCTGTGTCTCTGCATAAATTTGGTGCATCCCCTGGTTGGGAATCAAAACCAGTGAAAATGCAGATAAACTTGATAAATGTCTCCCATAGTAACCTTATATAGCATTTTCTAGGTAAGGTCCATGGAGTCAATCATGAAGGATACTACGGCAGATGTGATAGTAGAAGAGCCTATTTAGGCAGTTGAGGAACAGGCTTAGGCCTAAGTGTCATAGGGTCTACAATAAAATGGCTATATTTGCCACACTGGGTTCAAATATAATTTTCTCCCAAAAACCTACTGAAGGGTAATTTTAAAGTTACAGCCCCAGTGGGTACAGGTATCAGTGTGAGTGACACTGGCATATGTTAACACTATATAAATGAATATCATTTATTTATTTTACTCACTTACATAGCGACGACATATTCCACAGCATTTTACATTGATTATCATCACTTCCGGTCTCCAATGGGGCTCACAGTCTAAGTTCCCTATCAGTAGATCTTTGGAGTGTGCTTGCATTAACCTGTCAGCGATCACCCATACATGTTTTTACCGCAGTCACTAACCGGCTTTAAACTTGCATATACACCTTTTTTCATGGCACTGCAGGTAGGATGACCACTTTCATAACCTGAAAAAAGAGAACACCACACCTCCAGAAGGCAGGGGGACATCAGGATACTACACCACAAAGAGCTGGAAATCTACAACATAAATGATTATTTTACTCACCAAACTTGGTGATTACACTTGTGGTATAACTTCTTTCCTCTCTGCCTCCAAGAGTTTGCTTTTGGCCAGGCTCCCATGCACGAATATGCCATCTTTACTATATCCTCTGTATGTCATCACCTTTCACCTAAAAGACCACAGCTCTGCCCCCAACAGGCCACCACTCTTTTCCCACAAGGCCACAACTGTGCCCCCAACAAGCCACCATTCTGTCCCCAATGTTTCACAATTTTTTCTGCCCTCAATTGCCACCCTGCCACAAACTCCACCACTCTTCCCACCTAACATCTCTGCTCATTTGCCTGCCAATACTCTTCCCACCTAAATGCTACCAATCTGCCCGTCTGACTACAACCACTCTGCCCCTCTATATGATAGTACTGTGCACCTCTGCATGCCACCACTCTGCCCCACTAAATGTACCAGTCTGCAACCCAGTGTTTCACCACTCCATCCCCTAATGTGAGACCACTCTTGCTCCCAGTGTGCCCCTGCTCTGCCACAATTCCACTCTGCTTCCTAACTTATCATCACTCTTTGACCAATGTGCCACTTCTCTGCCCCAAATATCAATCTTTCACCGAATGTGCTATTACCCCCCCACCCCATTGTGTTAGCACTCTGCCTAAATGTGCCACCACTATGTCCCAAATGCAATTCTGCCTCCTCTTCATCTATACTTTTTGAGCACAGGCTGCTGTCTCACGCTTAGCCAGTCACTACAGCGATATCCTGCTCTATGACTGGCTGAGTGTGGTGTTGCAAGCAATTCACTGAACCACGGTGCTGAGCCAATCCAGCAATGAGCGAGTAGCTTGTGCCATCACATTCAGCCAGTCACAGAGCTGGATAACGAGCATGAGAGCTTCAGTCAGTGTTGTGGCTGCAGTGCGTGCTCATACAGTGCTGAGTTTGCCATTTTATAGAAAATGAGGACCTTAAGCTGGAGGGGGAGTGCAAGCTTGGAAGCTGGACTGGCCAGCCTAAAGCTGAATGTTTAACTACCCTTGGTGTAGGTTGCTCCCAGCACAGTGTCCTGTGCCAGATGTAGCAGGTTCCTGGCTGTCTAGTTACAGCTGGTCACATATTCTAGCAGCCAGAATTAAAGGAAATCTCAGACCCCAGCTGTTTAACCCCTTAGATGCTACAGTCAATGGTGACTGAGGCAACTAAGTAGTTTCAGAGGGAGGGAATCAACAACAACCCCCCTGTAAATGTAATTATGGAGTGCTGATGCCTTTACATGGTAGGCAGAATACATAGGTAATACAGTGTATAATATAAATGATGAAATGATCGCATGTAAAAGTCCCCTTGTGGGAATTTAAGTATTTTTTTAAAAATCCACCAAGTAAAAGAAAAAAAAAATGTCCAACCATTTCTGTGAAGAAAGTTTTTAAATGGGAAAATTAAAGGAATAAAATCCTCTCCACATATTTGTCACCACATTCATAACGATCTGAACTATACAAGTATCACATTATTTATCCAGCATAATGAAAGCTGTTCAAAAGCAAAAAATGAAAAACTAAAATAAAGAAATGGCAAAACATTTTTCCCCCTTATACATCTCAGACAGATATAAAGATACACTAAAAGTTATCAGCTTTCAGATGTGGGGAAGCAAAACAAGGGGTTTTTATTGTGCAAAAGTAGTAAAAAAAATGTGATATCGTTGTAATCATACTGACCTCGAGAATAAAGTCATCATGCTATTTATGCTGCAAAGTAAATGTTACAAAGTTTAAAATGTAAAAAAAAAAATCAATGGCAAAAGTGCTGTGTTTTTCAATCCCCCCCCCCCAAAAAAGTAAATAAATATTAATCTTTCACCAACTTACCTATCCAAGCTTCAGCGCTGCGGTCTGGGAGTCAGGCATGGTCGTGCTGTGTCAGATGAGCTGCTGGGCTGCGTCCCCTGCATGCATGACAACGGAGCGCTCGCCATCCCCCCAGCACACGCACGCTGGAAAAGATCCATGTGGTGATATAAGTATTTATAAGAATTAGGTGTGTGTTCTGTATGCAGGCTGAGGGCTACTTAGCCTGCCTATCTGTAGGATACTCATGTTCTGGTCCAATAGGACCTATCAGGTTCTGACTGGCAATTTAAATCCCCTGCTGGCAATACACTCTTGCCAATTATAGGTTTACTCCCTTGCTGTGCTCCCGGTTCCCGGTTCTGTCTGTGTGTATTGGATTGTTTGTTATTTTGACCTCAGCTTGCCTCTGTCTAGTGATTCTGTACCGTGTTACCCATCTAGTTCTGACTTTGACTTGGCTTTTTTTGACTACCCTCCGTCATCTGGTTTTGTACCGTATTGTCCTCCTGGTTTTGACCTATTTCTTTATGGCTCGTCTCTGTGTGGTTGCGTCTCTGTGTCTGTCTCTCTGGCACTTAGCAGTACAGGGCATTTCGACCAGTTGCGGACTTGCTACTTAGGGCTTGCACTGCAGGTAGGCAGGGAAAGTGGGTTGGGATCAGTCAGGGCTCACTGTGTGTGTTTCCCTTCCTACTGTGCTGACGCAATCAATGAGTTATGTGTACCCCACAATTGTGCCATTGAAAACTGTGACTTGTCCTGCAAAAAACAAACCCCAATACTGCAGCATCAAAGGAGAAATAAAAATATATAAAAATGTATGGAAAAATGAAAAAATTATGCATCTCTTAGAATACACAAAAATGAAAAAATTACTTATTCACTAAAGGGTTAATGACCTCCCTTTTGATGTTACCATTAAACGGCTTGCTTGCATAACTGACTGGTAGTTTACTAGCAAGCTATTTATTGTTTTTGCTTGTTGATATAGTATTGTTTTTTGTGCTTTCATTGGACTTATGCATTGTTTGCGTCCTTTATACTGTGCATAAAGGTGTAAGTGGTAAGTAATTATTCCAATTTATGGTACACTACATGGAGAAAAGTATTAGGACACACCTCTTAATAACCGCATTCAGGTGTTTTATACAGTCTCATTGCCACAGGTGTATAAAATCCAGCCCCTAGCCATGCATTCTGCCTTTACAAACATTTGTGAAAGAATGGCTCATTGTGAAAAGCACACTAAATTTCAGCATGGTCCTGTAATAGGATGTCACTGCTGCTACAATTCAGCTCTGGAAATGTTTTCCCTCCGAGATATTCCACCATCAAGTATGAGTGGTATTATTACAAAGTGGAAGTGTTTCTTCTGACATTAATATCAGCACAAAAGCCTCATGGCATAGGTTTCCATGGCCAAGCAGCTTCATGCAAGCCTTGTATCACCAAGTACAATGGCAAGCATCCGATGGAGTGGTGTAAAGCACGCCGCTACTAGACTCTGGAACAGTGGGGCATGATCTGTGGAGTAATGAATCACACTTCTTTGGCAGTCTTATAGATGAGTCTGGTTTTGATTAATGCTAGTAGAATGTTACCTGCCTGTCACACACACAGGGGGTGGGGAAGTGACCACTGAGCTCCACCCGCAGCCCTGTCCCTGCCTACTTGCCTCGCAAGTCCTAGTGACAAGGGACAACTGGTCGACAAGCCCTTAGCTAGGTAAGTGCATGGAAGACAGACAACACATGCTGCAGAGTAGTCAAACAAACCGAGTCAAAAACCAAGAGAGCAGTAAGGTACCAGAGGAGCAAGCAGAGGATCATCAGGAGAAGCCGAAGTCAGAACCAGGAGGAAAAGTCAAGACCAAGGGATGAGACGGACGGTAAATCAGAAGCCAAGCAAGAACAACAAACCAGGTAAGTATATCGCAGGAAGGACCTCAATAACAGGCAATCTGTTGCCAGTAGATTGCCTGTTTAAATAGGGTGCTAGTGGAGTTCTAATACAGCCTATACAGCCGAGCGCCGAGTTATCAGCTCGGCACTTAGCCCCAGTGTGGTTCCCACGGGAACGGGCGACATTGGCTGCGCTGATGATGCTAGCGCGCCTCTGCAATTCCCGCCTTCTGGAACCACGTACAGAGCACATCGTGACATCCCCCTTCTACGCGGGGCCACCGGACCCAAGGCCCCAGGCAACAGCTTCTCAGGATGTTCCACATGAAATATTTTGACAAGTCTAGACGCATGAAAATCCTTAGCTGGTACCCAGGACCTTTCCTCCGGTCCATAGCCTTTCCAGTGCACCAGGTACTGTAAGGAGTTGCGGACTCTTCTAACATCCAAGATTTTGGAAACCACAAACTCCTCAGAATCATTAACCAGTATCGGCGGCGGAGCAGACTGTGAAGGAACAACAAGAGCAATATGTTTTTTAAGCAGAGATTTGTGGAAGACGTCATGGATGTGGAAAGATTCTGGCAGCTTTAATCTAAAAGATACTGGATTAATTACCTCTGTGATCTCGTATGGACCTATAAAGCGAGGTGCAAACTTTTTGGAGGCCACCTTAAGAGGCACATTTTTAGAAGATAGCCACACTGTCACGGACGGTGTACAGGAAACAAGGCAAAGCAACATGTATAAACGACTCGCTGGATCCAAAAACTAAGGAACCAAGGGAGACCCCTGCAGAAGACCTGGCACTTTCCCTGGCTGCTCAGCCTATGCAAAGATCCGAATGGTGGAGGTTTGCATATCCACGAACCTTGACTATAAAGCCCTGAGCACCCTACAATAGTGAGGGGACACGACCACCGGCTCCCTACACAAGATACGGAGGGAGTCAGGGTCACCTGGGATCCAGCAAACAGAAAATAACAGATAAAGGTACAACACTTAGCTTTGAAGCAAACAGGAGGACAGAGTCAGCGTGCACACACACTCCAGGAAGTAGTATAAGCCGCCCAGAAAAGCCTTCTGGGGAAGAATTTAAAGGGAAGCAATTAGTCCAACACATGACAGCTGAGAGAGGCTAACGAGAGGAGGAGCTGAATACCACAACACAGAAACTCAAGGAGGAGGTTCTGAAAGGCCTCTGTCAGAGCTTCTCAGCTGTCTGGTTGTGACAGTACCCCTCCCTCTACGAGTGGACTCCGGACACTCAGAACCCACCCTCTCAGGATGGGACCTATGGAAAGCCCTGATGAGACGAGAGGCCTTAATGTCCGTCACTGGGACCCACATCCTCTCCTCAGGACCATACCCCTCCCACTGAACAAGGTACTGAAGAGAACCGCGGACAAGACGAGAATCCACAATCCTAGAGACCTGAAATTCAAGATTCCCATCAACCATAATCGGAGGAGGAGGCAAAGGCGAGGGTACAATGGGTTGAAAATAAGGTTTCAATAAGGACTTATGAAAAACATTATGGATCTTCCAAGTCTGAGGAAGATCAAGACGGTATGCAACAGGATTGATGACAGACAGGATTTTGTAAGGCCCAATAAACCTAGGACCCAACTTCCAGGAGGGAACCTTCAATTTGATATTCTTGGTAGACAACCACACCAGATCACCAACATTCAGGTCCGGACCAAGCACACGTCTCTTATCAGCCACACGCTTATATCTCTCACTCATGCTCTTTAGATTATCTTGAATCTTTTGCCAAATAGATGACAAAGACGAGGAGAATCTGTCCTCATCAGGTAAACCAGAAGACCCCTCTCCCGAGAAAGTCCCAAACTGTGGATGAAACCCATATGCACCAAAAAATGGTGACTTATCAGAGGACTCCTGACGACGGTTATTTAAAGCAAACTCAGCAAGGGACAAAAAAGAACACCAATCCTCTTGATTCTCCGCCACAAAACAACGCAGATATGTCTCCAGATTCTGATTGACGCGCTCTGTCTGGCCATTCGACTGCGGGTGAAAAGCAGAAGAGAATGACAACCGAACCCCCAAGCGAGAACAGAAAGCCTTCCAGAATCTGGAAACAAACTGCGTGCCCCTATCAGAGACTATGTCTGAAGGAATACCGTGCAATTTGACAATGTGATCAACAAATGCCTGCGCCAGCATCTTAGCATTGGACAAACCAGGAAAAGGGATGAAATGCACCATTTTGCTAAAACGGTCCACCACCACCAGAATCACAGTCTTCCCCGAGGAACGAGGCAGGTCCGTTATGAAGTCCATGGACAGATGTGTCCAAGGACGGGAAGGAATGGGTAAGGGAAGGAGAGGACCTGATGGCCGTGAATGAGGGACTTTGGCACGAGCGCAAGTCTCGCAGGCTGCCACAAAACCCTCAACCGACTTACGAAGCGCAGGCCACCAGAATCTCCGAGCGATGAGCTACAGTGTGGCTCTTACCCCCGGGTGCCCAGCAAGGACCGTATCGTGGTGTTCTTTAAAAATCTTGTGTCTTAAAGCGAGAGGCACAAACAACCTCCCAGGAGGACAAAGATCAGGAGCTTCTGACTGGGCTGCCTGCACCTCTGCCTCCAATTCAGGAAAAAGAGCAGAGACCACCACACCTTCAGCCAAAATGGGACCCGGGTTTTCAAAATTCCCGCCTCCCGGAAAACAACGTGACAGGGCATCTGCCTTCACATTCTTAACTCCAGGGCGGAACGTGACCACAAAATTAAACCTAGAAAAGAACAACGACCATCTGGCCTGTCTCGGGTTCAGACGCTTGGCTGACTCCAAGTAGGCCAGATTTTTATGGTCAGTAAATACGGTAATAGGGTGTCTGGCTCCCTCTAGCCAATGGCACCATTCCTCAAAAGCCAACTTGATGGCCAACAATTCCCTATCTCCCACATCGTAATTTCTCTCTGCGGAGGAGAGTTTTCTTGAGAAAAAGGCACACGGTCGCCAATTGGCAGGAGAGGAACCCTGAGACAAGACCGCCCCCACACCCACCTCAGAAGCATCAACCTCAACTATGAAGGGTAAAGAAACATCAGGTTGCACCAAGATGGGAGCGGAAGCAAAACTCTCCTTGATATCAGAAAAAGCCTTACGCGCCTCTACTGACCAAGAAGAAAAATCTACCCCCTTTCTGGTCATATCAGTGAGTGGTTTAACAATAGAAGAATAATTCAAAATGAACTTCCTGTAATAATTGGCAAAGCCCAAAAAATGCATCAGCGCCTTTTGATTCTCAGGAAGCTCCCACTCAAGCACAGCGCGGACCTTCTCGGGGTCCATGCGAAAACCAGAAGCGGAGAGAAGAAACCCCAGAAATTGAATTTCTGGAACCGCAAACACACATTTTTCCAGTTTCGCATATAATTTATTCTCCCGCAGGATGAGCAAGACCTGACGTAAATGTTCCTTATGAGTTTTGAAATCGGGAGAAAAAATCAAAATGTCATCCAAATACACCAATACAAATTTTCCCATCAAATGATAAAAAATGCTGTTCACAAAATGCTGAAAAACGGCTGGGGCATTCATCAAACCAAAAGGCATAACCAAATTTTCAAAATGGCCCTCAGGGGTATTGAAGGCCGTCTTCCATTCGTCCCCTTCTCTGACCCTGACCAGGTTGTATGCCCCTCTTAAATCTAATTTGGAAAATACTTTAGCCCCAACAACCTGGTTAAATAGGTCCGGGATCAGAGGAAGCGGATAAGGGTCACGAATTGTGATATTGTTCAGCTCCCTGAAATCCAGACAAGGTCTTAAAGAACCATCTTTTTTCTTAACAAAGAAAAAACCAGCGGCAACAGGTGACTTCAAGGGTCGTATGTGTCATTTCTCAGACTCTCAGAGATATAAGCACGCATAGCGATCCTCTCAGGTTGGGAAAGATTGTATAAATGAGATTTAGGCAGCTTGGCGTCTGGGATGAGATTAATAGGGCAATCGTACTCCCTGTGCGGGGGCAAATCCTGAACTCCACTCTCAGAGAAGACATCCGAAAATTCAGAGAGAAAAGATGGTACAGTCTTAGTAGCAACCTCAGAAACAGATGTCATGAGGCAATTCTCTCTGCAAAAGTCACTCCAACCATTTATTTGCCTCGCTTGCCAATCAATGGTGGGGTTATGCTTAGTGAGCCAGGGCAGCCCCAACACCAGAGGGGTGGGTAAACCGCTAAGGACGAAACATGACACATCCTCAACATGAGCATCACTCACAATTAAACGGATATTGTGAACCATGCCCTTTAATGATTTTTGAGAAAGTGGAGCGGAATCGATAGCAAAAACAGGAATATCCTTTCCCAAAGTGCGCACCTGGAAACCATGAGTTATCGCAAATTGATTATCAATGAGATTAACCGCTGCTCCACTATCCACAAAAATCTCACAAAAAATGTTCTTGCTCTCTAGCGCCACCCTAGCCGGCAGGACAAAACGGGAACTACAAGTAAATGGAAAACCTTCAATTTCCGCCTCAACCCTGCCAATAGTAACAGACGGAACATTTTTAAAAGATTTTTTCCTGTTTGTTTCTTTATTACTCCCAGAAAACTGCCTGAATCTCCTAGAGGGACAAATATTTGCCAAATGATTTATACCTCCACAACAAAAACAAACCCTCCCATGCGGGCTGAATCTTCTATTGTCAGAAGCAATCAACCCCAGCTGCATGGGCTCCTGCTCAGAAGGGGCTGACGGCGACTGAGACCCCTGCGCACAGAACGGGACCACTGCACTGTCCTGGGACTGAGTATGACAGGAAGGGGACATCTCTCCTCTCTCTCTAAGACGCCTGTCAATACGAACGGCCTGAGACATAGCAGAGTCCAAAGAACTAGGCCTCTCATGAAAGGCAAATGCATCTTTCAATCCCTCTGAAAGACCATGGCAAAATTGACTTCGGAGCGCAGCATCATTCCAACCAGTATCAACTGCCCATCTCCGAAATTCTGAGCAGTATATTTCTGCGGATTGTTTACCCTGGCATAATAGACGTAGTTTAGACTCAGCCAGAGCAATACGATCCGGATCATCATATATCTGTCCCAGGGCTAAAAAGAATTCATCCACTGAACGGAGAGGCCGTGCCCCCTCCGGCAGCGAAAAGGCCCAGGACTGAGCGTTACCTCTGAGCAGCGATATAATGATCCCCACCCTCCGTTCCTCATCACCAGAGGAGTGGGGAAGAAGGCGAAAATTGAGTTTGCAAGCCTCTCTAAAACGCACAAAATTCTCACTACCCCCGGAGAACGTATCCGGGAGCGAGATCTTAGGCTCAGAACAAACTCCATGAACGCAAGCTGAACCGGTCACTTGAAGCTGAGAAAAAGTCTTACGGAGATCAGCTACCTCCAATGAAAGACCCTGAAGGCGTTCAGCCAAAAGTGAAACCGGATCCATGCTTGAGACGGTTATGGCGGCTTATAATGTCACGGACGGTGTACAGGAAACAAGGCAAAGCAACATGTATGAACGACTCGCTGGATCCAAAAACTAAGGAACCAAGGGAGACCCCTGCAGAAGACCTGGCACTTTCCCTGGCTGCTCAGCCTATGCAAAGATCCGAATGGTGGAGGTTTGCATATCCACGAACCTTGACTATAAAGCCCTGAGCACCCTACAATAGTGAGGGGACACGACCACCGGCTCCCTACACAAGATACGGAGGGAGTCAGGGTCACCTGGGATCCAGCAAACAGAAAATAACAGATAAAGGTACAACACTTAGCTTTGAAGCAAACAGGAGGACAGAGTCAGCGTGCACACACACTCCAGGAAGTAGTATAAGCCGCCCAGAAAAGCCTTCTGGGGAAGAATTTAAAGGGAAGCAATTAGTCCAACACATGACAGCTGAGAGAGGCTAACGAGAGGAGGAGCTGAATACCACCACACAGAAACTCAAGGAGGAGGTTCTGAAAGGCCTCTGTCAGAGCTTCTCAGCTGTCTGGTTGTGACACTCTGTCAGAGCTTCTCAGCTGTCTGGTTGTGACACACACCTTCTCCCCAATCTGAAAATCCATCCCCTTAGAACATTTCTTATTAGCTTTAATTTTTTGATTGTTTTGAGCTTTTTCTAGGTTCGACGGAACCTGTGCGCAAACTGTGCACAGTTCTGACAAGACCTTATACGCCTCAGGTTTAGACGAGGAGATGGATGACCCAGAATGAAAACGAGGATGGAAACCGTATGTCACGGCTTTAATTGAGCAACAAGAGCCTACACAGTGAATAGCAACTGACCGGACCCAAACTAGGGAGGATAAAGGGTGACCCCTGTCAGACCCTAAAAGCTCTCCCTAAGCTGCTATGCACATGTCCAGATCCAGATGGTGGATCGAGACATGCCCGCGTACCTAAGGCTGATGACCACTGAAACCCCTACAATAGTGGAAGGGGCACGGCCACCGGTGCCCTGCTCAGTATATGGACGGAACCGGGGTCGCCTCGGATCCAGTCAGCAAAGAAACAGAAACACACAATGTCTGAACACTTAACTGAAGGAGTGGCAGCTGAAGTGAAAACAGATCCAAAGTCAGCAGACAATATCCGAATTACTTGCTTCAGCAGAACACAGATCCAGTGAAAAGATATCACACAGGTGAAGATACTCAAGTGAGAGATACAGCTCAAATGAAAAGTATAATCCGCACCTCTACAAAGGAGGAGGAGTGATTTAAAGGCAGCAAAATCAAACACAGGAGGGACAGCTGGGAGGAAGGAAAACAGAAAGTAAAGACCTCATCATAGGGGCGGAGAAACATGGCAGAGGGAACTCCTCCAAGCTCTAGTAGTGACATCATCACAGGGGTGGAGAAACAGAGCTGTGAGAACGTCTCAAAGCTCTGGTAGTGACAGTACCCCCCCTCTACGGGTGGACTCCGGACACCCAGGACCCACCTTCTCAGGATGAGCCCTATGAAATGCCCTGATGAGGAGAGTGGCTTTAATGTCCGACACCGGAACCCACATCCACTCCTCAGGACCATAACCCTTCCAATGAACGAGGTACTGAAGAGAACCGCGGACAATGCGAGAGTCCACAATTCTGGAAACCTCAAACTCCAGATTGCCATCAACCAAAATCGGAGGAGGAGGCAAAGAGGAGGGTACCGTGGGCTTGACATATGGTTTTAAAAGAGACCTGTGAAATACATTATGTATCTTCCAAACCCGTGGAAGATCAAGACGGAAGGCAACAGGATTGACGACTGACAAGATTTTATAAGGCCCAATAAACTTGGGACCCAATTTCCAGGAGGGAACCTTCAGTTTAATATTTCTAGTAGACAACCACACCAGATCACCCACATTCAGGTCCGGACCAGGCACACGTCTCTTATCAGCCACACGCTTATATTTCTCACTCATCTTTCTAAGATTACTCTGAATCTTTTGCCAAATGGTAGACAAAGACGAGGAAAATCTCTCCTCCTCAGGCAAACCAGAGGGAGCCCCTCCCGAGAATGTCCCAAACTGCGGATGGAACCCATATGCACCAAAGAATGGTGACTTATCAGAAGATTCCTGACGACGGTTGTTCAGAGCAAACTCAGCAAGAGGGAGAAATGAACACCAATCCTCCTAGTTCTCTGCCACAAAACAGCGCAAATATGTCTCCAGATTCTGGTTGACGCGTTCAGTCTGACCATTCGACTGCGGGTGAAAAGCAGAAGAGAAGGACAGCCGAACCCCCAGGCGAGAACAGAAAGCCTTCCAGAATCTGGACACAAACTGCGTGCTATTGGAAACAATATCCGAGGGAATGCCATGCAATTTAACAATATGGTCGACAAAAGCTTGCGCCAACGTTTTAGCACTGGGTAAACCAGGGAAGGGTACGAAATGAGCCATCTTGCTAAAACGGTCCACCACCACCAGGATCACCGACTTCCCTGAGGAACGCGGAAGATCCATGATAAAGTCCATGGAGAGGTGTGTCCAAGGACGGGAAGGTATGGGTGACGGGAGAAGGGGACCTGAAGGCCGTGAACGAGGGACCTTAGCGCGAGTGCACGTCTCACAAGCAGCCACAAAACCCTCCACCGACTTACGGAGAGCCGGCCACCAAAATCTCCGAGCAATGAGATCTACCATGGCTCTACTCCCGGGGTGACCAGCAAGAACAGTATCATGATGCTCCTTGAAGAGTGTGTGACGTAACTCAGGAGGCACAAACAACTTCCCAGGAGGACGACGGGCAGGTACCTCAGTCTGGGCAGCCTGGACCTCGGCCTCCAAATCAGAATACAGAGCAGAAACAACCACCCCCTCCGCCAAAAAGGGACCCAGGTCCTCGGAGTTTCCTCCTCCCGGAAAACAGAGAGAGAGAGCATCAGCCTTCACATTTTTGATCCCAGGGCGGAATGTAACGACAAAATTGAATCTGGAGAAGAACAGAGACCATCTGGCCTGTCTCGGATTCATACGCCTGGCCGACTCCAAGTACGCCAGATTCTTATGGTCGGTAAAAACGGTGATAGGGTGCCTGGCCCCCTCCAACCAATGGCGCCATTCCTCGAAAGCCAACTTGATGGCCAACAACTCCCTATCTCCCACATCATAGTTTCTCTCTGCCGGGGAGAGTTTTTTAGAGAAAAAGGCACAGGGTCGCCACTGGGCAGGAGAAGGGCCCTGGGACAAAACCGCACCCACACCCACCTCGGAAGCATCCACCTCAACAATAAAAGGTAAGGAAACATCGGGATGCACCAAGATGGGAGCAGACGCAAAACTCTCTTTAATCTTAGAAAAAGCTGCAAGCGCCTCCTCCGACCAAGAGGAAAAATCCGCCCCCTTTTTTGTCATGTCAGTGAGGGGTTTGACAACAGAGGAATAATTCAAAATGAACTTTCTGTAATAGTTCGCAAAACCCAGAAAGCGCATCAATGCCTTCTGATTCTCAGGAAGCTCCCACTCCAGCACAGCACGGACCTTTTCCGGATCCATGCGAAAACCAGAAGCAGAGAGGAGAAAACCAAGAAATTGAATCTCTGATACCATAAAAACACATTTCTCCAGCTTGGCATACAATTTATTCTCTCGTAGAATCCGCAGAACCTGAAAAAGATGATCCTGATGGGTCTGAACATCAGGGGAAAAAAATCAAAATATCATCAAGATACACCAATACAAATTTCCCCATTAAATGGTAGAAAATACTGTTAACAAAATGCTGAAAGACGGCCGGAGCATTCATCAGGCCGAAAGGCATAACGAGATTCTCAAAATGCCCGTTAGGGGTATTAAAGGCCGTTTTCCATTCATCCCCCTCTCTGACCCTGACCAAGTTGTACTCACCTCTCAAATCCAATTTGGAAAAAACCTTGGCCCCAACAATTTGGTTGAAGAGGTCCGGGATCAGAGGAAGGGGATAGGGATCGCGAATCGTGATACGGTTCAGCTTCCTAAAATCTATGCAAGGTCTCAGAGAGCCATCTTTCTTTTTAACAAAAAAAAAAAACAGCGGCAACAGCGGGAATGAGGTTAATGGGACAGTCAAACTCCCGGTGAGGAGGTAGCTCCTAAACACCGCTCTCGGAAAACACGTCCGAGAAATCAGAGAGAAATGATGGCACCGTTTTAGTAGACACCTCTGCAAAAATCGCTGTGAGACATTTCTCTCTACAAAACTCACTCCACTCATTTATTTGCCTTCCTTGCCAATCAATAGTGGGGTTATGTCTAGTGAGCCAGGGTAACCCCAAAACTAGAGGAGAAGGCAATCCGTTAAGGACAAAACAAGATATATCCTCCACATGAGTGTCACCTACCGCTAACCGGATATTGTGAACAATGCCCTTCAGGGATCTCTGTGAGAGTGGAGCAGAGTCAATAGCAAAAACAGGTATATCCTTTTCTAATGTGCAAACCTGAAAACCATGCATGGCTACAAATTGAGTATCAATAAGATTGACGGCCGCTCCACTATCGACAAAAATTTCACAAGAAATGACGTTGCTCCCTAGCGCTAACCTGGCAGAAAGGAGAAAACGGGAACTGCAGGTCAGAGGAAAAGCATCAATTCCTACATTAACTTTGCCCAAAGTAGCAGATGAAGCAGAGTTTGATGATTTACCTTTTGAGGTTTTTCTCTTATTATAACTCTTAGTACAGTTCAAGAATTTCCTAGACGGACAAACATTTGCCAAATGACCTATTCCCACACAACAAAAACACACCATTCTCTGAGGACTAAATCCTCCTTTATCAGGGGCAAGTAGACCTAGCTGCATGGGCTCCTCCACAGAGGGAACCGAGAGAGGATGAGGCCCCTGCACACTGAATGAGTCCGCACCACTGCCCCTAGACTGAAAATGACTGGACAGAGAGGTCTCGTTTCTTTCTCTTAGACGCCTGTCAAGGCGTACCGCCAATGACATGGCAAACTCTAAGGACGTTGGTCTCTCATGGAAAGCAAACGCATCTTTCAATCTCTCTGAGAGACCATGAGAGAACTGACTCCGGAGTGCAGCATCATTCCAACCTGAATCAGCTGCCCATCTCCGAAATTCAGAACAATAAAGCTCCGCAGACAGTTTGTTCTGGCATAAAAAACGTAAGTTAGATTCGGCCAGAGCAACACGATCCGGGTCATCATATATCTGCCCCAGGGCCACAAAAAATCTTTCCACGGATCGAAGGAAGGGATCCCCCGATGGCAATGAAAATGCCCAAGTCTGAGCATTACCCCTGAGCAGGGAGATGACAATCCTCACCCTCTGTTCCTCATTACCAGAGGAATGGAGACACAAGCAAAAATGGAGTTTGCATGCCTCTCTGAAACGAACAAAATTCTCACTGCCCCCGGAGAACGTTTCCGGAAGTGAGACCTTTGGCTCGCAACAGAATCCATGGGCCGGAGCAGAGCCCAATGCTTGAAGCTGAGTCATAGATTGACGGAGATCCGCTACCTCCAAAGAAAGACCCTGCATGCGGTCAACCAGGTCAGAAAGCGGATCCATGTAAAAAAAGGACGGTGTGGCGGATTATAATGTCACGGCTGTAAGTGAGCAACAAGAGCCTACACAGTGAATAGCAACTGACCGGACCCAAACTAGGGAGGATAAAGGGTGACCCCTGTCAGACCCTAAAAGCTCTCCCTAAGCTGCTATGCGCATGTCCAGATCCAGATGGTGGATCGAGACATGCCCGCGTACCTAAGGCTGATGACCACTGAAACCCCTACAATAGTGGAAGGGGCACGGCCACCGGTGCCCTGCTCAGTATATGGACGGAACCGGGGTCGCCTCGGATCCAGTCAGCAAAGAAACAGAAACACACAATGTCTGAACACTTAACTGAAGGATCTGCAGCTGCAGTGAAAACAGATCCAAAGTCAACTCCTCCAAGCTCTAGTAGTGACATCATCACAGGGGTGGAGAAACAGAGCTGTGAGAACGTCTCAAAGCTCTGGTAGTGACACCGTAATTACAAAAAAATCGGGAGACACCAGCGGAGGAATTAACAGGGTTCTTAGCATTAGGAAGTGTAGCAAGAGGAACAAAATGTACCATCTTAGTGAACCTATCGACCACTACCCAAACCACAGTTTTATCCTCTGCAGCTGGCAGGTCCGTGATGAAGTCCATAGAAATATGAGACCAGGGTCTACTGGGAATAGGTAAGGGTTGAAGCTCACCAGCAGGGTGAGTTCTAGGGCCAAATGTTGTTCTGCCTTAATAAGAGCCGTAAGATATTGGGACATGGCTGCTAAAAATACATTAGCTGGCAATATGGTTTCAGGCGGTGCGTCCGTAGGCTAAAACGCACAGAAATCCCAAGATAGAGCATCTGCCTTCACATTCTTACTTCCACGCCTGAAAGTGATGGAGAAATTAAAACGTGTATAAAACAATGCCCATCTGGCTTGACGGGAATTCAACCTCTTAGCAGACTCAAGAAACATCAGATTTTTATGATCAGTAACAACGGTGACACAATGTTTAGCCCCCTCGAGAAAATGCCTCCACTCCTCAAACGCCCATTTAATGGCCAGCAATTCACAATTCCCCACGTCATAATTTCTCTCAGTTAGAGAAATTTTTCTGGAAAAGAAGGCACAAGGCCTTAAATTTGTAAGACTAGAGCGGCCTTGTGAGAGGACCGCCCCCACTCCGTCCACGGAGGCATCCACCTCTACAATGAACTGTCTCTCTTGATTCGGCTGAATCAAAACGGGGGCTCTACTGAAGGCCTGTTTAAGAGTTTCAAATGCTTCAGTAGCTTCAACAGACCAGTTATCAAGGTCAGCCCCTTTTTTGGTGAGGTCGGTCAAGGGTCTAGCAATTAACGAAAAATTATTTATAAATCTACGATAATAATTAGCAAACCCTAAAAAAGTTGTAATGCCTTTAAGGACGATGGCCTTACCGAGTCCATAATTGCTAATACCTTGCTAGGATCCATTTTAAAAGCATGAGGAGTGAGAACATACCCGAGATACAAAATCTCTTATACCCCAAAAACACATTTCTCCTGTTTGGCAGCCAATTGATTCTCCCTCAAAACCTCCAACACTTGTTTAACATGAAACACATGACTCTACAAATCAGGATAAAAAATCAAAACATCATCAAGGTAGACAATCACGAATTTACCCAGGAATTCTCTAAAAATATCATTCATAAAGTTTTGGAACACTGCTGGCGCATTGCTGAGTCCAAAAGGCATTACAAGATATTCGAAGTGTCCAGCTTAATTCGAATCAAGTTATTTGCCCCCTTTAAATCAATTATAGAGAACCAGGAAGCCCCCAGTACATGATTAAACAGATCAAGAATCAACGGGAGGGAGTATTGATTCTTGATCATAATCTTATTTAACTCCCGATAATCGATACAAGGTCTGAGGACTCCATCTTTATTTTTGACAAAAAAATCCCGCCCCTATAGGAGATACAGAAGGCCTAATTTTTCCCTTACTGAGACTCTCTTTAACATAATCCTCCATGGCCTTGCATTCAGGTCTAGAAAGATTATAGATGCGTCCCTTAGGAAACCTGGCACCCTCTACCAATTCAATGGGCAATCATAAGATCTATGGGAGGAAACGACTCGGGGTTCGAGGAGGAGAATACATCCTTATATTCCTTTATGATTAAAGGCAATGTTTCGGATTTTGCTGAGACCCCCGCTTGCACCACAGACAAGCACGAGCCGCATTCAACCCCCCATTTCACCAGTTTCCCCTTGGTCCAGTCAATAATGGGATTATGTAACTGGAGCCAAGGCATTCCCAGTACTACTTCTACTGGTAAGTTTTCAAGAACCAACAGGGAACATATTTCGGAGTGACCCCCCCCCCCCACAGTCAAGGATATCTCAGGGGTTAAATACCTCACGGTACCACCCACCAGGGGGGTGGAATCGATAGCCATGATGTGGATGGGAGTGGGTAGTGTCAAAATCGGAATACCCAACCCTAATGCAAATTTCTGATCAATAAAGTTGGTAGCAGAACCAGAGTCAATGAAAGCATTACCAGAGCATTTGTTAGCACCAATGGAGACAGTAATAGGTACTAGTAATTAACTTTTTGACCACATTAGGAAATACCTGGCACTTACGCTCCCCTGTCTTGGTAGATTTACCGGAGGGTCTCTTGGAGCACTGGTTAATCCAATGGGCCGAGTCTCCACAATAGAAACAAGCCCCTTGTCGCGACGTTGATCTCTGTGAGTCATCCCAACCTGCATGGGTTCCTCAGAAGAGAGGACAGACCTCTGACTGGACCACCTCCTGGGGAGAAAGCAAACGTTCCTGCCAGTCTCTCCCTAACATGTCTGTCAAGTCGAATAGTCTCCTCTAATGTCCTCATAGGACAGACCTCTGACTGGACCACATCCTGGGGAGAAAGCAAACGTTCCTGCCCGTCTCTCCCTAACACGTCTGTCAAGTCGAATAGTCTCCTCTAATGTCTCAGGAAGCTGGTAGTTCACTAATAGGTCTTTAAGATTTTCGGACAAACCTGACCTGAACTTGCTTTTAAGGGCTGGTTCATTCCAGCCAGATGGAACACACCATCGTCTGAACTGGGTGCAATACTCTTCAGCAGGTTGATCTCCCTGTACCAAAGCCTTAAGAGCGGTTTCAACTACCATGGCCCTGTCAGGTTCATCATACAAGGTTCGGTTCCCAGGGCCTGAAAGAACCCCTCGATGAAACGGAGACAACCAGCGTCAGAAGTCAAGGAAAAAGCCCAATCCTGGGGGTCCCCCTGTAATCGGGAGATTACTATGCCCACGCGCTGGCTCTCATAACCGGATGACAAGGGGCGTAATCTGAAATACAGCTTACCATTCTCTTTGAAAGAAAGAAACTTGTTACGGTCACCAGAAAATGGTTCAGGAAGTTTAATCTGAGACTCCATAAGATGACTAGATGAATGCTGGGTAGAAGCACTCTGTCCTGACTCATGTAAATGGAGTTTCTCCCCCAATTCCTGAACCATTTGAGACAAATTAGAAACATGCTCCGTCAGAGTAACCAAAGGATTCATGGTAACAGTGGTAATTTGGGCCTGTTATTCTGTCACACACACAGGGGGTGGGGAAGTGACTACTGAGCTCCACCCGCACCCCTGTCCCTGCCTACTTGCCTTGCAAGTCCTAGTGACAAGGGACAACACATGTAACAGAGTAGTCAAACAAGCCGAGTCAAAAACCTAGAGAGCAGTAAGGTACCGGAGGAGCAAGCAGAGGATCGTCAGGAGAAGCCGAAGTCAGAACCAGGAGGAAACGTCAAGACCAAGGAATGAGACGGACAGGAAATCAGAAGCCAAGCAGGAACAACAGACCAGGTAAGTATATCGCAGAAAGGACCTCAATAACAGGCAATCTGTAGCCAGCAAATTGCCTGTTTAAATTGGGCGCTAGTGGAGTCATGTGACGTGGCCAGCGTCACATGACTCCTGAGTTCTAATACAGCCGAGTGCCGAGTGATCAGCTCGGCACTCAGCCCCAGTGTGGTTCCCACGGGATCGGGCAACACCGGGAGCGCTGATGACGCGAGCGCACCTCGGCCTCCTTGAACCACGCACAGAGCGCATCGTGACACTGCCTGACTGCATTGTGCCAACTGTAAAGATTGGTGGAGGAGATATAATGCTATGGGTTGGCCTTGACTGTTTCCTAACTATTTCTTACTACCTGGATACAGCAACTAACAGGACAAGATTCCACAGATCCAGTTCTAGAGACAGATATGGTCCCAGAGGTAAGACTTGCATCTATCAGACATCAGAAAGGTTCCAGTACAGGAGTGCTTGTTGTCGCTTGTTGCCAAGATAAAAAAATTCTGTGCGCTATGAATTACATAACGCTGGTGGGATGCTGGATGTTTCAGTAAGCTGAATTGTTTCTTCTTTAAATATATCCCATGTATATGGCATAAATGTCTGAGATGAGACTACCTCTGTAATAACCACACTCTATTGTCTATCATTGAGCCACTTACTTCCTTACTTGCACACATTTCTTTCAGTCCAAGCATAAATCATGAAGCATACATCAATACTGTCAGAAAACAAGATACTTAAAGGACGTCTCTAGGATTTTCATATTGATGACCTATCCTGTTTGGTGCCTAAATCCCAGCACTTCAGCTGATCAACTGTTTGAGGAAGCCATGGGTCTCACCGGAGCTACAGCAAAAACTGTGGCCTCCTTGTAGCCTCTCAACTCCATTTACTTGTATGAGACTTAGCTGCATATAAAGGACTTAGCTGTGGCCTAAGTACTCACGGAGCACTGTTGCCTCTTCATACAGCTGAAGGGTGGAGGTTCTGTAAAGTCATACCCCCACAGATCTGATATTGATGACTTGTTCTGAGGATAGACCATCAGTATGAAATTCCCAGAAAACCCTTTAACCACACCATTGGATGTCAGCTACCAAATGCTGAAGGTCATAGTAAAGAAGATCCAGCAATGCAATGGATGGCAGGTGTGTACATCCATATTTTAAAGCCCTGGTCATGTCCACTGGTTTTAAAATGACAGTATAATGCAATTAACAGGTAAATAGTACATAAATGACAGTGAACATAAATAAAGCAATACTGAATTGACCGTATCTGAATTATACCCAGTCAGAACAATACAACAACATAGCTACAAAACAATTTGAAAACACATCAAACACTAAAATCTGTGAAAATACATTTGCAAAATACACAGAAAACTGAATAAACTAGAACAAGATCAGAAAATTCTGTGAGGAAATGCACATGGAAAACACTATGCCAGCATGAAATGAGGCCTGGATTTAAATACACTAAATAATCATCACTCCACCCTAATCAACCAGAGAGCTAGTTAGCAACCAAACCTAGATTCATATGCAATGCTCTTCTATAGCAACCGCCCAAACAAAATGAGTAACTAGTTGATCTTGAAGCCACAGGCAAACCCTTGTTGCTTGCAACGCAGTCGCCAACTTACCCAGTTGCAGTCTAAAAATTGGCAGCTTCAAGTATTATATGTGAACCATAATTATATATGCATAGTTGCAGCATAAGCATGAACAACATAATACATTTATACAGTAAATGGTCAAAACAGATTCAAGTCTCACCATATATTTCATACTGAACTTTGCAAATAACTTTCAGTAAGGAAACAAAGAATGGATTTTATAGAACAGAATAGCAGGATGTCCTATACCACATTAGAAGCATTTATTTTTTATCCTGAGCCATTCCCTTAGTATGAAGTGAAGAACACTGCTTATACAAAGATATATGAGTGTACAGTATGCCGCCTCCAAATATAATATTTATATAAAATACAACGATAAGAAAGAGGTAATAGACCTTTGTGGTAGGAAATATGGATCACTACAAGACTAATATGTTTTTAAGTTCCTTGACTGATGGAAGAGGCTAATTATTTTGAACCTAACTTGCAACAAGGGATTTGAAGCAGGAACTAAATGAGACGGAAAACATTCAAAACACAGTACCACATTGTAAAAAGTAGATGAACTCCCTGTGATCTTTCATGAAACTGACATCTTCAACAAATAGCAACAGCTTAACTTCAGTCTCTTCCTGTACTTAACTAGGAACAGATCCAAGGCACTCATATATTCCTCTGCAGGAAAGGCAGATAGAGGCATACTAAGTAATACAGGATGTCCAAAGGGTTATTTATCAGCAGAAATTTATGGTATTGGTAAATGAAATCAACGAATATGCATAATAAGCACTGATTTATGTTACTGATATATTTAAGGATAAAAATAATTAGAATAAAATTTAACATACCCACAAAACCACAAATGTTGCAGCTGGGCCAATAGATCAGGGGTGGCCAACCCGTGGCTCTCGAGCCGCATGCCACTATTTGCTACTTCAAGTGCGGCTCTTGCGGTGGAGATTGGAAGCAGCTGCGTAGCCTAATAGAGAACATGGCATGCGCCACTCTCAGCGCCTACTATGTTCTCTTCACTAGCACAGTAGAGAAGGAGGGAGTCACCAATGGGGAGATAGCAGGGAGGAGAAGGGGAGCCGATTGGAGGCAGCCCAGACACTACTGAAGCCCTGGCTACCATGGTGAGCTCCCTGCTGCTGTGTGCACTATGCACAGGGCAGCAGGGAGAGTGTAAAGTCCTATTCACCCTAATAGAGCTCTATAAATGCTCAATTGGCGATAAGTCTGTCTATCGGGCAGGCCAAGAAAGTGTTGCAATCTGGTGATCACATTCCTGGAAAGCCCTTGCTGTGTTTGAGCGAGTATTTTACTGCTGAAAAAATGCCAGTTGAAAGCCCTGACATGAGCACGTGGTCGCCAGATGTCCAGCAATATAGCGAATATTCAAAAAAAAAAATAAACAAATTTAGAGCAATTTAGCTTATATACTGCTATAATCTTTGTCTAATAGTCGTAATTTTTTTCTCATCTGGAGTTCAGATTGGAAAAAAATTACAACTATTAAAAAAAAAGATTAAAGCACTATATTAGCTAAATTGCTCTATATTCTTTTTTTTCGAATATTCGCTATATTGCTATAACGTCATTTTTTCGAATATTCGTAATATTCTAAAACAAGAATATATAGCAATATAGCGAATATTCGAAAAAAAAAACGAATATAGAGCAAAATTCGCAAACAACACTACTCCTAAAGTCAAGTATATTGCCACCTTCTTATTGGGCCACAAGCTAGAAGCAGGGAGGGATAAAAAAATGTAAAAAAAAAAATTTTAAATGTGAATATTCAAAATTACGAATATATATCACTATATTCAAAATATTCGTGAATTTTCGAAGTACTTATATTTGCGATAAATATTCGAAATTTGAATATTCGTGATCAACACTAATCACTACTAAGGAGTGATCGACTATCATATGCAATGGCTCCCCAGATCATCGCACCTGCAGTTTGGGCAGTGTGTTGCTCCACAGCAAAGGCAGTATTAAAGTTCTCACCAAGAGGTCTCCATACCCTAACCCAACCATGGTCGGATCCCAAACAGGACCTCGATTTGTTGCTAAAAATTATACAGTTCCAGTCCATAGCAGAACAGGTTTCTCATTCATAGCACCACTGTAAATAAAGAAGACATTAGCTGGTTATCAATTGCAGGACATGTAATGGGCACCATGACTGCAAATTTCATTCTGCTAAGTACCTGGAAATGGTCTGGGCAGAGACAGTGGTGTGTAATGAAGGTGCCACCTGTGTTTGGATGGTGGACAATGAAACTGTGGAAGCTGCTCATGCTTGTAGACAGATCAAACGATCCTCTCTACAGGTGGTCTATCTGGGCCATTTAGACCCTGTTCACTGTGTGTGTGTGTGTCCTCACGTAACCACTGCTGCTAACAGCGAGGTCAAAACAGCTTAGATGGTGGGCAATTAATTGAAAAGTCCATCCTGCTTCATTAAGTCCAATGATGTGCTCCCTCTCAAGGTTCGTCAACTGGGCAAAATGTTTTCAAGTGTGTCGTACAAACATGTCTAGCAGTCAATGGTCCCTCAACAAGAGGTACACTAACTAAAAGTGGCATATGAGAGCCTTTTTACAGGGTGGTTGGAAAAACATTTTTACACCTTCCTGTGGCAAGACCCAGTGTCTAATCAGACCACATCTGTAATCATTTACGTATCTACCTGAGATTGTATGCTGAGTTTTATAGCAATCCAAAATTTCTATCTGGTTGTGTTTTTTTTGTTTTGTTTTTATCGTCAAACAGTGCATAATAAAGGGGTGGGACATAAGTGTTATAGTGTTACATCTTATTTTCACAATGTACACATAGATGGTAGATGGTGTTTCATGCCAAACTGCTGTTTCGGGACCCACTGTGTCTCGATGAGAAACGGAATCCCCCCCCCCCCCACAGAGCTACGGCTAAGGTATCTCCTCCAGCAAACCCCTACCCTGCTCTGTACTGAAGAGAAGCACGAGCCCAGAAAATCAAAAACAGTGCTATCTACATCTACAGACGAATGTCTCTAGTTTCTGTGATATGAGCAACAGCAAATTTGCATATTCCCCCCCCCCCCCCCCCCCCATGGATTATTGTCTGAAAATAAGTGTACAGTCGTGGCCAAAAGTTTTGAGAATTACATAAATATTGGAAATTGGAAAAGTTGCTGCTTAAGTTTTTATAATAGCAATTTGCATATACTCCAGAATGTTATAAAGAGTGATCAGATGAATTGCATAGTCCTTCTTTGCCATGAAAATTAACTTAATCCCAAAAAAACCTTTCCACTGCATTTCATTGCTGTCATTAAAGGACCTGCTGAGATCATTTCAGTAATTGTCTTGTTAACTCAGGTGAGAATGTTGACGAGCACAAGGCTGGAGATCATTATGTCAGGCTGATTGGGTTAAAATGGCAGACTTGACCTGTTAAAAGGAGGGTGATGCTTGAAATCATTGTTCTTCCATTGTTAACCATGGTGACCTGCAAAGAAACGCGTTCAGCCATCATTGCGTTGCATAAAAATGGCTTCACAGGCAAGGATATTGTGGCTACTAAGATTGCACCTTAATCAACAATTTATAGGATCATCAAGAACTTCAAGGAAAGAGGTTCAATTCTTGTTAAGAAGGCTTCAGGGCGTCCAAGAAAGTCCAGCAAGCGCCAGGATCGTCTTCTAAAGAGGATTCAGCTGCAGGATCGGAGTGCCACCAGTGCAGAGCTTGCTCAGGAATGGCAGCAGGCAGGTGTGAGTGCATCTGCACGCACAGTGAGGCGAATACTTTTGGAAGATGGCCTGGTGTCAAGAAGGGCAGTAAAGAAGCCACTTCTCTCCCAAAAAAAAACATCAGGGACAGATTGATCTTCTGCAGAAAATATGGTGAATGGACTGCTGAGGACTGGGGCAAAGTCATATTCTCCGATGAAGCCTCTGTCCAATTGTTTGGGGCATCAGGAAAAAGGCTTGTCAGGAGAAGAAAAGGTGAGCGCTACCATCAGTCCTGTGTCATGCCAACAGTAAAGAATCCTGAGACCATTCATGTGTGGGGTTGCTTCTCATCCAAGGGAGTGGGCTCACTCACAATTTTGCCCCAAAACACAGCCATGAATAAAGAATGGTACCAAAACACCCTCCACCAGCAACTTCTTCCAACAATCCAACAACAGTTTGGTGAAGAACAATGTATTTTAGTGATAACTAAGTGGCTCGGGGACCAAAACGTTGACATTTTGGGTCCATGGTCTGGAAACTCCCCAGATCTTAATCCCATTGAGAACTTGTGGTCAATCCTCAAGAGGCGGGTGGACAAACAAAAACCCACTAATTCTGACAAACTCCAAGAAGTGATTATGAAAGAATGGGTTGCTATCAGTCAGGAATTGGCCCTGAAGTTAATTGAGAGCATGCCCAGTCGAATTGCAGAGGTCCTGAAAAAGAAGGGCCAACACTGCAAATACTGACTCTTTGCATAAATGTCATGTAATTGTCGATAAAAGCCTTTGAAACGTATGAAGTGCGTGTAATTATATTTCACTACATCACAGAAACAACTGAAACAAAGATCTAAAAGCAGTTTAGCAGCAAACTTTGTAAAAACTAATATTTGTGTCATTCTCAAAACTTTTGTCCACGACTGTACATACATGGCTGTGTCCCTTCAGTAACAAACAGTACCCTCATGGTAACAAGACAAACGCAACCAGACAATTTGACCCCAGCCTCCTGTCCAGAGCCAAGTAAGTTACAAAAGGGGAACTAGCTCATGGCTCAGGATGGGGGTTACACCTGTGGTACCACTTAACTATAAAAACACGTGTATACAATTATGCACAAATATGTAAAAATACAACATATATGTGGATTAAAAGGAGAAACTACACTACCATTAGAAACTGCCACACCATAGGACTAAAGCCTTATTCCCACTTCAGTGTTTTGGTCAGTGATTTCCATCAGTGATTGTGAGCCAAACCAGGATTGGAGCCTCCACTGGCATAAGGTATAAAGGAAAGATCTGCACCTCTTCTGAGTTTAGAGCCACACCTGGTTTTGGCTTACAATCACTGACCAAAACACTGACGTGTGAATTAGGCCTGTTTCACACGGGCGTTGCGGGAAAAGGTGTGGGTGCGTTGCGGGAACATGCATGATTTTTCTCCGTGAGTGCAAAACATTGTAATGCGTTTTGCACGCGCGTGAGAAAAATCGGCATGTTTGGTACCCAAACCCGAACTTCTTCACAGAAGTTCGGGCTTGGGATCTGTGTTATGTAGATTGTATTATTTTCCCTTATAACGTGGTTATCCGCAAGCAAGTGCGGATGCGGTGCGATTTTCATGCACGGTTGCTAGGAGACGATCGGGATGGAGACCCGATCATTATTATTTTCGCTTATAACATTGTTATAAGTGAAAATAATAGCATTCTGAATACAGAATGCATAGTACAATAGCGCTGGAGGGGTTAAAAAAAAATAAAAAAATTTAACTCACCTTAATCCACTTGATCGCGCAGCCCGGCTTCTCTTTTGTCTCCTTAGGAAAAGGACCTGTAGTGACGTCACTCCGGTCATCACATGGTCCGTCACGTGATCTTTTACCATGGTGATGGATAATGTGATGACTGGAGTGACGTCACCACAGGTCCTTTTCCTGCACACAGCAAATAAGATGACAGAAGAGAAGCCGGGCTGCGTGATCAAGTGGATTAAGGGGAGTTAAATTATTATTATTATTTTTTTAACCCCTCCAGCGCTATTGTACTATGCATTCTGCATTCAGAATGCTATTATTTTCCCTTATAACCATGTTATATGGGAAAATAATAATGATCGGGTCTCCATCCCGATCGTCTTCTAGCAACCGTGCAGTAAATCGCACCGCATCCGCACTTGCTTGCGGATGCTTGCGATTTTCACGCAGCCCCATTCACTTCTATGGGGCCTGCGTTGCGTGAAAAACGCACAAAATAGAGTTTGCTGCGATTTTCACGCAACGCACAAGTGATGCGTGAAAATCACCGCTCATGTGAACAGCCCCATAGAAATGAATGGGTCCGGATTCAGTGCAGGTGCAATGCGTTCAACTTAAGCATTGCACCCGCACGGAAAACTCGCCCGTGTGAAAGGGGCCTAAGGCTTAATTCAAATAATGACTAACTCAATAATGCAAGATCATACACTGCCTGTCCCCAAAAAATTTTGCCACCAGGATTTTACTAAGCAAATAGTTATGAGCCTCATATTGGATAATTACTGCATGGACGATTATCTTTCAGCTGGCTACAAGTTATTTAACCCCAAGTTATTTAATGCTTCTCATTTCTTAAACAACCATGTCGAAAGACATCTCGTGGTCGTGGAAAAGATGTTAGTCTGTTTGAGAAGGGTCAAATCATTGGCATGCATCAAGCAGAGAAAACATCTAAGGAGAACTGTCCAACGCATTATTAAAAACTGGAAGGATAGTGGGGACCCATCGTATTCGAGGAAGAAATGTGGTGGGAAAAAAATCCTGACTGATCGTGATCGGCGATCACTTAAACGTTTGATGAAATTAAATCAAAGAAAAACAACAGTAGAACTCAGGGCTATGTTTAATAATGAAAGTAAGAGCATTTTCACACGCACAATGCAAAGGGAACTCAAGGGATTGGGACTGAACAGTTGTGTAGCCGTAAGGCCTCATGCACACGACCGTTGTGTGCATCCGTGGCCGTTGTGCCGTTTTCCGTTTTTTTTCGCGTACCCATTGACTTTCAATGGGTCCGTGGAAAAATCGGAAAATGCACCGTTTTGCAGCCGAGGCCGTGATCCGTGTATCCTGTCCGTCCAAAAAATATGACCTGTCCTATTTTTTTGACGGACAACGGTTCACGGACCCATTCAAGTCAATGGGTCCGTGAAAGAACACGGATGCACACAAGATTGGCATCCGTGTCCGTGATCCGTGGCCGTAGGTTGCTTTCATACAGACGGATCCGAAGATCCGTCTGCATAAAAGCTTTTTCTTATCTAAGTTTTCACTTCGTGAAAACTCATTTCCAACAGTATATTCTAACACAGAAGCGTTCCGATGGTGATGGGGACGCTTCTAGTTAAAATACACTGCAAACTTTGTACAAGACTGCCCCCTGCTGCCTGGCAGCACCCGATCTCTTACAGGGGGATATGATAGCACAATTAACCCCTTCAGGTGCGGCACCTAAAGGGGTTAATTGTACTATCATATTCCCCTGTAAGAGATCAGGGCTGCCAGGCAGCAGGGGGCAGACCCCCCCCCTCCCCAGTTTGAACATCGTTGGTGGCACAGTGTGCCCCCACCATCGCCCCCCCTCCCTCCCTCTATTGTATTAAATCGTTGGTGGCACAGTGTGCCAACCACCATCGGCCCCCCTCCCTCCCTCTATTGTATTAAATCGTTGGTGGCACAGTGTGCCAACCACCATCGGCCCCCCTCCCTCCCTCTATTGTATTAAATCGTTGGTGGCACAGTGTGCCAACCACCATCGCCCCCCCTCCCTCTATAGCAGTAACATTGGTGGCAGTGTGCGGTCTCAACAGTAGAAGATTCATACTTACCTGCTTGCTGCTGCGATGTCTGTGAACGGCCGGGAGCTCCTCCTACTGGTAAGTGACAGTTCTTTAGCAATGCGCCGCACAGACCTTTCACTTACCAGTAGGAGGAGCTCCCGGCCTGACACAGACATCGCAGCAGCAAGCAGGTAAGTATGAATCTTCTACTGTTGAGACCGCACACTGCCACCAATGTTACTGCTATAGAGGGAGGGGGGGGGCGATGGTGGTTGGCACACTGTGCCACCAACGATTTAATACAATAGAGGGAGGGAGGGGGGCCGATGGTGGTTGGCACACTGTGCCACCAACGATTTAATACAATAGAGGGAGGGAGGGGGGGACGATGGTGGTTGGCACACTGTGCCACCAACGATTTAATACAATAGAGGGAGGGAGGGGGGCCGATGGTGGTTGGCACACTGTGCCACCAACGATTTAATACAATAGAGGGAGGGAGGGGGGGCGATGGTGGGGGCACACTGTGCCACCAACGATATTCAAACTGGGGAGGGGGGGCTGCCCCCTGCTGCCTGGCAGCCCTGATCTCTTACAGGGGAATATGATAGTACAATTAACCCCTTTAGGTGCCGCACCTAAAGGGGTTAATTGTGCTATCATATCCCCCAGTAAGAGATCGGGTGCTGCCAGGCAGCAGGGGGCAGTCTTGTACAAAGTTTGTAGTGTATTCTAACCTGAAGCGTCCCCATCACCATGGGAACGCCTCTGTGTTAGAATATACTGTCGGATCTGAGGTTCACGAAGTAGCTCATATCCGACAGTATATTCTAACATAGAGGCGTTCCCATGGTGATGGGGACGCTTCAAGTTAAAATATACCATCGGATTGGAGAAAACTCCAATCCGATGTTATAAAAGAACTCCAGACTTTACATTGAAAGTCAATGGGGACGGATCCGTTTGAAATGGCACCATATTGTGTCAACATCAAACGGATCCGTCCCCATTGACTTGCATTGTAATTCAGGACGGATCCGTTTGGCTCCGCACGGCCAGGCGGACACCAAAACGACTTTTTTTTCATGTCCGTGGATCCTCCAAAAATCAAGGGAGACCCACGGACGAAAAAACGGTCACGGATCACGGACCCACGGACCCCGTTTTTGCATGAGGTCGTGTGCATGAGGCCTAAGAAAACCACTAATCAGTGAGGCAAACTAGAAAAGGCTTCAATTTGCTAGGAAGCATAAAGATTGGACTCTAGAGCAATGGAAGAAGGTCATGTGGTCTGATGAGTCCAGATTTACCCTGTTCCAGAGTGATGGGCACATCAGGGTAAGAAGAGAGGCAGATGAAGTGATGCACCCATCATGCCTAGTGTCTACTGTACAAGCCTGTGGGTGCAGTGCTATGATCTGGGGTTGCTACAGTTGGTCAGGTCTAGGTTCAGTAGTATGTGTTCCAAGAATGAGGTCAGCTGACTACTTAATGACCAGGTTATTTCATCAATGTATTTTTTCTTCCCTGATGGCACGGGCATATTCCAAGATGACAATGCCAGGATTCATCGGGCTCAAATTGTGAAAGAGTGGTTCAGGGAGCATAAGACATCATTTTCACACATAAATTGGCCACCACAGAGTCCAGACCTTAACTCCATTGAGAATCTTTAAGATGTGCTGGAGAAGGCTTTGCGCAGCGGTCAGACTCTACCATCATTAATGCAAGATCTTGGTGAAAAATTAATGCAACACTGGATGGAAATAAATCTTGTGACATTGCAGAAGCTTATGGAAACAATGCCACAGCGAATGCGTGCCGTAATCAAAGCTAAAGGCTTTTTTTTGGTGGCAATTTTCTTTTTGGGACAGGCAGTGTATTTGCTGTTAAGGCCCTTTGGAATGCAAGTGGCCAAAGAGAAAATCCAGAAGGTTTTACGGTTTAATAGTTTTCTTTTGTGGTCACCTCCTTTTAAAGGGAAACTTTCATGTTCAATTCCCTGTACTTTGAGGGACATTGCATCTCCTTTATGTTATTTAACAAAATGAAAGAAATACAGCAGACCGCAGTCTCTTCTAGGGCTCATACTTCTGGCCACATTCTAACCCCTAGCATTTGTTTGGAATATAAAAGAAGTGTCCCACGTGGCTAGAATATCCTGGTATTTTAAATGTGGTCAGCAGATTTGTAACGGTTTCAATCTACTGTTACGAACAAAAGGTACAACCTACAGCAGTATATTAATTGTAACACTTCCTTTGTTGTCTTATTTGGCCATGTACATCATGCAAACTACAATATGTAGGATGCACTACAGCGAAACTTAAAACTCACATTAATAAGCACGTCACCACATGTCACCACCAGAAACGTGTCTGTATATATTTTTTTCATTTCGCTACATAAAGGAGATGTAATGTGCCTCAAATTACAGGGAATTGAACAGGTAAGTTACCTTTTCAGAGGAGGTGACCACAAAGAAAAACGAATAAACCGTGAAATCTTCTGGATTTTCTCTTTGGCCATTTGTATTCCAAATGGCAAATGTGATCTCATCTTTTAATATGGAGATTTTAGTTATTTATATGGTGGGACAGTTCCTAATGGTAGTTTCAGTTTTTCTTTATCCATATACATGTATTTCTACTTATTTGTGCATAATTGTATACACGTTTTTATTAAGTTGTGCCACAGGTGTAGCCCCAGTACTGAACTAGGAGCCAGTTCCCTTTTTGTAACGTACCTTTATCTGGACAGGAGTCTGGGGTTGTGCCCAATTTGTGGAATATACATGTGTACATCAACCATCCGGCTGTGTTAACACGTACTGTATATCTAGGACAAAGGGTTAACAGACAGCCCGAAACAGTCAGTGGTCCATGTTCTTGCATTGAAACTTCTGGGAAGAATAAAGTTGCTACAATTTTATTAAAAGCTGGAATCTTTTTATCTTTATTCACGTATTTATTCAGTGATTCAGTGGCTCTGAAATTTACATGCAGGTGAGCTGGATTCCTACTTAGCATCCTATGTACTGAAGTTTGTATGATGTTTTAGGTTAAGGTTATATGTGTAACTTGAAGCCTCTAGGCCACAAATTAAAAATGTGTAATAGTGCCCCGTATATCCTGTGTCGTTTATAATACTGGTTTATCACTGGTAGAACTCAACGTGCCTAGGTCAAGATGTCAACACTGTTAAATCTGCCATGTTTCGGTGGTTGAGAGAACAACGATTAACTAGAATGAGAGCAAGAGATGCACGGAGGCAAACCTTTGCAAGGACGGATCATCTGAGAAGAATGGTGCATATTGATAAATTCTGTACTGCAAGTGAGATTGGATGTTACATCCCAAGTGTTTGCACGACACTGGTCCACGAGCCAGACGTCCAGTTACAGGTGTTCCATTGACTTAACACTACATCTCTCAAAGGCTATTATGGTGCACAGCAAGATGGCAATAGAGGTCGAAATGGTGGCCTACATCTTCAGCGATGAGTCCCGCTTTTATTTCAAATGCAATGATAGCTGGAGATTAGTCTGAAGACCAGGTGGGCAACACCATGAAGAGGCCTTCACAAAGGAATGTCACACCAGTCCTAACCCCAAGATTATGGTATGGGCTGGCATAATTTATGGTTGCTGGACCCCTCTAGTCTTTATTTCAGGTACACTAACACTAACAGCTCAGCCGCACATTGATTTGTTCATGGACCCAGTGGTAAGGCCATGTCCCAAGAGTCATTTTTTAACAGGACAATGTATCGCTGCATGTTTCTCATGCTACTGTGAGCAGCCTGTGTGGTCTAAATGTGCTACCATGGCTGGAGCGGACATCCTTGGTCAGCAATTGCAAAGGGAGCTGCCAGCAGAGGATCTTGATGATTTGTGTGCCCAAGTGCATTCAGAATGGTAGAACATTCCTTAGTCAACCATTAATAACCTCATTGATAGCATGCAAAGGAATGTAAGTGCATGTATTTTAAATATTTTGTTACCATTAAATTTTTATTTTTCTATATCATTTAATGTTATTAATTCCATTATTGCTTAGAATAACGAAATTTGTAAGATGGAATTCAAGATGGAAACCTTTAGAGGCATTCTGTTTTGATCCGTTAAAATAGAAGTCTATTGGCAGCATAACAGATTTGTCTGGTTTCCGTTATATGGGATGGAAAAGATAGTCCTGTGTACATTCCAATTTTAGTATATGCTCTGCTGAAGCAAGCACGTCCCGTGTACATTCCATTCCCCAAGTTTTTTATGTGTTTTAGAAACATTGGGGGAGATTTATCAAAGCTGGTATAAAGGAAAACTGGATTAGTTGCCCATAGCAACCAATCAGATTCCACTTTTCATTTTTCAAAAAAAGGTGGTATCTGAATGGTTGCTATGGGCAACTAAGCCAGTTTTCTTTTCACCATTTTTGATAAATCTCCTCCTTTAGCCTTACTAAACTGTTTTGTAAAGTGTCTGGGAAAAGGGGGCTAGGCTGAGGGAGTCTTGAAATTAGCCAGTTTTTTGATGGCATGCATCATTTAATTGACTAAAAATATTAGTGTAAATTAAACCAATCAAGAAATAGAATGAGGAAAAAATGTTATGTCCAGCAAGATACACCAAATTTATCACACAGCATGTGCCATACTAATACATTTGGTGTAGTTTTTGCCTGTTTTGTGTAGTTGTATTCTATTTAAAGGGGTTGGACTTTTTCTGGTTACTGGTGACCAGTGTGTTTGTAAGATGACTGTATGGCAGTTACTAATATAGCCTTTGTTGATATTGAGCACCATTTTCTATATTTCATAAGGCATGGCCTTTGTTTGTCAAGTCTTTTGTGTCATCCACACAGAGGCTGCTAATGGAGGGTCAAGTGACCAGGCAATCCACTGCCATACGCTGTCTACTCCATTCAAATACAGTGCTCCTGCTGTTCGCATTTCACTGTTGGGGTTTTATTGCAGGAGCAGTGTGTTAGAAGGAGGAGACTGAGTCACGTGTATGGTCATATGACCCTCCATCAGCGGCCATCATATGGACAGGATCTCAATGTATGTGGACAGCACAGATTTGCCTAACAAGGGGATATAACTTATGAAATACAGAAGATGGCACAACATGTAAACAAAGACTATATTAGTAAGTTACATATAGTCACCTTACATACACATTGGTCAACAGTAGCCAGAAAGTGGCCAACCCCTTTAAATTTAGAACAGCAATAATACATCCCTCCCCCCACCGATTTTTCTTTACTTTAGCATATTTAGGATAGAATGTAGATCATATTAATTAAACCACAAAGACAGTGTTCTCTTCATATGTCCCTGACGTAGGCTTGGCATAGGGAACTTATGACGTCTTGCCTGAAGAGGACATGATTTAGAACATTCAGAATATAAGACTGGAACTAATGTTCCCAAATTGTGTTCCCTCTAATCTTTCCCAGTGAGGCATAGACATAAGAAGCTCAAGATATCACGACACCTTGCCTGAAAAGGACATGTCATAGAATGGAAGCAGATAAAGTTAGGACCATTGATCCTCAAATATTGTGCGTCTTCTACTTTTCTCCAGCCTAGGACTAACAAGAAAAAATGTGAGAACTGAGTTTGACCTGACTAGATTGTGGTTCATGGTTTACATAATAGTTTAATAAGAATAGTTATAGTTTTATCATGATTCAGCTTTATATGAAGAAATGAATTAGGCTACACACCCCTGTAATAAGTAGTACACAACATTGACACCAAGTAAAGGTTCATATACACAGTTGGCTCTCTATAACTTCCAAGTTGTATGTAAACAATAAGACAATACTGCTAGCTAGTGTTGAGCGAATCAAAACTCCTGAAGTGGAATTCGATCCAAATTTTTGGAAAAATTGTATTCACCATGAAGCGCAATTTCCTCGCCTTTGTGGTAACTAATAGTTTTTCCTAAAATGGCGGCTAGAGTTGTCTTAGAAAGAACAGAGGGAGTCCGTTCCTCTCTTGAGTGGAAAAGACCCGCCAAAGGACCTGTGCTGAGCGTGATAACTGCTCTCTCCGAGTGTGATCACATGGTGGAAGCACGCTGTAACGTCATCACGCTCAGCGCGGGTTCTTTTTCAATTAAAAAAGGAGCGGACTGTCTCTGCGTGAGCAAGTGGAGGGGGTGAGTGATTTTTTTTAACTAAAAAGGCCATATTGCACTAGCGTATTACCATTTTTAATGGCCGTTAGATAGGTGCACTTCTGTCTAAGCAGCCGTTAAAAATGGTCTCATTGATTCATAGGCCTAATAGGGATTTAACATGCCAATTCGGAATAAAATGACTCGTGACAAATCAAATTTCTTGTCAAACTTCAGTGAAGCTGCTGAATCTAATTTTTCAAAACTTTGCTTACATCTACTGATAGCTGTCTTTGGAACTATTGACCCTTCAAAAATCAGGGCTTGCACCACCAAATTACACATAATGGAGTCATTCTCCTCTAGAAGCATTATGATGATGATGGAAACAACAAAAACTCTTATTGTGACCCTGATCCATTATTGTCTCAATTACTATAACTCATTACTAATTGGTCTCCCCCCTCACCAGACTCCCCTCTCCAATCTATCCGAAACACAGCAGCCAGGCTCATCTATCTGTCTAACCAGTACTCCAATGCCTCCATCCTGTGCCATTCACTACTTCGATGCCTCCACCCTGTGCCAGTCATTGGACTGGTTCCCTATACAATATAGAATTCAATTTAAACTGTTCATTCTCACCCACAAAGCTCTCCACAGTGTTGCACCCACCTATACCTCTTCCCTCATCTATATCTATCATCCTACCCATGCTCTCTCTGCAAATAATTCACGACCAACATCCACCATCAAAACCTCACTCTTCAAGACTTCTCCCAAGTTGCACTAGTTTTCTAGAATGCCCTACCTCAAGCAATTAGCTTCCACAGTTTTAGGCGCTCCCTAAAAACACACGTAAAAATGTACTATCACATTCCCTAATCTAACTCTTCTTTATTCACCCCCTCCCTTCCCTTCATCATCATTCTTCTGACCCTTATCTATTGTCAAATATCCACACCCCATGCACTCAGAAGCACCACATATATCGGCTGGTGACTGGCTCATGGAGCTTTATATATCATATATCCACTCCCCTATTGTGTTACCATGGCTGAACCATTGTACAAAAGAAGCACTTTTTACCTTTTGTGTCACCCCTATCTCCTCTTGTTTTAATTGTCCACTTGTTTGTTGCTATGTTATATAAGACTTTGTTTGTAAAGCACCCATGTCTCCAAAATCTGTTGTCATTGGAGCTTTGTGTAGGCTTCATGCATGAAGTCAGATTATTGTCATGTAAGCAATGAAATTCTAAATAAATGTTCCCATTAGCTAATTGCATAAATGTGGAGAACATTGATTCATCATATTGTTTGAAATATGAATGGTAACAAAAAACAAGTGATCAACATCTGGTCTATTGGAATGAAATTAGGTAACGCTAGGATATTCATCTCTAAACGTGCTTATTAATAACGTTTATAAAAAAAAAAATTCTCCGCCATGAATCTAGTTCTACTGAGACAACATTCAATGTAGCATAATAACAATAATCTTTGGACTACATTGTACAATGCTATGCACCATAATAAAGCACAAGTAGAGTGTATGCAGCGTGCACCAATCTAAGGCATTGCCAATATTTTGTACCGTATGTGTTTAATGCTAATCACATTGTGTGGATTTGACCAGCTGGTGCGATTATAATCCATCCTGGCTGGCATGGTAGCCACAAACTGCTTCTCTCATTAGTGTCTCAATTTACACATCACGCACAGGTGTCATGCAGTGAATGGTGCTGTGGTCATTAAAACTTCTTCACACCATCAAATGGAAGACTTTCAACCCAGCACCTGCAAGATGTCCTACATTGATGGAATATTTTAACGATCCAAGCTGAGAAACTGAACACCATTAACAAATGTCATTGACATTTATGGCTATTTTTCACCAATTTAGTGATTTTATTTGCAAAGAGTTGAATCTTTTTTCTAACATCTAGAAAAATTGCCTTGAATAAAATATTACAACTTTTCCTTACACAGTAGGAGATATTTGAAAAAAGAACGAAGGTGTAAAATATATTTTAGAAGATAATATAAATACATTTATATGGTTTTATGTGAACTCAGGATAGAGAGGGACAGATAAAATACACTTTTGTACAATCATCATCCTACATATACAGTTGCAAGAAAAAGTATGTGAACCCTTTGGGATTATATGGATTTTTGCACAAATTGGTCATAAAATGTGATCTGATCTTCATCTAAGTCACAACAATAGACAATCACAGTCTGCTTAAACTAATAACACACAAAGAATTAAATGTTACCATGTTTTTATTGAACACACCATGTAAACATTCACAGTGCAGGTGGAAAAAGTATGTGAACCCTTGGATTTAATAACTGGTTGAACCTCCTTTGGCAGCAATAACTTCAACCAAACGTTTCCTATAGTTGCAGATCAGACGTGCACAATGGTCAGGAGTAATTCTTGACCATTCCTCTTTACAGAACTGTTTCAGTTCAGCAATATTCTTGGGATGTCTGGTGTGAATCGCTTTCTTGAGGTCATGCCACAGCATCTCAATCGGGTTGAGGTCAGGACTCTGACTGAGCCACTCCAGAAGGTGTATTTTCTTCTGTTTAAGCCATTCAGTTGTTGATTTACTTCTATGCTTTGGGTCGTTGTCCTGTTGCAACACCCATCTTCCGTTGAGCTTCAGCTGGTGGACAGATGGCCTTAGGTTCTCCTGCAAAATGTCTTGATAAACTTGGAAATAAATTTTTTCTTCGATGATAGCAATCCGTCCAGGCCCTGACGCAGCAAAGCAGCCCCAAACCATGATGCCCCCACCACCATACTTCACAGTTGGGATGAGGTTTTGATGTTGGTGTGCCGTGCCTCTTTTTATCCACACATAGCGTTGTGTGTTTCTTCCAAACAACTCAACTTTGGTTTCATCTGTCCACAGAATATTTTGCCAGTACTGCTGTGGAACATCTAGGTGCTCTTGTACAAACTGTAAACGTGCAGCAATGATTTTTTTGGACAGCAAGGGCTTCCTCTGTGGAATACTCCCATGAAATCCATTCTTGTTTAGTGTTTTACGTATCGTAGATTCGCTAACAGGGATGTTAGCATATGCCAGAGACTTTTGTAAGTCTTTGGCTGACACTCTAGGATTCTTCTTCACCTCATTGAGCAGTCTGTGCTGTGCTCTTGCAGTAACCTTTACAGGACGGCCACTCCTAGGGAGAGTAGCAGCAGTGCTGAACTTTCTCCATTTATAGACAACTTGTCTTACCGTGGACTGATGAACAGCAAGGCTTTTGGAGAAACTTTTATAACCCTTTACAGCTTTATGCAAGTCAACAATTCTTAATTGTAGGTCTTCTGAGAGCTCTTTTGTGCGAGGAATCATTCACATCAGGCAATGCTTCTTGTGAAAAGCAAACCCAGAACTGGTGTGTTTTTTTATAGGGCAGGGCAGCTGTAACCAACACCTCCAATCTCATCTCATTGATTGGATTCCAGTTGGATGACACCTCACTCCAATTAGCTCTTAGAGATGTCATTAGTCTAGGGGTTCACATACTTTTTCCACCTGCACTGTGAATGTTTACATGGTGTGTTCAATAAAAACATGGTAACATAATTTTTTTTTGTGTGTTATTAGTCTAAACATTCTGTGATTGTCTATTGTTGTGACTTAGATGATACCTCCTGACGAAGCCTACGTGGCGAAACACGTGTCGAGGTTGAAGCAGCAGTGGGGGAGTCGTGTTACCATTCTACAGCAGCAACATGGGTAGGTAACTTGGTAGCTGGATCAGGGTGGGACGAGAGGTTTGCAGTTCATTGTTATATGCCATCTTCATTAGTAGTACTGCACCGTCCATTGACACCTCACAGCATCCCCGGACAGAGGTTGTGAGCAATAGTCAGTAGTTGTTTTATACTAGGGGATCAGCATTCGCACCCGCAACTACACTTTTGCTCACGGCCTCTGGTATATTGTTGTTCTCTGCTGGGTATGGTCACATTATCCCCCATTGTGATTCTCCACATTGTATAGCCCCTTGTGGCTCAGTCTCCATGTCCTGTCCCATTTGAGCAATACCTGTAATGATCATGTGATTTATATTGAATAAAATGAGATTTTTTACCTTGAAAAAAATCCTTGCTCTTTTTTTTTGTACAAGTTAGATGAAGATCAGATCACATTTTATGACCAATTTGTGCAGAAATCCATATAATTCCAAGGGGTTCACATACTTTTTCTTGCAACTGTATACCTATGTTCTAACTATACTGTATATTCATTCATAAATAAACTTGCGAGGCTGGGTTCACATCACCGTTTAGTTTTCCATTTACCGAAAACCTCACACTTGACCTGCATGCATTTTCTATAATACCAGTGTCTTCTTATGTGGCACAAGGGTCATGGGGCCCTCTCAGGCTCCTGGGCTCGATAGCGACTGCTACCTCTGCACCTCCTTGAGCTACGCCCCTGACTGCAGCCAATCACTGATCTCAGCGGTCATGTGTGATTACTGAATCCAGTTATTGGTTACAGTAGTCAACAATGAACATAACATTATCATTATAGGCCCAGCTGAGATCAATGTGTCGGGGACCAGAGTGGTAGCATGGGACTGGTGGGACTTTTTAAAAGTGAGAAATGTTTATTTATATTTTTTTTTTCTCATTATTAAATTTTAGAAAATCTTGGGAAAACCCCATCAAAAACATCTATACTTCATAATACACATTTATAATATGAGTTTACTTAAAATTAGATGAAGGGTCCATCACTACTTCCCTCAAGACATCTGTCTCTTAACAATTAAAGGGTTGTGCTCTTTGAAAAAAATATTTTTGTTAAAGGGTACATTGACTATAAACTGATCAAAAGATCTTTGGCCATTGGGACTCCCAGTAATCAGCTGTAATCTGTGGAGGAATCCAGGGGGTCCTGCATGGGGTAAACCCTCTACTTTAACTCCCTTATGGCATATTTGGTCTTTTAAACCAAACAACCAATTAAGGTTTTAAACCCACATAGTGTGCAAGATGAATGCAACACCTCAGACCATGCCCCAGGGACTCAAGTTTTTATTTTTCAACAGCAATGTTTGACTATTTTTAAGACGAAACAAGAAGTTGAAACTTGAGAAACCCCATTCACACACATCCATGGATATAGCAGCAGGAGGTGCAGAGGCAGCATTCTGTGTATGATACATCCCCTATATCACATAAGAACATAGCAGTATTGAAATGGAACATGATCATTGGAGTAGGATCATTGTACATTTTGTATTTGGCTCCAGAAGCTTCAATTAACACCTCTGTAAAAAGCAGTGCAAAATGATAATTTTAAGGCTAGCCCTATATGTTGCAGAGTTATCCTTGATTTCTGCAGTGCATTTTACCCTTTAGAATGCAAAAGGAAAAATCCTCTGAAATGCCGCAACAAAATCCACTTCATGCCATGCCGATTTACAATGGGTTTGCAACAGGAAAGTTCACACTTTGCATTGTAATCTCATCAAACTCTAAGGCTACATTCATACGAACAGTAAGATTAGCCGTGTGATGGCCATTTACCGGTCATCACACAGCCATTTTTAGAGCCAATTCAAGTCTATTGGGCTATTCACATGACTGTCTTATCAACGACCAGTGACTAGCGGCCGTCAGAAAAATGGGAGATGTTCTATTTTTGTCCATTTTCATCACCAGATCGACCCCATTGAAATCAATGTAACCATTTTTAATGATCATTTAGACGTGAGCGCACTTGTCTAATGGCCATTAAAAAAGCCAATATGGGGTTGAAATAATAATAAAAAAAATACTCACCTCATCCATTTGCACATGCAGGGACACTCAGTCCTCACTGCACGCTTTAATACCTGATGTTATTTATACTGAGGGGGCAATATGTGGGCCATTATTCATAATTAGGACATTAAGGGAACATTATTTATACTGCAGAAGAACTATAGGGCCATTATTCATACTGGTGGGCACTATGGGGGTTATCTGATGTCCAGGGGACATAAAATATTCTGAGGGCAGTGGTTGGGAATCTTGGAATGTAAAAAAATAAAAAAATAATGAAATACATGCATTTTTAACAGCCGTTACAAACAGATGCAAAATAAATGCAAAACTGCCATTAAAAACAGATATAGATGCCAAGATATGGGCTGATGGTTTTGGGAAAATTTGTGATGATAATAATGAAAATTGATATGATGATGGTGGTGGTTGTGATCATGATGGTAGTGATGATGATGTTGATACTGGAGGTAATAATAAAGATGATAAGAATGATGATGGTGGTGTTGACAGTGGTGATGATGACTGAGGTGGTGAGGATGATGTTGGTGATTGTTTTTAGATGTACGGTACTTACTTATTTTATACCTAAAAACTATATTACAAACTCATGTTCTGGAGATCTGATCTGATCATCCTCACCACCTCCGTTGTCTTGGGACTTCTTCAAAAGGTGTTCTCTAAGTTACATACACCCGACAGAAGCATATGTTGAAGTTACTACTCAGTTTGACTCAAGCTAATTGCTGATTTTACTATTTGCATTATAGAGTAAAAATAACATTCCATTATTTAAGAGATAAGTTCAATTGAAAACCGAGAACATTATTAAAGTTTTTGTTCTTCTTATTACATTTTTTTAAATAATTTTGTCTCCCTCTAGAAGAAAAGGTTAAATGATTAAACTTGTGCTACATGTATGTTTCTGTGAAGTGTGACGAACGTCTGATATGACTCATTAATTTAATTGACTTTCAGATGACTGCAATTTCCCTGAATTATTTTCCTGTTCACAGTTTGAAACAATTTTCACAATTGGTAAACAATCTGAAGCTACTAATAATTCACTGCACAACAATGATTTTGCTACTGAAAGAAAAACATGTGATTTATACTAAAATGAGAGCGCTGATTCCAAATGTGAAGTTGGAATTTGCCTGACATGTCTAGATTTTAAGTTATACGTGCAAATCCTATTCAGTTCAAATATTAATGCATTATATTGGAAATATTCCAATGCACATGTCCAGACCTGTTCAGACGCTCTCAAGCTGATGTCAGCAGTAAGTATATAAGGCAAGATTTTGATAAAGTGATCTGTTATACTGCTATCAGTTTTGAAACTTAAGATGGATAAACGCAAATGTGTTAATGATCCAGACAATTTCTGCTACATATGTGGCAAATATACTACTTATGATCAGCGCAAGAATCTGACAAAGCGAGTGCGTCTTGCTTCTAAGTATTACTTTGACTGTAAAATTGGAGATCAAGATAAAAGCTGGGCACCTCATGTTTGTTGCACTGTGTGTTACTCTGGGCTAATGCAGTGGTTGAATGGTAAAAGGAAAGGAATGACTTTTGCAGTGCCTATGGTTTGGCGAGAGCAGAAAATTCACCATTCATGACTAAGATCGCTGGATCAAAGAGAAACAAATCACAAATTGTGTATCCTGACTGGGAGTCTGCTCTTAAACCAGTATCACACGATGTATTGAATCCAGTGGCTGCCCCTCCCACAGCAGGAATGGCAATTTAAACAGATGGTTCTGATCCTGATGAAGAAGAATATGTTGATTGTCACACTGTATTTCCTGATCCAGAACAACTGGAGGGTCAGCCGCACTTGCTGAGCAAATCCGATTTAGAAGATCTGGTAATAGATCTGTCATTATTAGAGTTGAGCGAACACCTGGATGTTCGGGTTCGAGAAGTTCGGCCGAACATCCCGGAAATGTTCGGGTTCGGGATCCGAACCCGATCCGAACTTCGTCCCGAACCCGAACCCCATTGAAGTCAATGGGGACCCGAACTTTTCGGCACTAAAAAGGCTGTAAAACAGCCCAGGAAAGAGCTAGAGGGCTGCAAAAGGCAGCAACATGTAGGTAAATCCCCTGCAAACAAATGTGGATAGGGAAATGAATTAAAATAAAAATTAAATAAATAAAAATTAAAAAAAATCAATTGGAGAGAGGTTCCATAGCAGAGAATCTGGCTTCCCGTCACCCACCACTGGAACAGTCCATTCTCAGATATTTAGGCCCCGGCACCCAGGCAGAGGAGAGAGGTCCCGTAACAGAGAATCTGTCTTCATGTCAGCAGAGAATTAGTCTGCATGTCATAGCAGAGAATGAGGCTTCACGTCAGCCACCACTGCAACAGTCCATTGGCATATATTTAGGCCCAGCACACACACAGGCAGAGGAGAGAGGTCCCGTAACAGAGAATCTGGCTTCATGTCAGCAGAGAATCAGTCTGCATGTCATAGCAGAGAATGAGGCTTCACGTCAGCCACCACTGCAACAGTCCATTGGCATATATTTAGGCCCAGCACACACACAGGCAGAGGAGAGAGGTCCCGTAACAGAGAATCTGGCTTCATGTCAGCAGAGAATCAGTCTGCATGTCATAGCAGAGAATGAGGCTTCACGTCAGCCACCACTGCAACAGTCCATTGGCATATATTTAGGCCCAGCACACACACAGGCAGAGGAGAGAGGTCCCGTAACAGAGAATCTGTCTTCATGTCAGCAGAGAATTAGTCTGCATGTCATAGCAGAGAATGAGGCTTCACGTCAGCCACCACTGCAACAGTCCATTGGCATATATTTAGGCCCAGCACACACACAGGCAGAGGAGAGAGGTCCCGTAACAGAGAATCTGGCTTCATGTCAGCAGAGAATCAGTCTGCATGTCATAGCAGAGAATGAGGCTTCACGTCAGCCACCACTGCAACAGTCCATTGGCATATATTTAGGCCCAGCACACACACAGGCAGAGGAGAGAGGTCCCGTAACAGAGAATCTGGCTTCATGTCAGCAGAGAATCAGTCTGCATGTCATAGCAGAGAATGAGGCTTCACGTCAGCCACCACTGCAACAGTCCATTGGCATATATTTAGGCCCAGCACACACACAGGCAGAGGAGAGAGGTCCCGTAACAGAGACTCTGTCTTCATGTCAGCAGAGAATCAGTCTGCATGTCATAGCAGAGAATGAGGCTTCACGTCAGCCACCACTGCAACAGTCCATTGGCATATATTTAGGCCCAGCACCCAGGCAGAGGAGGGAGGTCCCGTAACAGAGAATCTGTCTTCATGTCAGCAGAGAATTAGTCTGCATGTCATAGCAGAGAATGAGGCTTCACGTCAGCCACCACTGCAACAGTCCATTGGCATATATTTAGGCCCAGCACCCAGGCAGAGGAGGGAGGTCCCGTAACAGAGAATCTGTCTTCATGTCAGCAGAGAATTAGTCTGCATGTCATAGCAGAGAATGAGGCTTCACGTCAGCCACCACTGCAACAGTCCATTGGCATATATTTAGGCCCAGCACACACACAGGCAGAGGAGAGAGGTCCCGTAACAGAGAATCTGGCTTCATGTCAGCAGAGAATCAGTCTGCATGTCATAGCAGAGAATGAGGCTTCACGTCAGCCACCACTGCAACAGTCCATTGGCATATATTTAGGCCCAGCACACACACAGGCAGAGGAGAGAGGTCCCGTAACAGAGGATCTGGCTTCATGTCAGCAGAGAATCAGTCTGCATGTCATAGCAGAGAATCAGGCTTCACGTCAGCCACCACTGCAACAGTCCATTGTCATAAATTTAGGCCCAGCACCCAGGCAGAGGAGAGAGGTCCCGTAACAGACAATCTGGCTTCATGTCAGCAGAGAATTAGTCTGCATGTCATAGCAGAGAATGAGGCTTCACGTCAGCCACCACTGCAACAGTCCATTGGCATATATTTAGGCCTAGCACACAGGCAGAGGAGAGAGGTCCCGTAACAGACAATCTGGCTTCATGTCAGCAGAGAATCAGTCTGCATGTCATAGCAGAGAATGAGGCTTCACGTCACCCACCACTGCAACAGTCCATTGGCATATATTTAGGCCTAGCACACAGGCAGAGCAGAGAGGTCCCGTAACAGACAATCTGGCTTCATGACAGCAGAGAATCAGTCTGCATGTCATAGCAGAGAATCAGGCTTCACGTCAGCCACCACTGCAACAGTCCATTGTCATAAATTTAGGCCCAGCACCCAGGCAGAGGAGAGAGGTCCCGTAACAGAGGATCTGGCTTCATGTCAGCAGAGAATCAGTCTGCATGTCATAGCAGAGAATCAGGCTTCACGTCAGCCACCACTGCAACAGTCCATTGTCATAAATTTAGGCCCAGCACCCAGGCAGAGGAGAGAGGTCCCGTAACAGACAATCTGGCTTCATGTCAGCAGAGAATTAGTCTGCATGTCATAGCAGAGAATCAGGCTTCATGTCAGCCACCACTGCAACAGTCCATTGGCAGATATTTAGGCCTAGCACACAGGCAGAGGAGAGGTTCATTCAACTTTGGGTAGCCTCGCAATATAATGGTAAAATGAAAATAAAAATAGGATTGAATGAGGAAGTGCCCTGGAGTCCAATAATATATGGTTATGGGGAGGTAGTTAATGTCTAATCTGGACAAGGGACGGACAGGTCCTGTGGGATCCATGCCTGGTTCATTTTTATGAACGTCAGCTTGTCCACATTGGCTGTAGACAGGCGGCTGCGTTTGTCTGTAATGACGCCCCCTGCCGTGCTGAATACACGTTCAGACAAAACGCTGGCTGCCGGGCAGGCCAGCACCTCCAAGGCATAAAAGGCTAGCTCTGGCCACGTGGACAATTTAGAGACCCAGAAGTTGAATGGGGCCGAACCATCAGTCAGTACGTGGAGGGGTGTGCACACGTACTGTTCCACCATGTTAGTGAAATGTTGCCTCCTGCTAACACGTTGCGTATCAGGTGGTGGTGCAGTTAGCTGTGGCGTGTTGACAAAAGTTTTCCACATCTCTGCCATGCTAACCCTGCCCTCAGAGGAGCTGGCCGTGACACAGCTGCCTTGGCGACCTCTTGCTCCTCCTCTGCCTTGGCCTTGGGCTTCCACTTGTTCCCCTGTGACATTTGGGAATGCTCTCAGTAGCGCGTCTACCAACGTGCGCTTGTACTCGCGCATCTTCCTATCACGCTCCAGTGCAGGAAGTAAGGTGGGCACATTGTCTTTGTAGCGTGGATCCAGCAGGGTGGCAACCCAGTAGTCCGCACAGGTTAAAATGTGGGCAACTCTGCTGTCGTTGCGCAGGCACTGCAGCATGTAGTCGCTCATGTGTGCCAGGCTGCCCAGGGGTAAGGACAAGCTGTCCTCTGTGGGAGGCGTATCGTCATCGTCCTGCCTTTCCCCCCAGCCACGCACCAGTGATGGACCCGAGCTGCGTTGGGTGCCACCCCGCTGTGGCCATGCTTCATCCTCATCCTCCTCCACCTCCTCCTCATCCTCGTCCTCCTCGTCCTCCAGTAGTGGGCCCTGGCTGGCCACATTTGTACCTGGCCTCTGCTGTTGCCAAAAACCTCCCTCTGAGTCACTTCGAAGAGACTGGCCTGAAAGTGCTAAAAATGACCGCTCTTCCTCCTCCTCCTCCTCCTCCTGGGCCACCTCCTCTTCCATCATCGCCCTAAGTGTTTTCTCAAGGAGACATAGAAGTGGTATTGTAACGCTGATAACGGTGTCATCGCCACTGGCCATGTTGGTGGAGTACTCGAAACAGCGCAACAGGGCACACAGGTCTCGCATGGAGGCCCAGTCATTGGTGGTGAAGTGGTGCTGTTCTGTAGTGCGACTGACCCGTGCGTGCTGCAGCTGAAACTCCACTATGGCCTGCTGCTGCTCGCACAGTCTGTCCAGCATGTGCAAGGTGGAGTTCCACCTGGTGGGCACGTCGCATATGAGGCGGTGAGCGGGAAGGCCGAAGTTACGCTGTAGCGCAGACAGGCGAGCAGCAGCAGGATGTGAACGCCGGAAGCGCGAACAGACGGCCCGCACTTTATGCAGCAGCTCTGACATGTCGGGGTAGTTGTGAATGAACTTCTGCACCACCAAATTCAGCACATGCGCCAAGCAAGGGATGTGCGTCAAATTGGCTAGTCCCAGAGCTGCAACGAGATTTCGCCCATTATCACACACCACCAGGCCGGGCTTGAGGCTCACCGGCAGCAACCACTCGTCGGTCTGTTGTTTAATACCCCGCCACAACTCCTGTGCGGTGTGGGGCCTGTCCCCCAAACATATGAGTTTCAGAATGGCCTGCTGACGTTTACCCCGGGCTGTGCTGAAGTTGGTGGTGAAGGTGTGTGGCTGACTGGATGAGCAGGTGGAAGAAGAGGAGGAGGAAGCCGAGAAGGAGGAGGTGGCAACAGGAGGCAAAGAATGTTGCCCTGCGATCCTTGGCGGCGGAAGGACGTGCGCCAAACAGCTCTCCGCCTGGGGCCCAGCTGCCACTACATTTACCCAGTGTGCAGTTAGGGAGATATAGCGTCCCTGGCCGTGCTTACTGGTCCACGTATCTGTGGTTAGGTGGACCTTGCTACAGATGGCGTTGCGCAGTGCACACTTGATTTTATCGGATACTTGGTTGTGCAGGGAAGGCACGGCTCTCTTGGAGAAGTAGTGCCGGCTGGGAACAACATACTGTGGGACAGCAAGCGACATGAGCTGTTTGAAGCTGTCTGTGTCCACCAGCCTAAATGACAGCATTTCATAGGCCAGTAGTTTAGAAATGCTGGCATTCAGGGCCAGGGATCGAGGGTGGCTAGGTGGGAATTTACGCTTTCTATCAAATGTTTGTGAGATGGAGAGCTGAACGCTGGCGTGTGACATGGTTGAGACGCTTGGTGACGGAGGTGGTGGTGGTGGTGTTGGTGGTACATCCCCTGTTTGCTGGGCGGCAGGTGCCAACGTTCCTCCAGAGGCGGAGGAAGAGGCCGAGGCGGCAGCAGCAGAATAGGCCGAGGCGGCAGCAGCAGAAGAGGTAGCAGGGGGAGCCTGAGTGACTTCCTTGGTTTTAAGGTGTTTACTCCACTGCAGTTCATGCTTTGCATGCAGGTGCCTGGTCATGCAGGTTGTGCTCAGGTTCAGAACGTTAATGCCTCGCTTCAGGCTCTGATGGCACAGCGTGCAAACCACTCGGGTCTTGTCGTCAGCACATTGTTTAAAGAAGTGCCATGCCAGGGAACTCCTTGAAGCTGCCTTTGGGGTGCTCGGTCCCAGATGGCGGCGGTCAGTAGCAGGCGGAGTCTCTTGGCGGCGGGTGTTCTGCTTTTGCCCACTGCTCCCTCTTTTGCTACGCTGTTGGCTCGGTCTCACCACTGCCTCTTCCTCCGAACTGTGAAAGTCAGTGGCACGACCTTCATTCCATGTGGGGTCTAGGACCTCATCGTCCCCTGCATCGTCTTCCACCCAGTCTTGATCCCTGACCTCCTGTTCAGTCTGCACACTGCAGAAAGACGCAGCAGTTGGCACCTGTGTTTCGTCATCATCAGAGACATGCTGAGGTGGTATTCCCATGTCCTCATCATCAGGAAACATAAGTGGTTGTGCGTCAGTGCATTCTATGTCTTTCACCGCTGGGGAAGGGCTAGGTGGATGCCCTTGGGAAACCCTGCCAGCGAAGTCTTCAAACAGCATAAGAGACTGCTGCATAACTTGAGCCTGAGACAGTTTCCCTGGTATGCATGGGGGTGATGTGACAGACTGATGGGGTTGGTTTTCAGGCGCCATCTGTGCGCTTTCTGCAGAAGACTGGGTGGGAGATAATGTGAACGTGCTGGATCCACTGTCGGCCACCCAATTGACTAATGCCTGTACCTGCTCAGGCCTTACCATCCTTACAACGGCATTGGGCCCCACCATATATCGCTGTAAATTCTGGCGGCTACTGGGACCTGAGGTAGTTGGTACACTAGGACGTGTGGATGTGGCAGAACGGCCACGTCCTCTCCCAGCACCAGAGGGTCCACTAACACCACCACGACCATGTCCACGTCCGCGTCCCTTACTAGATGTTTTTCTCATTGTTATGGTTCACCACAACAACAAATATATTATTTGGCCCAATGTATTGTATTCAAATTCAGCGGGATATAAATTTGAGGCCTAGTATTTAGGCGCTGGGTGACCGGTATGGATTTAGTGACAGAATTAGACTTGGAAATGCACAGAGGCGTGTGTGTGTGAAGTTATTCTGAATGACCCTATGTGCACCTTCAATATGATCTACCCTTTTAGGGATAGATTTCAAATAGCTCTGATATAGCAGAAACCACTAAATTATGAAATTGCTAAATTGGGAATTGTATTTCAACCCAGAACAAGAAATGTGCTTGAACGGACACTAAATAACTCGCCCAGCTACAGCACTAACGACAGATTTAGCTGGATATGAATTTGAGGCCTAGTATTTAGGCGCTGGGTGACAGGTATGGGTTTAGTGACAGAATTAGACTTGGAAATACACAGTAGCGGGTGTGTGTGAAGTTATTCTGAATGACCCAATGTGCACCTTGAATATTATATACCCTTTTAGGGATAGATTTCAAATAGCTCTGATATAGCAGAAACCACTAAATTATGAAATTGCTAAATTGGGAATTGTATTTCAACCCAGAACAAGAAATGTGCTTGAACGGACACTAAATAACTCGCCCAGCTACAGCACTAAGGACAGATTTAGCTGGATATAAATTTGAGGCCTAGTATTTAGGCGCTGGGTGACAGGTATGGGTTTAGTGACAGAATTAGACTTAGAAATGCACAGTAGCGGGTGTGTGAAGTTATTCTGAATGTCCCTATGTGCACCTTCAATATGATCTACCCTTTTAGGGATAGATTTCAAATAGCTCTGATATAGCAGAAACCACTAAATTATGAAATTGCTAAATTGGGAATTGTATTTCAACCCAGAACAAGAAATGTGCTTGAACGGACACTAAATAACTCGCCCAGCTACAGCACTAAGGACAGATTTAGCTGGATATAAATTTGAGGCCTAGTATTTAGGCGCTGGGTGACAGGTATGGGTTTAGTGACAGAATTAGACTTGGAAATGCACAGTAGCGGGTGTGTGAAGTTATTCTGAATGTCCCTATGTGCACCTTCAATATGATCTACCCTTTTAGGGATAGATTTCAAATAGCTCTGATATAGCAGAAACCACTAAATTATGAAATTGCTAAATTGGGAATTGTATTTCAACCCAGAACAAGAAATGTGCTTGAACGGACACTAAATAACTCGCCCAGCTACAGCACTAACGACAGATTTAGCTGGATATGAATTTGAGGCCTAGTATTTAGGCGCTGGGTGACAGGTATGGGTTTAGTGACAGAATTAGACTTGGAAATGCACAGTAGCGGGTGTGTGAAGTTATTCTGAATGACCCTATGTGCACCTTGAATATTATATACCCTTTTAGGGATAGATTTCAAATAGCTCTGATACAGCAGAAACCACTAAATTTTTAAATTGCTAAATTGGGAATTGTATTTCAACCCAGAACAAAAAATGTGCTTTGACGGACACTAAATAACTTTCCCAGCCACAACAGGACAGCGGTAACGAGAGATTTAGCGGGATATAAATTTGAGGCCTAGTATTTAGGCGCTGGGTGACCGGTATGGATTTAGTGACAGAATTAGACTGGGATATGGCCAAAAAATAACCACACTATTGATGGTTAAATGCACTTGGTGATGGGCGCAGCTTGCCCCTGATGTAGTATATGGCCAAAAAATGAACAGACTATTGCTGGTTAAATGCACTTGGTGTCACAGCTTGACCAACCACACTACTGAGGGTTAAATGCACTTGGTGACGGGCGCAGCTTGCCCCTGATGTAGTATATGGCCAAAAAATGAACAGACTATTGCTGGTTAAATGCACTTGGTGACGGGCGCAGCTTGCCCCTGATTTAGTATATGGCCAAAAAATGAACAGACTATTGCTGGTTAAATGCACTTGGTGTGATAGCTTGACCAACCACACTACTGAGGGTTAAATGCACTTGGTGACGGGCGCAGCTTGCCCCTGATGTAGTATATGGCCAAAAAATAAACAGACTATTGCTGGTTAAATGCACTTGGTGTGACAGCTTCACCCTGATGTAGGCTTTAGCCAAAAAACAAACGCACCATTGAGGGTTAAATGCACTTGGTGACAGGCGCAGCTTGCCCCTGATGTAGTATATGGCCAAAAAATAAACAGACTATTGCTGGTTAAATGCACTTGGTGTGACAGCTTCACCCTGATGTAGGCTTTAGCCAAAAAACAACCACACCATTGAGGGTTAAATGCACTTGGTCGCAGCTTGTGCTGGCGCACCACAAGACACAAAATGGCCGCCGATCACCCCAGAAAAATGTGACTGACAAACGGTCTGGGCAGCCTAAAAACAGTGAGCAATTGAGGATCAGCAGCTCAATGATCCACAGCTGCAGATCGATCAGTTAATCAAGTCCTTTGGAGGAGTTAATCTGCCTAATCTCGCCCTACTGTCGCAGCCGCAACCTCTCCCTACGCTAATCAGAGCAGAGTGACGGGCGGCGCTATGTGACTCCAGCTTAAATAGAGGCTGGGTCACATGGTGCTCTGGCCAATCACAGCCATGCCAATAGTAGGCATGGCTGTGATGGCCTCTTGGGGCAAGTAGTATGACGCTTGTTGATTGGCTGCTTTGCAGCCTTTCAAAAAGCGCCAAGAAAGCGTCACAAAAGCACGAAGAAAGCGACGAACACCGAACCCGAACCCAGACTTTTACGAAAATGTCCGGGTTCGGGTCCGTGTCACGGACACCCCAAAATTCGGTACGAACCCGAACTATACAGTTCGAGTTCGCTCATCCCTAGTCATTATCTAAATAAAAGTCAGAACTGCTAGCTTCTAGACTTCAAGAATGGAATTTGCTACAACGAGGCACCACAACTTCACACTTTTGTCATCGACACACCAAGTTAGCTGCATACTATGCAATGGAAAGCGGTGTCTGTTTCTGTACTGATGTAAATGGTCTTATAATGGAGTTAGATGGTACACATGTTCCCAATGAATGGAGGCTATTCATAGACTCTAGCAAAAAAAGTTTGAAAGCTGTCTTGCTGCACAATAATAACAAAAACCCATCTGTTCCATTCGCTCATGCGGTTGGAATTATAGACCCATGCTTCTATGGAGTTAATTTTGAAAATGATCAAATACTCAGAACATAAATGGAAAATTTGTTCTGACCTGAAAGTGGTAGCACTGCTGCTTAGCCTACAGTTCGGGTACACAAAGCATATGTGTTTCTTGTGCTTATGGAACAGTCGTGATGACAACAATCATTACAAAATGAGACAGTGGCCTCTCAGAGTCGAGCACACAGTTGGTCAGTACAATGTACAACACAAAGCATTGGTCGATCCACTTCAAGTTTATCTTCCAACATTTTGTATTTGTACTTGATCGTGATGGAAATGATTTCCAGTATTTAAAAATGATGCTAAAATAAAGGACGGAATTTTTATTGGCCCCAAAATCAACAAACTAATGCATAATGACAGATTCAGAACAAAACTCAACCTTCTGGAACTTGCAGCTTGGGATGCATTTGTGCTAGCAGTGCAGAACTTCTTTGGGAACAGACGAGCTGCAAACTATGCTGAATTAGTAGACAACATGCTTAAAGCATATGAACAACTTGGCTGCCAAATGTCATTGAAAGTGCATTTCTTACATTCCCATCTTGACTTTTTCCCATCCAATTTGGGACATGTAAGTGATGAACATGGGGAGCGGTTCCATAAAGATATTTCTACAATGGAGAACAGGTATCAAGGCTGTTGGAATCCCAACATGATGGGGGACTACTGCTGGTTTTTGCAACGGGAAAATATGACCGTTCACAAATGCAAAAGCAGATGCCTGAAGCACTTTTATCAGTACTGGGCCTTGCTCAAGTAAGACTTTTAAACTAGACTTTTTGAAATTTTGTTATTCCATTCCATTTTCATACACTGTTTACGACGCAAACTTTGATGTACAACAGGTAATTGTTGGAGTAAAACTTGTTTTGTTAAAAATGATTCAATGCTTTCCAAGTGCTTAATTCATTTAGCCATACTTATGCATAGCAAAATTTTGTGACGTGTTACAACTAGGGATGAGCGAACTCGAACTGTATAGTTCGGGTTCGTACCGAATTTTGGGGTGTCCGTGACATGGACCCGAACCCGGACATTTTCGTAAAAGTCCGGGTTCGGGTTCGGTGTTCGTCGCTTTCTTGGCGCTTTTGTGACGCTTTCTTGGCGCTTTTTGAAAGGCTGCAAAGCAGCCAATCAACAAGCGTCATACTACTTGCCCCAAGAGGCCGTCACAGCCATGCCTACTATTGGCATGGCTGTGATTGGCCAGAGCATCATGTGACCCAGCCTCTATTTAAGCTGGAGTCACATAGCGCCGCCCGTCACTCTGCTCTGATTAGCGTAGGGAGAGGTTGCGGATGCGACAGTAGGGCGAGATTAGGCAGATTAACTCCTCCAAAGGACTTCACTTGATTAATCGATCGATCTGCAGCTGTGCATCATTGAGCTGCTGAAATTCAAATGCTCACTCACTGTTTTTAGGCTGCCCAGACCGTTTGTCAGTCACTTTTTTCTGGGGTGATCGGCGGCCATTTTGTGTCTTGTGCGGTGCTGCGACCAAGTGCATCCAAGCTGCGACCAAGTGCATTTAACCCTCAATGGTGTGGTTGTTTTTTGGCTAAAGCCTACATCAGGGTGAAGCTGTCACACCAAGTGCATTTAACCAGCAATAGTCTGTTCATTTTTTGGCCATATACTAAATCAGGGGCAAGCTGCGCCTGTCACCAAGTGCATTTAACCCTCAATGGTGTGGTTGTTTTTTGGCTAAAGCCTACATCAGGGTGAAGCTGTCACACCAAGTGCATTTAACCAGCAATAGTCTGTTCATTTTTTGGCCATATACTAAATCAGGGGCAAGCTGCGCCTGTCACCAAGTGCATTTAACCCTCAATGGTGTGGTTGTTTTTTGGCTAAAGCCTACATCAGGGTGAAGCTGTCACACCAAGTGCATTTAACCAGCAATAGTCTGTTCATTTTTTGGCCATATACTAAATCAGGGGCAAGTTGCGCCTGTCACCAAGTGCATTTAACCCTCAATGGTGTGGTTGTTTTTTGGCTAAAGCCTACATCAGGGTGAAGCTGTCACACCAAGTGCATTTAACCAGCAATAGTCTGTTTATTTTTTGGCCATATACTACATCAGGGGCAAGCTGCGCCCGTCACCAAGTGCATTTAACCCTCAGTAGTGTGGTTGGTCAAGCTGTGACACCAAGTGCATTTAACCAGCAATAGTCTGTTCATTTTTTGGCCATATACTACATCAGGGGCAAGCTGCGCCCGTCACCAAGTGCATTTAACCAGCAATAGTGTGGTTATTTTTTGGCCATATCCCAGTCTAATTCTGTCACTAAATCCATACCGGTCACCCAGCGCCTAAATACTAGGCCTCAAATTTATATCCCGCTAAATCTCTCGTTACCGCTGTCCTGTTGTGGCTGGGAAAGTTATTTAGTGTCCGTCAAAGCACATTTTTTGTTCTGGGTTGAAGTACAATTCCCAATTTAGCAATTTCATAATTTAGTGGTTCCTGCTATATCAGAGCTATTTGAAATCTATCCCTAAAAGGGTATATAATATTCAAGGTGCACATAGGGTCATTCAGAATAACTTCACACACACCCGCTACTGTGCATTTCCAAGTCTAATTCTGTCACTAAACCCATACCTGTCACCCAGCGCCTAAATACTAGGCCTCAAATTTATATCCCGCTAAATCTCTCGTTACCGCTGTCCTGTTGTGGCTGGGAAAGTTATTTAGTGTCCGTCAAAGCACATTTTTTGTTCTGGGTTGAAATACAATTCCCAATTTAGCAATTTCATAATTTAGTGGTTTCTGCTATATCAGAGCTATTTGAAATCTATCCCTAAAAGGGTATATAATATTCAAGGTGCACATTGGGTCATTCAGAATAACTTCACACACACCCGCTACTGTGTATTTCCAAGTCTAATTCTGTCACTAAACCCATACCTGTCACCCAGCGCCTAAATACTAGGCCTCAAATTTATATCCTGCTAAATCTCTCGTTACCGCTGTCCTGTTGTGGCTGGGAAAGTTATTTAGTGTCCGTCAAAGCACATTTTTTGTTCTGGGTTGAAATACAATTCCCAATTTAGCAATTTCATAATTTAGTGGTTTCTGCTATATCAGAGCTATTTGAAATCTATCCCTAAAAGGGTAGATCATATTGAAGGTGCACATAGGGTCATTCAGAATAACTTCACACACACCCGCTACTGTGCATTTCCAAGTCTAATTCTGTCACTAAACCCATACCTGTCACCCAGCGCCTAAATACTAGGCCTCAAATTTATATCCCGCTAAATCTCTCGTTACCGCTGTCCTGTTGTGGCTGGGAAAGTTATTTAGTGTCCGTCAAAGCACATTTTTTGTTCTGGGTTGAAATACAATTCCCAATTTAGCAATTTAAAAATTTAGTGGTTTCTGCTATATCAGAGCTATTTGAAATCTATCCCTAAAAGGGTATATAATATTCAAGGTGCACATAGGGTCATTCAGAATAACTTCACACACACGCTACTGTGCATTTCCAAGTCTAATTCTGTTAGTAAATCCATACCGGTCACCCAGCGCCTAAATACTAGGCCTCAAATTTATATCCCGCTGAATTTGAATACAATACATTGGGCCAAATAATATTTTTGTTGTTGTGGTGAACCATAACAATGAGAAAAACATCTAGTAAGGGACGCGGACGTGGACATGGTCGTGGTGGTGTTAGTGGACCCTCTGGTGCTGGGAGAGGACGTGGCCGTTCTGCCACATCCACACGTCCTAGTGTACCAACTACCTCAGGTCCCAGTAGCCGCCAGAATTTACAGCGATATATGGTGGGGCCCAATGCCGTTCTAAGGATGGTAAGGCCTGAGCAGGTACAGGCATTAGTCAATTGGGTGGCCGACAGTGGATCCAGCACGTTCACATTATCTCCCACCCAGTCTTCTGCAGAAAGCGCACAGATGGCGCCTGAAAACCAACCCCATCAGTCTGTCACATCACCCCCATGCATACCAGGGAAACTGTCTCAGCCTCAAGTTATGCAGCAGTCTCTTATGCTGTTTGAAGACTCCGCTGGCAGGGTTTCCCAAGGGCATCCACCTAGCCCTTCCCCAGCGGTGAAAGATATAGAATGCACTGACGCACAACCACTTATGTTTCCTGATGATGAGGACATGGGAATACCACCTCAGCATGTCTCTGATGATGACGAAACACAGGTGCCAACTGCTGCGTCTTTCTGCAGTGTGCAGACTGAACAGGAGGTCAGGGATCAAGACTGGGTGGAAGACGATGCAGGGGATGATGAGGTCCTAGACCCCACATGGAATGAAGGTCGTGGCACTGACTTTCACAGTTCGGAGGAAGAGGCAGTGGTGAGACCGAGCCAACAGCGTAGCAAAAGAGGGAGCAGTGGGCAAAAGCAGAACACCCGCCGCCAAGAGACTCCGCCTGCTACTGCCCGCCGCCATCTGGGACCGAGCACCCCAAAGGCAGCTTCAAGGAGTTCCCTGGCATGGCACTTCTTCAAACAATGTGCTGACGACAAGACCCGAGTGGTTTGCACGCTGTGCCATCAGAGCCTGAAGCGAGGCATTAACGTTCTGAACCTGAGCACAACCTGCATGACCAGGCACCTGCATGCAAAGCATGAACTGCAGTGGAGTAAACACCTTAAAACCAATGAAGTCACTCAGGCTCCCCCTGCTACCTCTTCTGCTGCTGCCGCCTCGGCCTATTCTGCTGCTGCCGCCTCGGCCTCTTCCTCCGCCTCTGGAGGAACGTTGGCACCTGCCGCCCAGCAAACAGGGGATGTACCACCAACACCACCACCACCACCTCCGTCACCAAGCGTCTCAACCATGTCACACGGCAGCGTTCAGCTCTCCATCTCACAAACATTTGAGAGAAAGCGTAAATTCCCACCTAGCCACCCTCGATCCCTGGCCCTGAATGCCAGCATTTCTAAACTACTTGCCTATGAAATGCTGTCATTTAGGCTGGTGGACACAGACAGCTTCAAACAGCTCATGTCGCTTGCTGTCCCACAGTATGTTGTTCCCAGCCGCCACTACTTCTCCAAGAGAGCCGTGCCTTCCCTGCACAACCAAGTATCCGATAAAATCAAGTGTGCACTGCGCAACGCCATCTGTGGCAAGGTCCACCTAACCACAGATACGTGGACCAGTAAGCACGGCCAGGGACGCTATATCTCCCTAACTGCACACTGGGTAAATGTAGTGGCAGCTGGGCCCCAGGCGGAGAGCTGTTTGGCGCACGTCCTTCCGCCGCCAAGGATCGCAGGGCAACATTCTTTGCCTCCTGTTGCCACCTCCTCCTTCTCGGCTTCCTCCTCCTCTTCTTCCACCTGCTCATCCAGTCAGCCACACACCTTCACCACCAACTTCAGCACAGCCCGGGGTAAACGTCAGCAGGCCATTCTGAAACTCATATGTTTGGGGGACAGGCCCCACACCGCACAGGAGTTGTGGCGGGGTATAGAACAACAGACCGACGAGTGATTGCTGCCGGTGAGCCTCAAGCCCGGCCTGGTGGTGTGCGATAATGGGCGAAATCTCGTTGCAGATCTGGGACTAGCCAATTTGACGCACATCCCTTGCTTGGCGCATGTGCTGAATTTGGTGGTGCAGAAGTTCATTCACAACTACCCCGACATGTCAGAGCTGCTGCATAAAGTGCGGGCCGTCTGTTCGCGCTTCCGGCGTTCACATCCTGCTGCTGCTCGCCTGTCTGCGCTACAGCGTAACTTCGGCCTTCCCGCTCACCGCCTCATATGCGACGTGCCCACCAGGTGGAACTCCACCTTGCACATGCTGGACAGACTGTGCGAGCAGCAGCAGGCCATAGTGTAGTTTCAGCTGCAGCACGCACGGGTCAGTCGCACTACAGAACAGCACCACTTCACCACCAATGACTGGGCCTCCATGCGAGACCTGTGTGCCCTGTTGCGCTGTTTCGAGTACTCCACCAACATGGCCAGTGGCGATGACGCCGTTATCAGCGTTACAATACCACTTCTATGTCTCCTTGAGAAAACACTTAGGGCGATGATGCAAGAGGAGGTGGCCCAGGAGGAGGAGGAGGAGGAAGAGGGGTCATTTTTAGCACTTTCAGGCCAGTCTCTTCGAAGTGACTCAGAGGGAGGTTTTTGGCAACAGCAGAGGCCAGGTACAAATGTGGCCAGACAGGGCCCACTACTGGAGGACGAGGAGGACGAGGAGGAGGTGGAGGAGGATGAGGATGAAGCATGGTCACAGCGGGGTGGCACCCAACGCAGCTCGGGTCCATCACTGGTGCGTGGCTGGGGGGAAAGGCAGGACGATGACGATACGCCTCCCACAGAGGACAGCTTGTCCTTACCCCTGGGCAGCCTGGCACACATGAGCGACTACATGCTGCAGTGCCTGCGCAACGACAGCAGAGTTGCCCACATTTTAACCTGTGCGGACTACTGGGTTGCCACCCTGCTGGATCCACGCTACAAAGACAATGTGCCCACCTTACTTCCTGCACTGGAGCGTGATAGGAAGATGCGCGAGTACAAGCGCACGTTGGTAGACGCGCTACTGAGAGCATTCCCAAATGTCACAGGGGAACAAGTGGAAGCCCAAGGCCAAGGCAGAGGAGGAGCAAGAGGTCGCCAAGGCAGCTGTGTCAATGCCAGCTCCTTTGAGGGCAGGGTTAGCATGGCAGAGATGTGGAAAACTTTTGTCAACACGCCACAGCTAACTGCACCACCACCTGATACGCAACGTGTTAGCAGGAGGCAACATTTCACTAACATGGTGGAACAGTACGTGTGCACACCCTTCCACGTACTGACTGATGGTTCGGCCCCATTCAACTTCTGGGTCTCTAAATTGTCCACGTGGCCAGAGCTAGCCTTTTATGCCTTGGAGGTGCTGGCCTGCCCGGCGGCCAGCGTTTTGTCTGAATGTGTATTCAGCACGGCAGGGGGCGTCATTACAGACAAACGCAGCCGCCTGTCTACAGCCAATGTGGACAAGCTGACGTTCATAAAAATGAACCAGGCATGGATCCCACAGGATCTGTCCGTCCCTTGTCCAGATTAGACATTAACTACCTCCCCTTAACCATATATTATTGGACTCCAGGGCACTTCCTCATTCAATCCTATTTTTATTTTCATTTTACCATTATATTGCGAGGCTACCCAAAGTTGAATGAACCTCTCCTCTGTCTGGGTGCCGGGGCCTAAATATATGCCAATGGACTGTTCCAATGTTGGGTGACGTGAAGCCTGATTCTCTGCTATGACATGCAGAATGATTCTCTGCTGACATGAAGCCAGATTGTCTGTTACGGGACCTCTCTCCTCTGCCTGTGTGCTGGGCCTAAATATATGCCAATGGACTGTTGCAGTGGTGGCTGACGTGAAGCCTCATTCTCTGCTATGACATGCAGACTGATTCTCTGCTGACATGAAGCCAGATTCTCTGTTACGAGACCTCCCTCCTCTGCCTGGGTGCTGGGCCTAAATATATGCCAATGGACTGTTGCAGTGGTGGCTGACGTGAAGCCTCATTCTCTGCTATGACATGCAGACTGATTCTCTGCTGACATGAAGCCAGATTCTCTGTTACGGGACCTCTCTCCTCTGCCTGTGTGTGTGCTGGGCCTAAATATATGCCAATGGACTGTTGCAGTGGTGGCTGACGTGAAGCCTCATTCTCTGCTATGACATGCAGACTGATTCTCTGCTGACATGAAGACAGATTCTCTGTTACGGGACCTCTCTCCTCTGCCTGTGTGTGTGCTGGGCCTAAATATATGCCAATGGACTGTTGCAGTGGTGGCTGACGTGAAGCCTCATTCTCTGCTATGACATGCAGACTGATTCTCTGCTGACATGAAGACAGATTCTCTGTTACGGGACCTCCCTCCTCTGCCTGGGTGCTGGGCCTAAATATATGCCAATGGACTGTTGCAGTGGTGGCTGACGTGAAGCCTCATTCTCTGCTATGACATGCAGTTTGATTCTCTGCTGACATGAAGACAGATTCTCTGTTACGGGACCTCCCTCCTCTGCCTGGGTGCTGGGCCTAAATATATGCCAATGGACTGTTGCAGTGGTGGCTGACGTGAAGCCTCATTCTCTGCTATGACATGCAGACTAATTCTCTGCTGACATGAAGCCAGATTCTCTGTTACGGGACCTCTCTCCTCTGCCTGTGTGTGTGCTGGGCCTAAATATATGCCAATGGACTGTTGCAGTGGTGGCTGACGTGAAGCCTCATTCTCTGCTATGACATGCAGACTGATTCTCTGCTGACATGAAGACAGATTCTCTGTTACGGGACCTCTCTCCTCTGCCTGTGTGTGTGCTGGGCCTAAATATATGCCAATGGACTGTTGCAGTGGTGGCTGACGTGAAGCCTCATTCTCTGCTATGACATGCAGACTGATTCTCTGCTGACATGAAGACAGATTCTCTGTTACGGGACCTCCCTCCTCTGCCTGGGTGCTGGGCCTAAATATATGCCAATGGACTGTTGCAGTGGTGGCTGACGTGAAGCCTCATTCTCTGCTATGACATGCAGACTGATTCTCTGCTGACATGAAGACAGATTCTCTGTTACGGGACCTCCCTCCTCTGCCTGGGTGCTGGGCCTAAATATATGCCAATGGACTGTTGCAGTGGTGGCTGACGTGAAGCCTCATTCTCTGCTATGACATGCAGACTAATTCTCTGCTGACATGAAGACAGATTCTCTGTTACGGGACCTCTCTCCTCTGCCTGTGTGTGTGCTGGGCCTAAATATATGCCAATGGACTGTTGCAGTGGTGGCTGACGTGAAGCCTCATTCTCTGCTATGACATGCAGACTGATTCTCTGCTGACATGAAGACAGATTCTCTGTTACGGGACCTCCCTCCTCTGCCTGGGTGCTGGGCCTAAATATATGCCAATGGACTGTTGCAGTGGTGGCTGACGTGAAGCCTCATTCTCTGCTATGACATGCAGACTGATTCTCTGCTGACATGAAGCCAGATTCTCTGTTACGAGACCTCCCTCCTCTGCCTGGGTGCTGGGCCTAAATATATGCCAATGGACTGTTGCAGTGGTGGCTGACGTGAAGCCTCATTCTCTGCTATGACATGCAGACTGATTCTCTGCTGACATGAAGACAGATTCTCTGTTACGGGACCTCCCTCCTCTGCCTGGGTGCTGGGCCTAAATATATGCCAATGGACTGTTGCAGTGGTGGCTGACGTGAAGCCTCATTCTCTGCTATGACATGCAGACTGATTCTCTGCTGACATGAAGCCAGATTCTCTGTTACGAGACCTCCCTCCTCTGCCTGGGTGCTGGGCCTAAATATATGCCAATGGACTGTTGCAGTGGTGGCTGACGTGAAGCCTCATTCTCTGCTATGACATGCAGACTAATTCTCTGCTGACATGAAGACAGATTCTCTGTTACGGGACCTCCCTCCTCTGCCTGGGTGCTGGGCCTAAATATATGCCAATGGACTGTTGCAGTGGTGGCTGACGTGAAGCCTCATTCTCTGCTATGACATGCAGACTGATTCTCTGCTGACATGAAGACAGATTCTCTGTTACGGGACCTCCCTCCTCTGCCTGGGTGCTGGGCCTAAATATATGCCAATGGACTGTTGCAGTGGTGGCTGACGTGAAGCCTCATTCTCTGCTATGACATGCAGACTAATTCTCTGCTGACATGAAGACAGATTCTCTGTTACGGGACCTCTCTCCTCTGCCTGTGTGTGTGCTGGGCCTAAATATATGCCAATGGACTGTTGCAGTGGTGGCTGACGTGAAGCCTCATTCTCTGCTATGACATGCAGACTGATTCTCTGCTGACATGAAGATAGATTCTCTGTTACGGGACCTCCCTCCTCTGCCTGGGTGCTGGGCCTAAATATATGCCAATGGACTGTTGCAGTGGTGGCTGACGTGAAGCCTCATTTTCTGCTATGACATGCAGACTGATTCTCTGCTGACATGAAGCCAGATTCTCTGTTACGGGACCTCTCTCCTCTGCCTGTGTGTGTGCTGGGCCTAAATATATGCCAATGGACTGTTGCAGTGGTGGCTGACGTGAAGCCTCATTCTCTGCTATGACATGCAGACTGATTCTCTGCTGACATGAAGACAGATTCTCTGTTACGGGACATCTCTCCTCTGCCTGTGTGTGTGCTGGGCCTAAATATATGCCAATGGACTGTTGCAGTGGTGGCTGACGTGAAGCCTCATTCTCTGCTATGACATGCAGACTGATTCTCTGCTGACATGAAGACAGATTCTCTGTTACGGGACCTCCCTCCTCTGCCTGGGTGCTGGGCCTAAATATATGCCAATGGACTGTTGCAGTGGTGGCTGACGTGAAGCCTCATTCTCTGCTATGACATGCAGACTGATTCTCTGCTGACATGAAGCCAGATTCTCTGTTACGGGACCTCCCTCCTCTGCCTGGGTGCTGGGCCTAAATATATGCCAATGGACTGTTGCAGTGGTGGCTGACGTGAAGCCTCATTCTCTGCTATGACATGCAGACTAATTCTCTGCTGACATGAAGCCAGATTCTCTGTTACGGGACCTCTCTCCTCTGCCTGGGTGCTGGGCCTAAATTTATGAAAATGGACTCTTACAGTGGTGGGTGACGTGAAGCCAGATTCTCTGCTATGGGACCTCTCTCCAATTGATTTTGGTTAATTTTTATTTATTTATTTTTTATTTTAATTCATTTCCCTATCCACATTTGTTTGCAGGGGATTTACCTACATGTTGCTGCCTTTTGCAGCCCTCTAGCTCTTTCCTGGGCTGTTTTACAGCCTTTTTAGTGCCGAAAAGTTCGGGTCCCCATTGACTTCAATGGGGTTCGGGTTCGGGACGAAGTTCGGATCGGGTTCGGATCCCGAACCCGAACATTTCCAGGATGTTCGGCCGAACTTCTCGAACCCGAACATCCAGGTGTTCGCTCAACTCTAGTTACAACAATTCTGACTTCTGGTTGTAATCCGCACATTCGATTTAGTATAGGACAAATGGTTTTTGCCCAGTAGCAGACAAAATTTTTTTTTGTTGCGTGGTGTAATGCATCAACAGGGAGGCTTGTGATGCTTTCACTTTCCATCTCCAGGGCCCAGAGTTCAAATTTGGCCACAGCATTATCTGCTTTTTGTGTGAAAATGTATCCTTTTGCATGTTACTAGATGCTTTTGCATGGCAACATCCCTTGTAATTGCCAGATATTGAAGTAATCACATATACACATAGCAATTTGCTGATTTTATGGTCAACATTTCTGAAGATCTACAATTGCAAATTTGGAGAAAAGTAGTCATTACAAGTAGGGATGAGCGAACTCGAACTGTATAGTTCGGGTTCGTACCGAATTTTGGGGTGTCCGTGACACGGACCCGAACCCGGACATTTTCGTAAAAGTCCGGGTTCGGGTTCGGTGTTCGTCGCTTTCTTCGCGCTTTTGTGACGCTTTCTTGGCGCTTTTTGAAAGGCTGCAAAGCAGCCAATCAACAAGCGTCATACTACTTGCCCCAAGAGGCCATCACAGCCATGCCTACTATTGGCATGGCTGTGATTGGCCAGAGCACCATGTGACCCAGCCTCTATTTAAGCTGGAGTCACATAGCGCCGCCCGTCACTCTGCTCTGATTAGCGTAGGGAGAGGTTGCGGCTGCGACAGTAGGGCGAGATTAGGCAGATTAACTCCTCCAAAGGACTTGATTAACTGATCGATCTGCAGCTGTGGATCATTGAGCTGCTGATCCTCAATTGCTCACTGTTTTTAGGCTGCACAGACCGTTTGTCAGTCTCATTTTTCTGGGGTGATCGGCGGCCATTTTGTGTCTTGTGGTGCGCCAGCACAAGCTGCGACCAAGTGCATTTAACCCTCAATGGTGTGGTTGTTTTTTGGCTAAAGCCTACATCAGGGTGAAGCTGTGACACCAAGTGCATTTAACCAGCAATAGTCTGTTCATTTTTTGGCCATATACAAAATCAGGGGCAAGCTGCGCCTGTCACCAAGTGCATTTAACCCTCAATGGTGTGGTTGTTTTTTGGCTAAAGCCTACATCAGGGTGAAGCTGTCACACCAAGTGCATTTAACCAGCAATAGTCTGTTCATTTTTTGGCCATATACAAAATCAGGGGCAAGCTGCGCCTGTCACCAAGTGCATTTAACCCTCAATGGTGTGGTTGTTTTTTGGCTAAAGCCTACATCAGGGTGAAGCTGTCACACCAAGTGCATTTAACCAGCAATAGTCTGTTCATTTTTTGGCCATATACAAAATCAGGGGCAAGCTGCGCCTGTCACCAAGTGCATTTAACCCTCAATGGTGTGGTTGTTTTTTGGCTAAAGCCTACATCAGGGTGAAGCTGTCACACCAAGTGCATTTAACCAGCAATAGTCTGTTCATTTTTTGGCCATATCCCAGTCTAATTCTGTCACTAAATCCATACCGGTCACCCAGCGCCTAAATACTAGGCCTCAAATTTATATCCAGCTAAATCTGTCCCTAGTGCTGTAGCTGGGCGAGTTATTTAGTGTCCGTTCAAGCACATTTCTTGTTCTGGGTTGAAATACAATTCCCAATTTAGCAATTTCATAATTTAGTGGTTCCTGCTATATCAGAGCTCTTTGAAATCTATCCCAAAAAGGGTATATAATATTGAAGGTGCACATAGGGTCATTCAGAGTAACTTCACACACACCCGCTACTGTGTATTTCCAAGTCTAATTCTGTCACTAAATCCATACCGGTGACCCAGCGCCTAAATACTAGGCCTCAAATTTAATTCCCTCTAAATCTCTCGTTACCCACCGCTGTACTGTTGTTGCTGGGCAAGATATTTAGTGTCCGTCAAAGCACATTTTTTGTTCTGGGTTGAAGTACAATTCCCAATTTAGCAATTTCATAATTTAGTGGTTTCTGCTATATCAGAGCTATTTGAAATCTATCCCTAAAAGGGTATATAATATTGAAGGTGCACATAGGGTCATTCAGAATAACTTCACACACACCCGCTACTGTGTATTTCCAAGTCTAATTCTGTCACTAAACCCATACCTGTCACCCAGCGCCTAAATACTAGGCCTCAAATTTATATCCAGCTAAATCTGTCCCTAGTGCTGTAGCTGGGCGAGTTATTTAGTGTCCGTTCAAGCACATTTCTTGTTCTGGGTTGAAATACAATTCCCAATTTAGCAATTTCATAATTTAGTGGTTCCTGCTATATCAGAGCTCTTTGAAATCTATCCCAAAAAGGGTATATAATATTGAAGGTGCACATAGGGTCATTCAGAGTAACTTCACACACACCCGCTACTGTGTATTTCCAAGTCTAATTCTGTCACTAAATCCATACCGGTGACCCAGCGCCTAAATACTAGGCCTCAAATTTAATTCCCTCTAAATCTCTCGTTACCCACCGCTGTACTGTTGTTGCTGGGCAAGATATTTAGTGTCCGTCAAAGCACATTTTTTGTTCTGGGTTGAAGTACAATTCCCAATTTAGCAATTTCATAATTTAGTGGTTTCTGCTATATCAGAGCTATTTGAAATCTATCCCAAAAAGGGTATATAATATTGAAGGTGCACATAGGGTCATTCAGAATAACTTCACACACACCCGCTACTGTGTATTTCCAAGTCTAATTCTGTCACTAAACCCATACCTGTCACCCAGCGCCTAAATACTAGGCCTCAAATTTAAATCCCTCTAAATCTCTCGTTACCGTTGTCCTGTTGTAGCTGGGAAAGTTATTTAGTGCCCGTCAAAGCACATTTTTTGTTCTGGGTTGAAGTACAATTCCCAATTTAGCAATTTCATAATTTAGTGGTTCCTGCTATATCAGAGCTATTTGAAATCTATCCCAAAAAGGGTATATAATATTGAAGGTGCACATAGGGTCATTCAGAATAACTTCACACACACCCGCTACTGTGTATTTCCAAGTCTAATTCTGTCACTAAATCCATACCGGTGACCCAGCGCCTAAATACTAGGCCTCAAATTTAATTCCCTCTAAATCTCTCGTTACCCACCGGTGTACTGTTGTTGCTGGGCAAGATATTTAGTGTCCGTCAAAGCACATTTTTTGTTCTGGGTTGAAGTACAATTCCCAATTTAGCAATTTCATAATTTAGTGGTTTCTGCTATATCAGAGCTATTTGAAATCTATCCCTAAAAGGGTATATAATATTGAAGGTGCACATAGGGTCATTCAGAATAACTTCACACACACCCGCTACTGTGTATTTCCAAGTCTAATTCTGTCACTAAACCCATACCTGTCACCCAGCGCCTAAATACTAGGCCTCAAATTTAAATCCCTCTAAATCTCTCGTTACCGTTGTCCTGTTGTAGCTGGGAAAGTTATTTAGTGCCCGTCAAAGCACATTTTTTGTTCTGGGTTGAAGTACAATTCCCAATTTAGCAATTTCATAATTTAGTGGTTCCTGCTATATCAGAGCTATTTGAAATCTATCCCAAAAAGGGTATATAATATTGAAGGTGCACATTGGGTCATTCAGAATAACTTCACACACACGCTTCTGTGCATTTCCAAGTCTAATTCTGTCACTAAATCCATACCGGTGACCCAGCGCCTAAATACTAGGCCTCAAATTTAATTCCCTCTAAATCTCTCGTTACCCACCGCTGTACTGTTGTTGCTGGGCAAGATATTTAGTGTCCGTCAAAGCACATTTTTTGTTCTGGGTTGAAGTACAATTCCCAATTTAGCAATTTCATAATTTAGTGGTTTCTGCTATATCAGAGCTATTTGAAATCTATCCCTAAAAGGGTATATAATATTGAAGGTGCACATAGGGTCATTCAGAATAACTTCACACACACCCGCTACTGTGTATTTCCAAGTCTAATTCTGTCACTAAACCCATACCTGTCACCCAGCGCCTAAATACTAGGCCTCAAATTTAAATCCCTCTAAATCTCTCGTTACCGTTGTCCTGTTGTAGCTGGGAAAGTTATTTAGTGCCCGTCAAAGCACATTTTTTGTTCTGGGTTGAAGTACAATTCCCAATTTAGCAATTTCATAATTTAGTGGTTCCTGCTATATCAGAGCTATTTGAAATCTATCCCAAAAAGGGTATATAATATTGAAGGTGCACATTGGGTCATTCAGAATAACTTCACACACACGCTTCTGTGCATTTCCAAGTCTAATTCTGTCACTAAATCCATACCGGTGACCCAGCGCCTAAATACTAGGCCTCAAATTTAATTCCCTCTAAATCTCTCGTTACCCACCGCTGTACTGTTGTTGCTGGGCAAGATATTTAGTGTCCGTCAAAGCACATTTTTTGTTCTGGGTTGAAGTACAATTCCCAATTTAGCAATTTCATAATTTAGTGGTTTCTGCTATATCAGAGCTATTTGAAATCTATCCCTAAAAGGGTATATAATATTGAAGGTGCACATAGGGTCATTCAGAATAACTTCACACACACCCGCTACTGTGTATTTCCAAGTCTAATTCTGTCACTCACTAAATCCATACCGGTGACCCAGCGCCTAAATACTAGGCCTCAAATTTAATTCCCTCTAAATCTCTCGTTACCCACCGCTGTACTGTTGTTGCTGGGCAAGATATTTAGTGTCCGTCAAAGCACATTTTTTGTTCTGGGTTGAAGTACAATTCCCAATTTAGCAATTTCATAATTTAGTGGTTTCTGCTATATCAGAGCTATTTGAAATCTATCCCTAAAAGGGTATATAATATTCAAGGTGCACATTGGGTCATTCAGAATAACTTTACACACACACGCTTCTGTGCATTTCCAAGTCTAATTCTGTCACTAAATCCATACCGGTCACCCAGCGCCTAAATACTAGGCCTCAAATTTATATCCCGCTGAATTTGAATACAATACATTGGGCCAAATAATATATTTGTTGTTGTGGTGAACCATAACAATGAGAAAAACATCTAGTAAGGGACGCGGACGTGGACATGGTCGTGGTGGTGTTAGTGGACCCTCTGGTGCTGGGAGAGGACGTGGCCGTTCTGCCACATCCACACGTCCTAGTGTACCAACTACCTCAGGTCCCAGTAGCCGCCAGAATTTACAGCGATATATGGTGGGGCCCAATGCCGTTCTAAGGATGGTAAGGCCTGAGCAGGTACAGGCATTAGTCAATTGGGTGGCCGACAGTGGATCCAGCACGTTCACATTATCTCCCACCCAGTCTTCTGCAGAAAGCGCACAGATGGCGCCTGAAAACCAACCCCATCAGTCTGTCACATCACCCCCATGCATACCAGGGAAACTGTCTCAGCCTCAAGTTATGCAGCAGTCTCTTATGCTGTTTGAAGACTCCGCTGGCAGGGTTTCCCAAGGGCATCCACCTAGCCCTTCCCCAGCGGTGAAAGACATAGAATGCACTGACGCACAACCACTTATGTTTCCTGATGATGAGGACATGGGAATACCACCTCAGCATGTCTCTGATGATGACGAAACACAGGTGCCAACTGCTGCGTCTTTCTGCAGTGTGCAGACTGAACAGGAGGTCAGGGATCAAGACTGGGTGGAAGACGATGCAGGGGACGATGAGGTCCTAGACCCCACATGGAATGAAGGTCGTGCCACTGACTTTCACAGTTCGGAGGAAGAGGCAGTGGTGAGACCGAGCCAACAGCGTAGCAAAAGAGGGAGCAGTGGGCAAAAGCAGAACACCCGCCGCCAAGAGACTCCGCCTGCTACTGACCGCCGCCATCTGGGACCGAGCACCCCAAAGGCAGCTTCAAGGAGTTCCCTGGCATGGCACTTCTTCAAACAATGTGCTGACGACAAGACCCGAGTGGTTTGCACGCTGTGCCATCAGAGCCTGAAGCGAGGCATTAACGTTCTGAACCTGAGCACAACCTGCATGACCAGGCACCTGCATGCAAAGCATGAACTGCAGTGGAGTAAACACTTTAAAACCAAGGAAGTCACTCAGGCTCCCCCTGCTACCTCTTCTGCTGCTGCCGCCTCGGCCTATTCTGCTGCTGCCGCCTCGGCCTCTTCCTCCGCCTCTGGAGGAACGTTGGCACCTGCCGCCCAGCAAACAGGGGATGTACCACCAACACCACCACCACCACCTCCGTCACCAAGCGTCTCAACCATGTCACACGCCAGCGTTCAGCTCTCCATCTCACAAACATTTGATAGAAAGCGTAAATTCCCACCTAGCCACCCTCGATCCCTGGCCCTGAATGCCAGCATTTCTAAACTACTGGCCTATGAAATGCTGTCATTTAGGCTGGTGGACACAGACAGCTTCAAACAGCTCATGTCGCTTGCTGTCCCACAGTATGTTGTTCCCAGCCGGCACTACTTCTCCAAGAGAGCCGTGCCTTCCCTGCACAACCAAGTATCCGATAAAATCAAGTGTGCACTGCGCAACGCCATCTGTAGCAAGGTCCACCTAACCACAGATACGTGGACCAGTAAGCACGGCCAGGGACGCTATATCTCCCTAACTGCACACTGGGTAAATGTAGTGGCAGCTGGGCCCCAGGCGGAGAGCTGTTTGGCGCACGTCCTTCCGCCGCCAAGGATCGCAGGGCAACATTCTTTGCCTCCTGTTGCCACCTCCTCCTTCTCGGCTTCCTCCTCCTCTTCTTCCACCTGCTCATCCAGTCAGCCACACACCTTCACCACCAACTTCAGCACAGCCCGGGGTAAACGTCAGCAGGCCATTCTGAAACTCATATGTTTGGGGGACAGGCCCCACACCGCACAGGAGTTGTGGCGGGGTATAGAACAACAGACCGACGAGTGGTTGCTGCCGGTGAGCCTCAAGCCCGGCCTGGTGGTGTGTGATAATGGGCGAAATCTCGTTGCAGCTCTGGGACTAGCCAATTTGACGCACATCCCTTGCTTGGCGCATGTGCTGAATTTGGTGGTGCAGAAGTTCATTCACAACTACCCCGACATGTCAGAGCTGCTGCATAAAGTGCGGGCCGTCTGTTCGCGCTTCCGGCGTTCACATCCTGCTGCTGCTCGCCTGTCTGCGCTACAGCGTAACTTCGGCCTTCCCGCTCACCGCCTCATATGCGACGTGCCCACCAGGTGGAACTCCACCTTGCACATGCTGGACAGACTGTGCGAGCAGCAGCAGGCCATAGTGGAGTTTCAGCTGCAGCACGCACGGGTCAGTCGCACTACAGAACAGCACCACTTCACCACCAATGACTGGGCCTCCATGCGAGACCTGTGTGCCCTGTTGCGCTGTTTCGAGTACTCCACCAACATGGCCAGTGGCGATGACACCGTTATCAGCGTTACAATACCACTTCTATGTCTCCTTGAGAAAACACTTAGGGCGATGATGGAACAGGAGGTGGCCCAGGAGGAGGAGGAGGAGGATGAGGAAGAGGGGTCATTTTTAGCACTTTCAGGCCAGTCTCTTCGAAGTGACTCAGAGGGAGGTTTTTTGCAACAGCAGAGGCCAGGTACAAATGTGGCCAGCCAGGGCCCACTACTGGAGGACGAGGAGGACGAGGATGAGGAGGAGGTGGAGGAGGATGAGGATGAAGCATGGTCACAGCGGGGTGGCACCCAACGCAGCTCGGGTCCATCACTGGTGCGTGGCTGGGGGGAAAGGCAGGACGATGACGATACGCCTCCCACAGAGGACAGCTTGTCCTTACCCCTGGGCAGCCTGGCACACATGAGCGACTACATGCTGCAGTGCCTGCGCAACGACAGCAGAGTTGCCCACATTTTAACCTGTGCGGACTACTGGGTTGCCACCCTGCTGGATCCACGCTACAAAGACAATGTGCCCACCTTACTTCCTGCACTGGAGCGTGATAGGAAGATGCGCGAGTACAAGCGCACGTTGGTAGACGCGCTACTGAGAGCATTCCCAAATGTCACAGGGGAACAAGTGGAAGCCCAAGGCCAAGGCAGAGGAGGAGCAAGAGGTCGCCAAGGCAGCTGTGTCACGGCCAGCTCCTCTGAGGGCAGGGTTAGCATGGCAGAGATGTGGAAAACTTTTGTCAACACGCCACAGCTAACTGCACCACCACCTGATACGCAACGTGTTAGCAGGAGGCAACATTTTACTAACATGGTGGAACAGTACGTGTGCACACCCCTCCACGTACTGACTGATGGTTCGGCCCCATTCAACTTCTGGGTCTCTAAATTGTCCACGTGGCCAGAGCTAGCCTTTTATGCCTTGGAGGTGCTGGCCTGCCCGGCAGCCAGCGTTTTGTCTGAACGTGTATTCAGCACGGCAGGGGGCGTCATTACAGACAAACGCAGCCGCCTGTCTACAGCCAATGTGGACAAGCTGACGTTCATAAAAATGAACCAGGCATGGATCCCACAGGACCTGTCCGTCCCTTGTCCAGATTAGACATTAACTACCTCCCCATAACCATATATTATTGGACTCCAGGGCACTTCCTCATTCAATCCTATTTTTATTTTCATTTTACCATTATATTGCGATGCTACCCAAAGTTGAATGAACCTCTCCTCTGCCTGTGTGCTAGGCCTAAATATATGCCAATGGACTGTTGCAGTGGTGGCTGACATGAAGCCTGATTCTCTGCTATGACATGCAGACTAATTCTCTGCTGACATGAAGCCAGATTGTCTGTTACGGGACCTCTCTCCTCTGCCTGGGTGCTGGGCCTAAATTTATGACAATGGACTGTTGCAGTGGTGGCTGACGTGAAGCCTGATTCTCTGCTATGACATGCAGACTGATTCTCTGCTGTCATGAAGCCAGATTGTCTGTTACGGGACCTTTCTCCTCTACCTGGGTTCTGGGCCTAAATTTATGAAAATTGACTCTTACAGTGGTGGGTGACGTGAAGCCTGATTCTCTGCTATGATATGAAGACTGATTCTCTGCTGACATGAAGCCAGATTGTCTGTTACGGGACCTTTCTCCTCTGCCTGGGTTCTGGGCCTAAATTTATGAAAATTGACTCTTACAGTGGTGGGTGACGTGAAGCCTGATTCTCTGCTATGATATGAAGACTGATTCTCTGCTGACATGAAGCCAGATTGTCTGTTACGGGACCTTTCTCCTCTGCCTGGGTTCTGGGCCTAAATTTATGAAAATTGACTCTTACAGTGGTGGGTGACGTGAAGCCTGATTCTCTGCTATGATATGAAGACTGATTCTCTGCTGACATGAAGCCAGATTGTCTGTTACGGGACCTTTCTCCTCTGCCTGGGTTCTGGGCCTAAATTTATGAAAATTGACTCTTACAGTGGTGGGTGACGTGAAGCCTGATTCTCTGCTATGATATGAAGACTGATTCTCTGCTGACATGAAGCCAGATTGTCTGTTACGGGACCTTTCTCCTCTGCCTGGGTTCTGGGCCTAAATTTATGAAAATTGACTCTTACAGTGGTGGGTGACGTGAAGCCTGATTCTCTGCTATGATATGAAGACTGATTCTCTGCTGACATGAAGCCAGATTGTCTGTTACGGGACCTTTCTCCTCTGCCTGGGTTCTGGGCCTAAATTTATGAAAATTGACTCTTACAGTGGTGGGTGACGTGAAGCCTGATTCTCTGCTATGATATGAAGACTGATTCTCTGCTGACATGAAGCCAGATTGTCTGTTACGGGACCTCTCTCCTCTGCCTGGGTGCTGGGCCTAAATATATGCCAATGGACTGTTGCAGTGGTGGCTGACGTGAAGCCTCATTCTCTGCTATGACATGCAGACTAATTCTCTGCTGACATGAAGACAGATTCTCTGTTACGGGACCTCTCTCCTCTGCCTGGGTGCCGGGGCCTAAATATCTGAGAATGGACTGTTCCAGTGGTGGCTGACGTGAAGCCTCATTCTCTGCTATGACATGCAGACTAATTCTCTGCTGACATGAAGACAGATTCTCTGTTACGGGACCTCCCTCCTCTGCCTGGGTGCTGGGCCTAAATATATGCCAATGGACTGTTGCAGTGGTGGCTGACGTGAAGCCTCATTCTCTGCTATGACATGCAGACTAATTCTCTGCTGACATGAAGACAGATTCTCTGTTACGGGACCTCCCTCCTCTGCCTGGGTGCTGGGCCTAAATATATGCCAATGGACTGTTGCAGTGGTGGCTGACGTGAAGCCTCATTCTCTGCTATGACATGCAGACTGATTCTCTGCTGACATGAAGCCAGATTCTCTGTTACGGGACCTCTCTCCTCTGCCTGTGTGTGTGCTGGGCCTAAATATATGCCAATGGACTGTTGCAGTGGTGGCTGACGTGAAGCCTCATTCTCTGCTATGACATGCAGACTGATTCTCTGCTGACATGAAGCCAGATTCTCTGTTACGGGACCTCTCTCCTCTGCCTGTGTGTGTGCTGGGCCTAAATATATGCCAATGGACTGTTGCAGTGGTGGCTGACGTGAAGCCTCATTCTCTGCTATGACATGCAGACTAATTCTCTGCTGACATGAAGACAGATTCTCTGTTACGGGACCTCCCTCCTCTGCCTGGGTGCTGGGCCTAAATATATGCCAATGGACTGTTGCAGTGGTGGCTGACGTGAAGCCTCATTCTCTGCTATGACATGCAGACTGATTCTCTGCTGACATGAAGCCAGATTCTCTGTTACGGGACCTCTCTCCTCTGCCTGTGTGTGTGCTGGGCCTAAATATATGCCAATGGACTGTTGCAGTGGTGGCTGACGTGAAGCCTCATTCTCTGCTATGACATGCAGACTGATTCTCTGCTGACATGAAGCCAGATTCTCTGTTACGGGACCTCTCTCCTCTGCCTGTGTGTGTGCTGGGCCTAAATATATGCCAATGGACTGTTGCAGTGGTGGCTGACGTGAAGCCTCATTCTCTGCTATGACATGCAGATTAATTCTCTGCTGACATGAAGACAGATTCTCTGTTACGGGACCTCCCTCCTCTGCCTGGGTGCTGGGCCTAAATATATGCCAATGGACTGTTGCAGTGGTGGCTGACGTGAAGCCTCATTCTCTGCTATGACATGCAGACTGATTCTCTGCTGACATGAAGCCAGATTCTCTGTTACGGGACCTCTCTCCTCTGCCTGTGTGTGTGCTGGGCCTAAATATATGCCAATGGACTGTTGCAGTGGTGGCTGACGTGAAGCCTCATTCTCTGCTATGACATGCAGACTGATTCTCTGCTGACATGAAGCCAGATTCTCTGTTACGGGACCTCTCTCCTCTGCCTGTGTGTGTGCTGGGCCTAAATATATGCCAATGGACTGTTGCAGTGGTGGCTGACGTGAAGCCTCATTCTCTGCTATGACATGCAGACTAATTCTCTGCTGACATGAAGACAGATTCTCTGTTACGGGACCTCCCTCCTCTGCCTGGGTGCTGGGCCTAAATATATGCCAATGGACTGTTGCAGTGGTGGCTGACGTGAAGCCTCATTCTCTGCTATGACATGCAGACTAATTCTCTGCTGACATGAAGACAGATTCTCTGTTACGGGACCTCTCTCCTCTGCCTGGGTGCCGGGGCCTAAATATCTGAGAATGGACTGTTCCAGTGGTGGGTGACGGGAAGCCAGATTCTCTGCTATGGAACCTCTCTCCAATTGATTTTGGTTAATTTTTATTTATTTAATTTTTATTTTAATTCATTTCCCTATCCACATTTGTTTGCAGGGGATTTACCTACATGTTGCTGCCTTTTGCAGCCCTCTAGCTCTTTCCTGGGCTGTTTTACAGCCTTTTTAGTGCCGAAAAGTTCGGGTCCCCATTGACTTCAATGGGGTTCGGGTTCGGGACGAAGTTCGGATCGGGTTCGGATCCCGAACCCGAACATTTCCGGGATGTTCGGCCGAACTTCTCGAACCCGAACATCCAGGTGTTCGCTCAACTCTAATTACAAGTCTTTACATACTGAGATGACTGTAATAGACTTATGAACATAAAGGAAGCATGTAAAGCCACCCGCAATCCTGATAGCTTTCATTAAAATTAGACCTTGTATGTGTAATAGAGAAATTAGATTGTCAGGTTTTTGAAGGACAGGGTACATTTCCTTGTACTGAAAAACATGTGACTGCTGTATAAACAGTGAACTATAGGTATATCAATAAATATGAGATAATAAATAAATTGGTAGACAGACAGATGGACAGATAGATATAAATAGATACAGGTGTAGTAGAGTTAACACACATGCTTTATGAGACGTGTTATCTAAACTAAATGTGTTAAGCAAACACATTCAATTGCTTTTCAATGGCTTTTGTTTCAAGATAACGAGATGAGTTCTGAAATTTGAGTTAAGAGTTTGCGTGCTAACCCTGCTACATCTGTAGATAGATAAATAGGACAGGACGACTGTACTGTATTAAGGAGAGGATGAATGGGGCCATTTATTGTGAGATTTTGATCAACAACCTCCTTCTCTAAGTCAGAGCATTGAAGACGGGTCGTGGCTGGGTCTTCCAACATGACAACGACCAGAAGCACATAACCAGGATAACCAAGGAGTGGCTCCGTAAGAAGCATATCAAGGTTCTGGAGTGGCCTAGTCAGTCTCCAGACCTAAATTCAATAGAACATCTTTGGAAGGAGCTGAAACTCTGTGTTGCTCAGCGACAGCCCCGAAACCTGACAGCTCTAGAGGAGATCTGTGTGGAGGGGTGGGCCAAAATCCCTATTGCGGTGTGTGAAAACCTGGTCAAGAACTACAGGAAACGTTTGACCTCTGTAATTGCAAACAAAGGCTGTTCAAATACATATGTTCAGCAGTGCAAGACAAATAAATTCTTTAAAAATCATACAATGTGATCTCCTGAATTTTGTTTTTAAATTCAGTTTCTCAGAGTGGGAATGCACCTACAATGGGAAATTCAGACCCCTCCATGATTTCTAAGTGGGAGAACTTGCAAAATCGCAGGGTGTTCAAATACTTCTGTTCCTCGCCGTAGATAGATAGATAGGCCCCATGCACATGACCGTGTCTGTTTTGCTGACTGCAATCTGTGGATCCACAAAACATGGATACTGGCCATGTGCCCGCCACATTGCAGTGTGGATTGTGGATTTATTGATTATAATGGGTCCATGATTCGCATCTTGCAGTTTAGAATATGACACGTCCTATCTTTTGCGGCATGCACACAGCCGGTATTCATGTTTTGGGGATCCAGTTTGTGGTCCACAAGACGGACAGATCTTGGTCACAGCCAAACAGAGCAATATGTGGGATTAAGCTCTGAACTACTAGTTTGGCCGTGACGAAAGTCTGGGACAGACCGAAATACTAGTGTCTGCCTCCATGTGTGTTTGCTGGAAATGCAAAAAAAAAATGCCCTAGTTACTTTCTCTTTGTGGATGCAGATGTACTTCTTCCTCGCTAAGTAAGACCAGAGTGCCGACCATTATTTCACATGCAAAACTGACATGGTCGTGTGCATGGGGCCTAATCAAAAGAACATACCTGATAGATGTGGGATAGATATGAGATAAATTATACTACTGATATTTTAATTTATGTCATTATGATTATGAACTAATATTACAATAAAGTATTCTGGAACATTAAAGCTAAAGATGAGTGAAGTTTAGAATAATTCAATTTGTCAGCTTTGTTGAAGTTTGACAAGAAATTTGATTTGTTGCAAATGAATTCTGCACAAATCGCTATAAATAAGGTATACACAGGCCAACCTGCCTTAAAGCAGCGTTTTCAAATCCAGCATAAAAACAGATTGCAGACAGAATTGGAGCAAATGGATGTCAATACAATGATATCCATCCTCCATTGAAGTGTAGGCTAAATAAAAAGGAAATATTTGTTTCCATTTTAAAGAACATGCAGGCGTATCCGTCAGACGTTGGCGTGAACCCACCCCTAGCTATGACTCTTGGTGCACTGCACAGTTATGTACATGGCGATAAATTGTAGCAGAATCTGTTATTCAGCAGCCTCCTATGCTCTCCTTCCACTCTCCCTGCAGTCTTCCTGCACTCTCCCTGCAGTCTCCCTGCAGTCTCCCTCTCCAAACCTGTCCTATACTCTCTGTCCCTAGTGCATGAGCGTCTTGACACGTCTCTCCCTATGCTCAGCTGAATGGCGGCAACCATGTGGAATCAGGGTTTTATAGGGCTCGGCCTAGCTGTGACATCACAGGGGATGACTACCTGTGGATTGGCTGGCAGCACAGAATTATGGCGGATCTCACGTTCCTGGGCTGGTCTCCTCTACACTTACTTTCACTTTCAATTTCTAACATGCGCAGCTGCCTTTTTAGGAAAACTGATTGGTTACCACGAAGCGCAAGGAAATTCAGATTAGTTAAGAATCAAAGTTTTCCTAAACTTTGGACCAAATTCTGCCTCAGATACTTTGCTCCACACTAATTAAAGCCATAAATTGTGCCGTCACTTGCTGCTACTAAAAGGAAGTCAATTTTTCTCATAAGTTTCAAATCCAAGCTTATTTTTAGAACTGAGAGAAAAGTCTTTGCATCCTTGACCCATGAAATAAACATTAACAGACATTTATTTCAGCTCTTTGATCTGATGTCTTTGCTATTATTACTAGTAAAGTAATAATAGTCAAGTAAAAATGTTACCGAATGGCAAAAATGACCAAACAAAATCACACTTTTCAAAACATGTAAAATATTGGCATAATAAAAAAGTATTTTCAAATATTTAGAATTTCTTTATGAGTTAATAGTGAAGAACTAGATTTCCTTGCCAATTAGAACTGACAATGTTTCGTGCATAACCTTGATTCATGGAGAATGCCTTTGCCCCAGTCACTGTCTCTGAGTACTTCCAGGTGGTCATGTTGAAAGTTATGTACAGCCATTTCTCACGAGGAATACTTCAGCTTTACCTCCATTCCTGCTCTTCAGTTCTGGTGGATATATGTGGGTGATGATGATTAATAGAGCATGTCCAATTGGTTCTCTGTTTGTCCATGCTGGTCTTCTTTATGCACACCGAGGTCAATGGTGTATTTGTAGGTAACCATCCAAGGAAAACACCTCACAGCAGGAGAAAATGCAAACTAAGCAAGACAAGCTCAGGAATGCAGTAAACTGTCCAGCAAAGCTTCAATAGGCCTGATTTCAGCACTGCTGGGAAAATATCAAACTTGAGTTGAAGAAAAAGTCAAGAGGAAGATCTTTTTCACTTCTCCCATGAAAATAGCACATGGCGGCAGTAAAAAAAAAAGTGAAAACCATAACATTGACTAGTTATTTTAACCTTTCTCAAATATCCGCAATACTCTGCAGGTACGTTTCAGGTTCTTTCTTTTGATGTAAATGTAAACATAAGGGGTTGTAATTGGAGATGCTATTGAAGAGTTTCAGGATTATCTATGAAGAAGAGCTTAGGAAGAAGGTTGATAGCAGATAAACAGCAATTGGCCCATGTTATGTACACATTACTTCTAATGGTTTCTTTTTGGGACTGACCTATATTTATGCAGAGAAAAATTGAATTGCAACAATATTATTTATTCACAGAATCCTGGTGACCTACCTTAGAAGTATTTTTGTAAAATAATAATCTCTTATATTAGTATTTTTTTTTTTGTAAAATCTAATTCTTTATATTATACTTGAAATCATGAGAGGTGAGATATTAAATATAGACTACATTAGTAGTTCTAGAATATAAAATATGTTCCTCTGATGCTCTCCTCAAAATACTGTCGTAATGGATGTGTTCCTTAGTCTGTAATTTCAAGTTTCTTATGTAGAATTCTATGAGTGTTCTATGCTGTTTATTTAACTTCACTTACAATTTGCTACATTTTATTCATAAAGGGAACCTGTCCTCAGAACAGGTCTACTGAACTATTTACATATTACTGCTGTTCAAGCTGGCAACTTTCAGAAACAGGTTTTGTTGAATTTCACAATTAGGGTGTTTGTGTAAAATGTAAAAAAAAAATACACTTTTAAAATGTACCAGATGCCATCAAAACATAGCTCAGGGAGTCATTGGGGTATATTGCTGGAGTCACAAAGTCATCTCTAACCTGGCCAACTTGCTCTCACAGAGAGGTTAGCGCCTGGCAGTGTGAAATCTCACGCAGACACAGAAGACCTCGTTCCACCACAGGGATCCTGACATCAGATGACATCCCAGGCATGCACAGTGAGTGTCTGATGCCGAGGTGTATACAACTCCGCTTACTGCACATGTAAGGATCCTGGAGACAGAACAAGGTCTTCTGCAACTGCACAAGGTTTTGCACTACCAGATGTGTATATAAGGAAGACAGAGGAGGTCTATGAGAGCAAGTTGGGTGGGTTAAAGGAGATGACTCATTGACTTGCCTCATCCATCGATACGCCCCAGTTTACACAAACATCTTAATTGTAAAATTCAACAAAACCAGTTTCTGAACTCTGTACTATAGTATGTAGAGACCTGAATTACTTTAGCCCTTTACTTCCTCCCTTATGTCAAAAGCAGGCAGAGTGAAATGTATGCGATAGATAGATAGATAGATAGATAGATGGATAGATAGATAAAATAACTGACTTTGTTATCTAGACAGGGATTTATAAGTTGTTTCTGCATCTATACAGGAAACATGCTAGTTAATAAAGTACTGTGATTACAGCAGCCTTTGCACTAATTCAAACTTAATTCAAACATGTAACCTCTGCTCTATGAGAGAGAGAGAGAAAGAGAAAGAGAGAGAGAAAGAGAGAGAGAAAGAGAGAGAGAAAGAGAGAGAGAAAGAGACTATTCCTGTGGTCACACACCTTGTCATACCCAACATGGGGAGAGGGGAAGATTGTCAAGAGTAATGTCAGAGACTGGTTACAAAGAGTGCAGATACACTGTGTTTGTAAGATGGATAACAGCAGTCATGTTGCAGTATGAGGAATCAGAGATCTGAAATATAGTTGTCTGAGATTTCTGGATAAAGGCTGCACAAAAGTGCTGCATAAGAGTATTGTGAAGCTTTGCTTTCAATGAAGGATTGCTTTAATCAATTATCCATTTAAGTACCTGGACAGTTTTCATTTTTTTTGCTTTCATTTTTTCCTCTTCGCTTTCCAAGATCAACAATATTTTTTACTTTTCTGTTCATTTAGCTTTTTGCTGAACACATTTCCTTTTTGAATGACACCATTTACTATATCATGTATTGAAAAATTGAAAAAAACAAAACCCTTGTAGTGTGAGATTAAAAAGAAGACATAGGTTTTGA